>NC_083429.1:20250006-20555968 GCF_020745735.1 Hemiscyllium ocellatum | reverse complement strand
GTTTGGAAAGTTAGAGTCCCCTACCGTAACCACCCTATTATTCTTACTGATAACTGAAATCTCCTTACAAATTTGTTTCTCAATTTCCTGCTGACTACTTGGGGGGGGGGGGGGGGGAGGGATCTACAATACAATCCCAATAATTTGATCATCCCTTTCTTATTTCTCAGTTCCACCCAAATAACTTCCCTGGATGTATTTCTGGGAATATCCTCCTTCAGTACAGCTGTAATGCTATCCCTTATCAAAAATGCCACTCCCCATCCTCTATTGCCTCCCTTTCTATCCTTCCTGTAGCACTTGTATCCTGGAAACATTAAGGTGCCAGTCTTGTTCACCCCTGAGCCATGTTTCTGTAATTGCTATGATATCCCAGTCCCATGTTCCTAACCATTCCCTGAGTTCATCTGCCTTCCCTGTTAGGCCTTTTGCATTGAAATAAATGCAGTTAAATTTATCATTATTATTTACCTTGGTCTCTGTTCTGTCCCTGCTTGCCCTGACTGTTTGACTTGCTTCTTTCCTCAATTGTACCAATCTCAGATTGATCTTTTTCCTCACTATCTCCCTGGGCCCCACCCCACCTCCTTACTAGTTTAAATCTTCTCAAGCAGCTCCAACAAATCTCTCTGCCAGTATATTTGCCCCCTTCTAATTCATGTGCAATCCATCCTTCTTGTGCAGGTCACTTCTACCCCGGAAGAGATTCCAATGATCCAAACATGTGAATCCTTCTCCTATACACCAGCCCTCAGCCACACATTCATCTGCTCTATCCTCCTATTCCTACCCTCACTAGCTTGTAGCACTGGTAGTAATCCAGATATTACTACCCTCGAGCCTAACTAATTCCTGCCTAACTTTGTATATTCTCCCTTCAGAATCTCATCCCTTTCTCTTCCTATGTTGTTGATAATAATGTGCACAATGACCTCCTGCTGGTCCCTATCCCCCTTGAGGACATTCTGCACCCTTCTCTGAGTTATCCTTGATTCTGGCACCAGGGAGGCAACGCACTATTCAGACTTTTTTTCTGCAAGCCGCAGAAACGTCATTCTGTGTCCCTGACTAGAGAATCCCCTAACACAGTCAATCACTTGGAACCCAATATACCTCTCATTACATTTAAGCCAGTCTTGCTACCAGAAACTTAGCTGTTCATGCTACATTTCCCTGAGAGTCTAGCACCCTGTACATTTTCTAAAACAGCATACTTGTTTGAAGTGGGGATAGCCACAGAGGACTCCTGTAGTAACCGCCTATCTCTCCTAACTTTCTTGGAGTTAACCCATCTTCCTGACTGTATCTGCGGCTTTTGTCTCTTCCTAAAACTGCTATCCATCTCACCCCCTAGCTCTTGTAAATTCCTCTTTGCCTCCAACTGCTGCTCCAACCAGTCTATTCGATCTGACAGGATTCACAACCAACGATGTTTATTGCAGATATAATCCTCAGTAGCCCTTAAACTCTCCCAAAACTCCCACATCCAACAAGAAGAGCATATCACTCTACTAAAGGCCATTTTACACCTTCCAATCTGCAGACTTAGAAAATAGCACAGTCTTATTGCTCTGCAAAACACTTCAGCAGGCTAACTTAATATTTATGGCTTATATTTTAAAAATTTAATCAAGAGACAGATCCCAATTAAAAAAACATATAATCAAGAAAGAACCCATTCTACTCACTATTGTAGACTTACAGCATGGCTATGCTTAAAATTATTTGCTCATCTGTTTCTGTGCTGTGACCTTTCCCAAACAGGTTCCTCCAAGATCAGTTATGGATTTTGCTGTTTATTAAGTGTTCCTAGACACACTCCGATGTCTAGCGATGCATGAATTCAAATAGCAAAGGCAATAACTGCACAGATTTGCTGCTGTGTCAGTTAGCAGTGTGGGTTTCTTTCTCTCCCTTACAGACCTGTGCTTGCTGTCTTTGTCTGTCTTTCTCCCTTTTAACTGTGCTGTTGTTTTGACTTTTCTTTCAAAGTTCCAAAACAATGCAACAGCATATAAAACAGTAATTGCTGCTCCTGGAATTCGAGGAAATCACCTCCAACACCTAAAGTACCTCAAAAAAGTAGTAGCCTGTTACAGCCAAAAATTTGTCCCGTCCTCCATCTTGAATTTCATCTTCTTGTTACTTATTACAAAATAAAAGAAGCTCCCCAATATTGATCTGCACCAGCTGAGATGAATATTCACACCATGTAATTATTTACTATTCCCATATTCCACTCCCTCCTTTGTCACTCACCCTCTCACAGTGACCAAAGACCTAAGACATAGGAGTGGAAGTAACGCCATTCAACCAATCAAGTCCACTCCGCCATTCAATCATGGTCGATGGGCATTTCAACTCTCCCCATAGCCCTTAATTCCTTGCGAGATCAAAAATTTATCTATCTCTGCCTTGAAAACATTTAATGCCCCAGCCTCCACTGTGCTCCATGGCAATGAATTCCATAGGCCTACCACTCTCTGGCTGAAGAAATGTCTCCTCATTTCTGTTCTATATTGACCCCCTCTAATTCTAGGCTGTGCCCACGGGTCTAGTCTCCCTACTTAACAGAAACAAATTTCCACCATCCACCCTTTCTAAGCCATGCATTATCTTCTAAGTTTCTATTAGATCTCCCCTCAACCTTCTAACTCTAATGAATACAATCCCAGGATCCTCAGCCATTCATTGTATGTTAGGCCTACCATTCCCGGGATCATCCGTGTGAATCTCTGCTGGACGTGCTCCAGTGTCAGTGTGTCCCTCCTGAGGTGTGGGGCCCAACTTTGGACACAATATTCTAAATGGAGCCTAACTAGAGCTTTATAATGTCTCAGTAGCACATCGCTGCTTTTATATTCCAACCCTCTTGTGATAAAAGACAACATTACATTTGCTTTCTTAACCGTGGACCCAACCTGCAAGTCAACCTTTGGAGAATCCTGGACTAGCACTTCCAGATCCCTTTGTACATTGGGTTTATGAATTTTCTCACTGTTTAGAAAATAGTCTGTGCCTGTATTCTTTTTTCCAAAGTGCAAGATCTTGCATTTGCTCACGTTGAATTTCATTAGCCATTTCTTGGACCACTCTCCTAAACGGTTTAAATCTTTCTGCAGCCTCCCCACTTCCTCAGAATTACCTGCTTGTCCGCCTAACTTCATATCATTGGCGATCTTTGCTAGAATGCCCCCTGTTCCCTCATCAAGATCATTAATATATAAAGTGAACATATAATAAGCAACCCCCATACTGAACCCTGTGGGACACCACTTGTTACTAGCTGCCATTCCGAAAAAGAACCTTTTATCCTAATTCTCTGTCTTCTGTCAGACAGCCAATCCTCAATCCACACTAGTAGCTCACCTCAAACACCATGGACCTTCACCTTACTCAGCAGCCTCCCGTGAGGCACTTTATCATAGGCCCTTTGGAAGTCTAGATAGATAACATTCACTGAGTTTCCCTGGTCTAACCTACTTGTCACCTCTTCAGAAAATTCTAACAGGTTTGTCAGGCCTGACCTCCCCTTACTAAATCCATGCTGACTTGTTCTAATCCGACCCTGTACTTCCAAGAATTTAGAAGTCTCATCCGTAATGATGGATCCTCGAATTTTACCTACAATCCAGATTAGGCAAGTTGGACTGTAATTTTCCATCTTTTGTCTTGAACCTTTCTTGAACAACTGTGATTTTCAATCATCTGGGACTTTCCCTGACTCCAGTGATTTTTGAAAAATCACAACCAATGCCTCAGAACTCTAGGATGTAGCTCACTGGGGACAAGAGATTTATCAATTTTTAGACCTTTTAGCTTTTCTAGCACTTTCTCTTTTGTAATGGTTACCATACTCAACTCTGCCCCTTGACTCTCCTTAATTGTTGGGATATCACTCATGTCTTCCACTGTGAAGACTGGCGCAAAGTATTTATTAAGCTCTTCAGCTGTTTCCTTGTCTTCCATCACTAGCCTTCCTGCATCAATTTGGAGTGGCCCAATTTCTACTTTTGCCTCTCGTTTGTTTTTTGATGATTGAAATAAACTTTTGCTCTAATTTCTAATATTACTGGCTAACGTACCTCCATATTTGATCCTTTCCTTCCTTATTGTTCTCTTTGTTATCCTCTGTTTGTTTTTGTAGTCTTCCCAATGTTCTGATTTCCCAGTGCTCTTGCCACTTTATAGGCTGTCTCTTTTTCTGTGATACATTTCCTGACTTCCTTTGGTAGCCATGGCTGACTCATCCCTCCCCGGATAATCTTTCTTTGGGATGAACCTCTGTACTGTATACTCAATTACACCCAGAAACTCCTGCCATTGTTGGTCTATTGTCTTCCCCACTAGGCTCTGCTTCCAGTCGATGCTTTCAATTTTCAAGACCATTTAAATATAGTATGATCAGGATTCCCAGGTCAGATCTCTATTTGTCTTTCCAAATGGAAAGTTGTAATTCATTTCCAATATTACAGACTCTGCAGGCTAGTTCAGCATCCTGAGAACAGGAGTGGCTCAGTTAGCATCTCAGTTCTGAAGAAGGGTCACCAGACTAAAAATATTAACTCTGTTTTCTCACCTGACCTGCTGAGCTTCTCCAGCAATTTGTTTTTGTGTCAGATCTTCAGCATCCACAGTTCTTTGTTTTATTTTAGTATCTCAAACTTGTTCTGACACTGTCAACACATGATTGATCTGTACCTCAAACCCATTAGCCTACTAAGGCTTCATATACTTCAACAATTTTTCTGCTTCTTTATTGTCTTCCCACAGTTAATGGCGCGTGAGACAGAAATAAAACTGTTTATGTTTGTTTCCTGTGGTGTTTTGGTAATGTCCCTAGCTCTAGGCCAGAAGGTTCAGATTCAGGTTACACCTATTCCAGAGGTGTTTTGTAATATGTCTGACAAGATTGATTAAAACCTAAATTGCTTCAATTGAATCCACCTCCACCTTGCTCTCTGGCCGTGTATTCCTTATTTCACTCCTGTTTCTTTTGTTAATTATTTAAGTTGTGTGCTCTCTTACCAATGGAAACAGTTTTCCCCCATCTACTCTGCCCCAGATCCCTCATAAATTTGAAGACCTCTGTTAAATCTAAACTTAAACTATGCCATAACATATCTAAACAAATTAATTAAAAATATTTACACTAAAATGAACAATGTATGAGGTTATTTGCTCTTCATTAACTCGGTAATTCTACTGTTCTTCACCAAAGGGAGCCTGACACCACTATATTCAAGATTAAAGTGGTGCTGGAAAAGCACAGCAGTTCAGGCAGCATCGAGGAGCAGGAAAATCGACGTTTTGGGCAAAAGCCCTTCATCAGGAATAGAGGCAGAGTGCCTTCAGGGTGGAGAGATAAATGAGAGGAGGGTGGGGATGGGGAGAAAGTAGCAAAGAGTACAATGGGTTGAGATGAAGTTGATAGGACAAAGAGGAGGGTGGAGTGGATAGGTGGAAAGGAAGATAGGCAGGGTAGGACAAGTCATGGGGACAGTGCTGAGTTGGAAGTTTGGAACTGGGGTGAGGTGGGGAAAGGGGAAATGAGTAAACCTTTTGCCCAAAACGTCGATTTTCCTGCTCCTCAGATGCTGCCTGAACTGGTGTGCTTTTCCAGCACCACTCTAATCTAGAATCTGGTTTCCAGCATCTGCAGTCCTTGTTTTTAGCACTATATTCAAGTCTACATCTGGCTTTAGTCCCACAATACTTAGCCTGCACCAGCCTCTGAGACCAATGAGAGGTAGAGTCATAGAGTGATACACACACAGAAACAGACCCTTCAGTCCAATTCAATCATACTGACCAGATATCCTAATTTGACCTAGGCCCATTTGCTATCCTTTGGCCCATATCCATCTAAACCTTTCCTATTCATATCCCATCCAGATGCCTTTTCAATGTTATAATTGAACCCGTACCTACCACTTCCTCGGGCTGCTCATTTTATATATGCACCACCCTCTGTGTGAAAAAGTTGCGCTTTGGACCTTTTTAAATCATTGCCCCCACCCTAGGAAAAGGACCACATTCGTGCCCCTCATGATTTTACAAACGTCTATAAGGTTACCCCTCAGCCTTCAACGCTCGAGGGGAAAAAGCCCAAGCCTATTCAACCTCTAAATCAACCCTTCCAGTTCCAGTTAACATCCTTGTAAATTATTTCTGCACCTTCTCAAGTTTAATATCATCCTTCCTATGGACGGGTGACCAGAATTGTACACAATATTCTAAAAGTAGCTGTGAAGTAGGCCATTCAGCTCACTGAGTTTGCTCCACCATTCAATGTGATCATGGCTGATCTGATGGTTTAAAAATGTTGCGTTCCCAACATTGACCATATTATTTTGATAGTGGTAAAAACAGATTATCAGTTTTGACTGCCATCATCTCATTTTAATACCTGGGTCCTTTCATAGGCTAAAGCTGTTTTCCAGAAAGGCAAAAGTGCTGACTTACAGTCATTGCAGTAATCACTTGAACAGGTTGAGACAAGTTCATGAAACCAATCAATAAACACACAGCATTCTGAATTGAAATTAACATATCATCAAAATGAGTGAAAGCAGTCCCTCAGGTGTCCTGTTTAATTTAGACATTTCTGGAAGTTTCATATATTGAAATGAAAGACATCACATGCAGATTATCTAGTTTGAAAAACAAACAATAAAGTAAAATACATGACTCTATGAGGAAGTATTTCAGTCAACAGCTTTTGGGCAGATTTTGAGGATCCTCTCTCTTTCTCTCCCCTTCTCCCTGTTTTATTTTTCACTCAAAAAACAACACCCAGAGCTGAAGCAAATTTAAGAAATGCCCATTTGTTAAGAATTGAAGGATATCAACAAATTTCACCACTGCTGAGAATGCAGACATAATTAAACAAACCAGATTTCAGGTTAAAACCTAATCCCTCAAGGATATAAGTTTTGTTTTAAAGTGTCCTTGATCTTTTTGTCTTGGATACTCTTCCTTTTTAAACTCTATATCTTTGCTTATGTGCCTGTTAATTATGTGTGTTTTATTATTTTTCTTGCAGTCACTTACAAAATTTATTTTCACTCAAGAAATTATTACAATTGGTATCATAATTTCTACTCTTACTACTTTAATTAATCTGTGATGTAGGTGAGTGCTAAAAAGAATCAAATATATTTGTTAAGCAAAAAGAAAGGGTGAACTAATTCAGCATCTACACCGGGTAACAAAACTATCCCAGTACAGATATCAACTTGAAAACACAATTTTCAGGCATGAATCTACTACGTACTTGCAGCTTTATTCTTCTTCCTACTCCAATATTCCCCAGTTTCCTGAAAGTACAGAGTTGTTGCTGGTGTTAGTACCTTGCCAATTGGTCCAAATGGTTATTTGCATGAACTGGGATCAAAGGATGGGTTGGGAAAGGATAGTCAAACCAATTCTTCTCCTTATCCCATACCTACAAGGGCACTGCTCACCAGACAGTCACTAGTCAGCAATAATCAGCAAGAATGCTGATTTATTTAGCCTAAGTGGACTAAGCAGCAGCATGGTTGTGATAAAGACCAATAATTCAGAATGTTGAAGCAAAAGACTGAGAGATATGAGTTCAAATGCCGTCATGATAGATGTGGAACTTAAATTCAGTCAAGCGAATAAAGCTGGAAGAAGAGGCATCAGTCGTAATAATTCTGAAACTAATGGATTGTTCTAAAAGACCATTTGGTTCACTAATGCTCTTTAGGAAGGCGAATCTGCCATTTCTATACTGTGGTCAATGCTTAACTGACCTCTAAAATGGCTTAGCAAGTCACTCAATTGTCAAAAAGGTGTAATTCATTCCCACTATCTTCTCAATGGAACTTTGGGATGGATAGTTAATAGTGACTTTTGCAGCAAACACTGGTGAATGAATAAAAAGCATTGTAGATTACCAACTCCAGACCTTCCCTGGTCATTGTGACTCAGTTCTATACTGCATCTGCTTGCTAATATGACTCATTTTAATTGTTAAATCTACGCAGCTGGAGATGACCTGATACCTGTACAAGCTGACTGCAGGGTTTGCCTTGGCTGAGCATCGGAATCTCACTGTGCTTCCTTCCAGGACAGGCTGTGGCTCCACAGTAAGGTTCACCAGAGGTGGGTCTACAGGAAGATTACAAAACAAGAGGTAGATTATTTCCAATTCCATGGTGTAGCTCTCACTTTCTGAACGAGTGAGTGGCCTGCAAAAGCAATTACCAACCTGTATCATGAATTTTCAATCAATTAAATTAGATCTTTAGGCAGTTCAGTGACAAGGAAGTCAGTTGTATAGACTTCTGGACAATTTGGGAAATATGAACTCATTAAAATGGGCAAAACTCACATTAATTGCAGAAACAGGTTAACCCTTCACTGGCCTTTGAGTATCTGTAAAGTGGTTGTGGGGGACAGGGGTTGAATCTTTATTTCTGATATTTGCAATAAGACAGTTTCAAATAGCCCTTAAAATGTAAAAAAAAAATTATATTCACTTGTGTTTCATAACTAAAATGTTCTTTTATTACAAATACTAGCTACTTGGATACAGAACTGGCTCAACCGTAGAAGACACAGGGTGGTTGTGCAGGGTTGTTTTTCAGACTGGAGGTCTGTGACCAGCGGTGAACCACATTGATCGGTGCTGGGTCCATTGCTTTTTGTCATTTATATAAATGATTTGGATGTGAACATAGGAGGTAAGGTTAGTACGTTTGCAAAATTAGAGGTGTAGTGGACAGCGAAGAAGATTATCTCAGCAACAATGAGATCTTGATCAGATGTGCCAATGGGCTATGGAGTGGCAGATGGACTTTAATTTAGATAAATATAAGGTGCTGCATTTTGGAAAGGCAAATTAGGACAGGACTTATATACTTAATAGTAAGGTACTGGGGAGTGTTGCTGAACAAAGAGACCTTGGAGTGCAGGTTCATAGTTCCAAAAAAAAGTCATAGGTAGATAGGGTAGTGAAGAAGGCATTTGGAATGTGTGCCTTTATTGGTCAATGATTGAGTGTAGGAGATGGGAGGTCATGTTGTGGTTGTACAGGACATTGGTTAGGTCACTATTGGAGTATGCAATTCTGGTATCCTGCTATAGGAAGAATTTTGTAAAACTTGAGGGAGTTCAGAAAAGATTTATAAGGATATTGTCACGGTTGGAGGATTTGAGTTACCGGGAAGAGCTGAATAGCCTGAAGATATTTTCCCTGGAGCATCGGAGGCTGAGGGGTGACCTTTTGGATGTTTATAAAATCATGAGGGGCATCGATAGGATAAATAGACAAGGTCTTTTCCCTGGAGTGGAGGTGTCCAAAACAGGAGGGCATACGTTTAAGGTGAGAGGAAAGAGATTTAAAAGAGATATAAGGGGAAACTTTTTCATGCAGATGGTAATGCGTGTATGGAATGAGCAGCCAGTGGAAGTAAGATCACAAGACATAGGAGCAGAAATTAGGCCATTCAACCCATCAAGTCTGCTCTGCCATTCAATCATGGCTGATAAGTTTGTCAATCCCATTTTCTCACTTTTTCCCTGTAATCCTTGATCCCCTTTACAATCAACAACCTATCCATCTCGGTCATAAATATGCTCAAAGACCTGGCCTCCACAGCCTTCTGAGGCTATGAGTTCCATAGAGTCACCACTCTCTGGCTGAAGAACGTTCTCTTTATCTGTTCTAAAAGGTCTTCCCTTTACTCTAAGGCTGTGCTTTCAGGTCCTAGTCCCTCCTACCAATGGAAACATCTTCCTAACATCCACTCAATCCAGGCCATTGAGTATTTTATAAGTTTCAATTAGATCTCCCTTCATCCTTCCAAACTCTATCAAGTACAGACTCATAATCCTCAAATGTTCCTGATATGTTAGGCTGTTCATTCCTGGGACTATTTTTGTGAATCTCCTCTGAACACCATCCAGGACCAGTACCTGTACATCCTTTCTGAGATATAGGGCCAAAAGCTGCACACAGTACTCCAAATGTGGCCTGACCAGAGCCTTATACAGCCTCAGAAGTATATCCCTGCTTTTATACACAAGTCCTCTCAAAATAAATGCCATCATTGGATTTGCATTCCTAACTACTGGTGGAGTGTGGAGCCTGGCACAATTACAAGATTTAAAAGGCATCTGGATGGATATATGAATAGGAAGGGTTTAGAGAGTTATGGGCCAAGTGCTGAAAAATGGCACTCTATTTATTAGGATATCTGGTGGCATGGATGAATTAGACCAAAGGATCTGTTTCCATGCTGTACATCTCTATGACTCTATGACTGTACATTAGCTGACACTTGTGAGTATAGTTAAAAATCACACAACACCAGGTTATAGTCCAACAGGTTTATATGCAAGTACTAGCTTTTGGAGCGCTGCTCCTTTGTCAGGTAACTGTGGAGCAGGATCATAAGACACAGAATTTATAGCAAAAGACTATAGTCTCATGCAACTGAAATGAAATATTGAACAAAGCTAGACTGTTGTTCAGTCTTTCATCTTCTAGAATGGGTTGCAGGTTTTGGTTCATTAATATGTAAATCCCAGAACTTCTTTTAAGTGACATTCTCAAGATAGCTTAAAGTTTTATAAATAAAAATGACATCTCAGCTCAGACAATGCATTAAAGGTGTGAGGTTAGAGTCTGTCTGTATCCCAATCTTGAATCAGACTGGTTCTATTTCCAAAGTAGAAAATGATAAAGTATTACTTGGATTGAGTGCCTGCATTAACTGCCTGCAGATTGTATGTTTTTTGAGCAAAATAGAACGTATCTGCAAATGCAAATTCACCCCATGGACTTGTTTGTGTTTGTGCGTGCATGAAAGAGAGTGTGAGTGTGTGCATGTGAGTATGTGTGCGTGAGAGAGTATGTGTGTGACCGAAACCTACAATCCATTCTAAAAGCAATCTAGATTTTCTCAATATATAATTTCAGTTGGATGACACGGTAAGCTTTTGCTGTAAATTCTGTGTCTTATGATCCTGCCCCACAGCTAACTGATGAAGGAACAGTACTCCGAAAGCTTTACTTCCAAATAAAGCTGTTGGAGTATAACTTGGTGTTGTGTGATTTTTAATTTCGTCCCACCCAGTGCAACACAGGCACCTCCATATCATGACTTGTGAATATGTTTAGAGACTGACCACAATGGTATTTAAATGGTAATAATAAAATTTATGGCCTATGAAGCCAGGTCTCACTCCAGAATCTTGGCCAGTATTACCATCAGCTGGGATCATAAGAGGTAAGAGGGGAACATTTCAAAGCAGATGTAAAGGGCAGGGTTTTTTTCACAGAAAGTGGTGGATGCCTGGAATGTCCTCCCTGGGGTAGTGGTAAAGGCAAATATGATAGAGTGTTTAAGAGGCTTTGAGGTAAGCCCATGATAAATCAAGGAATTGAGGATATGGACCATGGGGAGGCATAAGGGATTAGTGTAACTTGGCATAATGTTTGATCCAACATCGTTGTCCAAAGGGCTTGTTCCTGTGCTGTACTGTTCAATGTTCTGTAACAACATGAAAAAGTTCACAATGCATGGAAACACTTGAGACGGTTTTTAAATTAGGACACGTGATTTTGGTTAGTTAGGTTAGAGAAGATGATGCAATTCAGGGGCTGTTGTAGGTGTGAAGCGTTGAAGTTTGCATGAGTGGTTTCATGAGCATCTTAGTCAAACATCCAAGATGTGCCATAACTCTCCAATTTCAACCTTAAGGGCAATTAGGGATGGGCAATAACTGTTGGTCCAGCCAGCAATGCCCACATTCCATGAGTAAACAAGCCAAAGTAAAATTAAACTAAAGGTGTCCACTTCATTGCTAATGAATTGGTCTGACAAAAATAATGTCTGACAAAGCTAGAAAGATCACAATGGAGCTTCAATCATAGTTCTCAGATGATTTCATGCAGGCCATGGCTATAACTGTAAAATTTAGAAACAGGCATTTTTGTTACTTTTAACAAGATGGGAGATACCTTACACTATGGCATGTAATGGTCATAATTTGCTCACTCCGAGAGTGCCAGGACTGATGTGGCACTAGCCCATGAGAGAGATGATAAGAAGTGAGGATATAAAAGTGGAAACTCCACTCAAAGAAATCTCACTTCTCACCCATTGCCAGAAACGTTGATTCTCTTGCTCCTTAGATGCTGCCTGACATGCTGCGCTTTTCCAGCAACACATTTTTCAGCTCTGATCTCCAGCATCTGCAGTCCTTACTTTCTCCCAATTTCCCAGTTAGGCAGGTGACATGCCACTACCAAGATGCAATTGGAACAGTTCTTGGCAGTGTTTTACATTTGATTATTCTAACTAAGAGAGATTGCCAAGTCACTGATGATGATAAGCTGGCTCAAGACTGATGGACTCTCTTCAGGGTATATCTTTCTTTTTGTTCCTAATTATTAAATTATTCAAAATGACACTGTGTCATGAAATTAAAGCTTTTCACTGTGCTTTATTGTATTTTTACTATAAAATACATATGACAATAAAATCAAAATCAAAATCTTCAAAAGGTTTGATTAATAGCTAGTTTATTATATATTAAGACACAGTACATAACTCGACAGAAGCATGACGAAGTGCTGAAGTCATGATACTGCTTTCTGAATTGGTTTTCCCTGTGACCTCTTATTATGTCTGAGTGAAAGATGTTACTCATGCTGGTCCATTCATTATCCCTAAATACCCACACACTGAAGAGGGCACCCTTAAGACCTCTAAGGGCAGGAGTATCTCAGCAGTCGGGGCAAGGATCTAAGGAATTATTTTCAACATCTGCTAAATAAGATGCATCACACAGAAGTGATGAAAACAGAAAAGAAATGCTCAGTATAAAAACATATATATATATATATATATATATACACACACACACACACATATAAATGTTTGTTGAATGAAATATTGCTTTGCTAAGTCTCCTTTTCTTATATCAGATATAATATATTAAAAAGTTAAATGCTTGATGACAAGGGAAATCTGAAATGGACAGAGAAAATGCTAGAAATACTCAGCAGGTCTTGCAGCATCTCTGGAGAGAGAAACAAAATTAACATTTGAGGTTTATGACCCCAATTGCGAGTTGTCATTTAAAGGAAATAATCTGAAATGTTATGTTCTCTCCCACAAATGCAGTCAGACTTTTCTGAGCATTTCCAGCACTTCCTTTTTGGTACCTATATAAAATTTACTGTTAACTCCACTTACATGTCTTGTCTTCTATTGCATCTGGAGGGCTATCTCACCCTTTCATGATAGTAGTTCATACCTGCCAGGATTCACTGAACAGATCTGAAACAAATGGATGTGTGGTCGAAGGATTGTGGTTTTTAAATTGAAGTGGAGGAGGGAATAGTTGGTGGACAGGTAAGAACAGGCAGCACGATTTCATTTCTGATGTCCATCTCTATGAATCACCTAAAATTGAACTTCGGGGTTTTTCTAGCATCTTAGAGATCCAAATATGAAGTTAACCTGGCAATGAGGGTGGCACGGAGCACACCACAGTTATTCCAGAGACCCCGGCTGGTGATTATAGATGAACAGGTTTGAACCTTTCTGGGAATCTGAACAGACATCTTCAAATCCCAATCATTTGCTCTCACTTTGTGCCTCCTTTGTGGATATTCCACAGTGGGGTCATGAGCTACCTTTTAAGTGAGTATCCCTCATCTCCAGTGAGCCAACCATTAAGTCTGCTTCCTGGAATGAAAAATTCTGGGATGTCAAATTGCTGGAGTATTCGTGACAGCCAACAGGGAAACTGCTGCAGACATGCATGTGCATCTGCTATGGTTTTACAACAGCTATACATTAATAGATTATTGACTGATAAAAGGTCCTGGTTGTTGTGGTTATGCTTGTGTTGTCACCTGTGTGCAGTTGATAGCAGTCTGTAGCCAGCCACTCAGGGAAATTTATATCTAATTCTCAGCTCCACACCGCAGGATTTGAAACGAGCGACAGCGAAGGAACGGATTTATATTTCCACCTCAGAATGTTATTGGCTTGGATGGGCACATACGAGTGGAGTTGATCCCAATGTCTGTTGCCCTTGTCTGTCTGGATTGCAAGAAAAGTTCAACAATGTTGTCTGAAGAGCTTTGGTAAGTAACTGCATTCCATCTCGCAGATGGTACAAACTGCTGCCACTGCATTGGTGAGGGAGAGATTAAATGTTTAAAGTGCTAGATGAAGCACTTTTTATTGTGGATGGCATTGAGTTTCTTGAACGTTGCTGGAGTTGCACTCTTCCAGGCAAATGGGGAGTACTTCATTACACTCGTAATGTTTGCCTTGTAGATGGTGGACAGGGTTTGGGGATTCAGGAGGTAAGTTACTTATTTCAGAATTTCTTGCCTCTGATCTGCAGTTCTGCTGCTTCAGTACTTATCTGGCTGGTGCAGTTTATTTTTTGATCAATGGTAGCCCTCAGAATGCTGACAGTGTAGGATTCAGTGATGGTCATGCCATTGAATGGTAAGGGGCAATTGGTAGATTCTCTCTCTTTTTGGAGATGGTCGATGTATAAGTTGGCGTAAATGTCACTTGTCAGTTATCAGTCCAACTTTGAATGTTATCCAGCTTTTGTGCATATGATGTAGACTGTTTCGGTATTTGTGAAGTTGTGAATAGTACTTTGTACTTTGCAATAATCTCAATTCTGATCTTATGATGGAGAGAAGGTCATTGATAAAACAGCTGAAGATGGATGGGGCCCAGGACACAACCATAAGGAACTCCTGCAAAGATGTCTTTGGATTGATGTCCAACAGTCACAATCATCTTTCCAGGTATGACTCCAACCAGCAGAGAGTTTTCCCTTGATTCCCATTCAATTCAACAGTCTTCAGGCTCCTTTTTGAGAGTGACCTTGACGTCAAGGTCATCACTCATCTCAAGAGATTTAAGCTGTTTCGTCCATGTTTGGACTATGACTGCAATAAATTCAGGATCCAAGTGGCCCTGGCAGAACCCAAACTGAGCATTAATGAGCAGATATCACTGCTTAATTGCACTGTCAGCAATATCTTTGATCACTTTCTTGGCAGTTGAGAGTAGACTGACTGGGTAGCAACCTGAATCTACCTCACTTAGCACAGGGGTTGAAGTAGCACACTTAGTATTCTCCAAAATAATGGACGGTGGTCTAATTGTGAAGATGGGATTGTGCAGTTGTCACTTTGACCAATACTGCCATGGACAGATGAGGGTGAGGTTTACTAGGTTTTTCCCTCACCACCTGCTGCAGGTCTAATCTGGCAGTTATGGTCTTCAGCACTTTGGTAGCTCATCACAGAAGTCCCCGGTTCAGGGGTGATCTGCTTTCTTGAGAAACTGCATTGGTGTCAGTATCACAAAGATGTTCCCTCCAGGTTGTGAATTCACAAACCAACACAAATAAAATGGATTCATGTACAAAACTCTCATATTTTCAATTATGTTCATGTTTTACTTGAGTTTGTGTTGCTGATCATGTTTGGAAGGGATGTAGATGTTGAATTCCAGCTTTTATACAGTGATAATCAAAGATGGCCAAATAGCCTGGAGTGTTGACTTTGGTAGGTAAATTTAAAGAAGCTTTGGTGGGTTCTTGCAGTGCATTGTACAGATGATACATACTACTGCCACTATGCATCTGTAGTGGAGCAAGTGAATATCATATGTGGTGAATGTAGTGCCATTATATGGGTTGCTTTGTCCTGGATGATGTCAAGCTTCTTGAGTGTTGTTGGAGCTGCATCCATCGAGGCAATTGGGGAGCATTCCATCACATCCTGAATTTGTGCCTTGTAGATGGTAAACAGGCTTTGAGAAGTCACATGGTGAGATTATTGTGGAAGAGGAAATGTGGAGTTTGTTTCAACTGTTCAGCTGTGCAGTGTGTGTACATTCAGTCACTAAATGGAGTTGTGATTTAGCGTGCCAATTTTTCTGTGTGAGGACTGAAGTGTTGTGATAATACTCAGGGAAAGGAGTCTATTCCTGTACATAATTGACAGACCGAATGAAATTGTTGGAATGGGTTTTCCCTTCATTAATGTAGCTTTATAAATTACTTAAATACCTCATAGAGAATACAAAAATATTGAACTACAGTCTGTTGCTATTGTTTGGTAGTCTGTCTACTTTCATCCATCGTTAAGTACTCCATCAGGGATTGAAAGCATCTCAGAGGCAAAGACCGATGAATATTCATGTTGCGTATTGAGTGATCCTAGCACTGTTGTGAAAATATTCTCAATGTGAGAATTCCCACGGTGCCAGATTGGCCATAGACTCTGCTCCTATCTGATGGTCTGCTGCTAGAGTATGCTGCAGTTAGAGCTGCTCTTTTTCATCATGAGCCTGAGGCTAGGAATTTTATAATTCTCTGGACACAGCTAGAGCAGATGCTGGAAAGTAGCCATTAGATCAGGTCAGTGAGATGTTTATTCATGAGGAAGAAAAATTTTGCACCCACATAATTTTTTAAAAAATTGTTTTTTGATGCGATAGAATGCAGTACTGCTCTTTTCATCACACAGGCCTGGATTTTAAACTCACTACACCCACCACATCTCATCTTCTTCCTCCTCACACTAATCCACATTAGTCTGATTCTGATCCTTCTGTTTGAGAACCTCATGTGATCTTAGAGACTCAGATGATCAAATTCCAATCTTCTCCCGTCCACACATGTACTTGGGGGGGGGGGGGGGGGGGGGGTGGGGGTGGGGGGGAGTGTTGGGGTTTGAGTAAAAGGAGTAAACAACTAAAGATTGAGGTCCTGCCTTCAACTCATTGTCTCTCTGGTACTGTAATATTCCAAGATGCTCAGTTCTGCTTCATACTCTGAGGTGCCTGAGCTCCCGCATTGATGGTTTCAAACAGCACCTGACACAGGAGTTTGAGAATCACTCTTCCCTTCATCCTTTGTCTTTCTTAATGACCCTTGTGTGAGTGATGAGCAGAAGTCTGCAAATACTTATTCCAACACCCCAATCCTTTCCTAGTTTGTTATCTCATTGCCCTGGAATTGTACCCAATGACAGTGAAAGAAAAGCAATATAGTTCCAATTGTCTTGAGGGGAATTTGTTGGTGATGATGATTTACTCTTATGTCTGCTGCTCTTTCCTTCTAAATGGTAGAGGCCATGAGTTGGAAGGTTGGGTTGAAGGAGGCCTGGAAAGGTGCTCTGGTGCACACTCTCACTTCCTGTAAAAATCAGCTTTCTGGTGTCACCATTTGTTCAGATACAGACAGTCTAAATTCAAAGCAACACTTTCATCACTCTTTCTCAAACATTGAACCTTTGTTGCAGCTTTATAACAGTGCCCACTATCACTTTACATTTCTTTTTCTATTTAACCATAATCTTTCTCTTGAGATTTCTGCCTAATGTCAGCTCTGACCCATAACACCATGGGTAGGGCAAAGAGACAGGTTCACCCTCTAGAACTATGATCAAACCCTATGCTGTTGACACCATTCTGATTCACACCAGCCGTCCAACCAACTGGCCCCCATTGATCTCGGGTTGCTGTGGCAGCATATACCTTTACTCCATGTTGTAGCTTGAGGTTATATGGATAGTAATTGTAGGAGCTCCAATTTCTTTTCATCACTTTCATTATTACTTCCTGATTGGGTGGAGTGGATGTGGCGGATGTAGTGGGTTTAAAATTCAGACTTGTGTGTCTGAAAAGATCAGTACTGCATTCTTTGGCATTGGAAACCAAAATAAAATCTTTTAAAAATGATATGATGGAGGATTTCTCTTCCTCATGAATAATCATCTCGCTGACTTGATCTCGTTGAATGGTTACTTTCCAGCACCTGCTCCAAGTACAGAGAATTATACAATTCCAAGCTTCAGGCTCATGATGAAAAAGAGCAGCTCGAACAGCAGAAGACCACTGGTGCGTGTTTGGAGGAATTATAAATTGATACCCAATGGTCTGCTTTAACACTATAGGGACTCGAGAAGGGGGTCACTGAACTTAAAACCCTAACTCTTTTTTCTCTCTACAGATGCTGGCAGACCTGCTGAGTTTCTTCAACACTCTGTTTTTGTTTCAATTATGCAAGTGAATCAAATCTGATAGCCAGAATAGGTTAGCTCTATTTAATGTTGATTAGAGAAGCTCTACCACTTTAATCTGAGCTATATTTACAACATTCCTAAAGGTGCCCCTAGTACAATCCTGGATTCTTTGCAAGGAAGTGGTTTTCACACAGTATTTAAATTTTTCAGCTGCCAGATGGTTCTCCAACTCTCATCCCCAGTGGTCCTATTTGACATCTGTTTTCCATTAATATTAAACAGTTACTCAGAAGATAGATTTCCCCCTCTGATCACATCGAGACTCAGTGCAGCACAAGCTAATAATGTGCCAGGGGCCCAGCGGGCTGCTCAGTCTCTGTGTAACTCCACTCAGCATAATTATTGCATAAGAATTTTGTTGTGGTACAGAGGTATGGAAATAAGCATTCAACTCCTGCCAAGTTACTGGAACATAGCAGCAACTTCAGAACAGTGGGTGGAACTCCACAACACACTTCAGAAGAAACGCTGCTGCCATTTCTGAATTTACTTTAATCCACTATAGGTCAGGGACAAAAACACTTTCAGTATCATTATGCATTTAACTGTGCCTTTCACTCATTAGAATATCCAATGGCATTTTGGAAGAATTTTATTAACCAACACTTGACAACAAGCCATGGAAAGAGATAATAATAAAGGGTTCACTAATATCTTCTAGGGACGGAAAGTGCCGTCCTCACTTGATAAAAACAAAAAGAACTGTGGCTGCTGTGAATCAGAAACAAAATCAGAAATTGCTGGAAAAGCTCAGCAGTTTTGGCAGCATCTGTGGAGAGAAATCAAAGTTAATGTTTTGGGTCGAGTGACCCTTCCTCAGAACCTTTCCACTCTGGTTTCTCTTCACACATGCTGCCAGACCCATTGAGCTTTCCCAGCAATTTTGTATTTTCTGCATCCTTATCTGGTCTGGCCTACTCATGACTCCAGACCCACAGCAATGTAGTTGACTCTTAATTGCTCTCTGGGCAAATTAGGGATGAATAATAAACGCTAGCCTATCCAGTGATGCCCTCATCCTGGGAATGAATGAATAAAAAATATATGGGTGAACAGAACTTAGGCGTGGGCTGTGGGGTTTTGGAGAAGTTTTATTTAGAAGAGAATACATGGTGAGAGATCAGCCAGGATGGCACTGAAATAGCAAAAATGGAAATCATTGGAGAAACTCAGCAGGTCTGGCGGCAGTTGTGCAGAGAAAGAAGAGTTAAAGCTTTGGGTCCAGCGACCCATCTTCAGAACTGAAGCATTGCAATAATCACGTCTATAAGTGACAAAGGAATGGATGAGAATTAATGGATGAGGATATTAATAGTTCCACTAACAACCAACTTAAGATAATCAGCTTGTGACATAGTGCATTTACACTTGCTCGAAGAAACGAGCATTTCAACACAGGGACCTGTTTTCTACAAAGGGAATATACTCACCATTTGCACCTTTTTTGAATAACCCTGGAGCCTGAGAAGCTTATTGTTGCTCATTGCATTCTGTATGGCATTGCCTGAATCAATTGGGGTTGATTTGCTAACAAAGGGCAGCATGGTGGCTCAGTGGTTAGCACTGCTGCCTCTGAGTGCCAGGGACTCAGGTTCGATTCCACTCTCAGGTAACTGTCTATGGAGTTTGAGCATTCTCCCTGTGTCTGCATGGGTTTCTTCTGGTTGCTCCGGTTTCCCACAGTCCAAAATGTGCAGGCTTAGGTGGATTGGCCGTGTTAAATATAGGGTTAGGATAGTGTAAGGGGCTGAGTGTAGGCTGTTTGAAGGGTTGGTGCGCACTCAATGGGCCGAATGGCCTCTTTCCACACTGTAGGGATTCTATGAAATCCTGTAAAATAAACTGTTTGAAATTTGGTGTACTTGTGTTTGTCCTGACACAAGCAACACATCTCTCTTTACAACAATGTTGGAGACAATTTTAAGTAATAGGTTGTCTCTTACTACAAACTCTCACTATTTCAACTTCAATTGCAGAAGCTCTCTTTCTTCCGGGATCAGCTACAGTCTCGTTATCTTTGCTTTCATGTCCCGCATGGGCTTTTTCAAATGATAAGCATTCCATCATTTTCTGAAGCACTGGTCCATTGTAAGCCCCTGAGCAAAACAATCAGGGTGAGGATATGATAAAATCCTCATTTCAGGCCCTCAGCATCCATCTTTAAGCTGGACTCTGCATCAACACTGAGGGAGTGCTGCACTATCAGAGGCATCTTCTTACAGAAGAGACATTGTACGAGCCCCTTTCTGGCTGTTCAAGTGGACTTAAAAGATTGCAAAGCAGTTTCTTCAAAAAGAGCAGGGGTGTTATCCCAGCTTTCTGTCCTTCTAACAATAAGAAAAAGATTCATAGACACTCAGAACAGAAGTAAGCCATTTGGCCTTTTGAACCTTATCTTGCCATTCAGTATGATCATGGCGAGTCCTCTATCTCAATGCCTTTTTTTTGATTGGACCACCTTTTATCTTTTATTTTTGTGCCAAATTGGACATGAGTAATTGTTTAAATCATTCGTTAGTAATTTCTTTCATGTTCATCATGGCAACTTGCGATATTTAAAATGGTCATTTCACAACAAGAGCCAGGCAATGTGGTTTCAGGTATTCTGAGGATCAAGAATATACATGGTCTATTCTCCTTGAATTCAATTGTTATCCTTGAATTACTGCAGTCCATGTACTAATGATACTGAAAATATCTTTCAAGATCATGACATTGTAATGATGAAGGACTACCTGTAAATGTCCAAGCCAGGTTGGTGTGAGACTTGGAGCAGACTTTGAGACATTGACAGTACCGCTTTTGTTCCTCATTGTGGTTGAGATTGGAGTGAATGAAGATGTTTTTGAAATAACCTCAGTGAATTTGTCAAGATCTTACAAATTGTAATTACAGCATACCACTGGTAAAGAGGGTTATATAGTGACTAGTGGTATATAGAGGATATATAGCATGAGGGGCTATAAACTGCCCTGTCCTGAATTGTGCCAAGTTTCTTAAGCCTTTGCTGCTTCACTTGTCTCACCAAATTACTTTACTACCATGCACCATCACAATTGAGTGCTTCAAAAGTGGAAGCAGGTAAGGGGGAAATCAAAGGGCCTACTTGTGTCCCTAAACAGTAAAGATTTCAGGAGACCGTTCATCACCGAGTATCCAGTCTTCACCTTTGCTCTCACTGCCACCTTGTCAATGTGGGTGGACCAGTAAAGCTTTTGGTTTATAGTGACTTTTACGACGTTGATAATGGAAACCTCAGACCAGTCCAAGATTTGCAAACAAATTCTGTTTTCAGTTTGGAGTATTTCTTCCATGTTCAGCTTATCTGCTCTTCTGGGACTACCATGTATAAATCTGCCATGGATGAGAACTGTCCTGACAATGGGCAATCCAGCTTGAACATGTTCTATAATTGCTGGCTCAGAATGTTTAGCTGGCTCAGGGCCATGTTGGTTTTCAAATCATACCCAAGCTTCCCTCAGCAGGGAATTGAAATTGCGGCCCATTTGCCTCAGTTTTTTTTTCTCTATTCATTGCAGTTACCACGTCCCAAATGAATGAGCCACTTCTCCCTCTTCACTGGCAAAGTCCAAATTTATTCATCTTTTGTTTTCCTGTGCACCTTGACACGCATCACTTATAGTCCAAGAAAATTCTTGAGGGAGTTGAGCCTGACAAATTTTCATGCACTGATGTTGAACTGAGGGCTGTTTCTTTTGTTTTCTAATTGACACATCTCTCAAAGGGCAAAACCCATCCGGAAAATTCCAGAAACCTATTACATGGATGTAAATTTTGGAGCAGCTGGAATACCTGTTAGGATTGGAGGGCAAAAAGCAGATGGGCAGTCTCATCTCTTGTGTTCTGATGATTGGAGAGTGACACTGCTGATTACTAAGCTCAGGATAGCACAATGGCCAGGGTCACAGACTGAGCACATTACCCTAAATCTTAAAATTCAGGTCAAAAGTCAGATCACATAATTACTTGTAAAGTTTTAACTATGAAAATAGATAGTATCATTAGCAAAACAGCTTGTGCAGGCTATGCTGAGTTTACACGTGAGGGAACTGGGTACTGGACAAATATCAATTGAGATTGCGATTCGAAGATCCTCTGGCTTTGGGAGCATCCCTTGATTCCAACACAATTGGTGTCAGATTTCTGACTGCCTTTGATGACCTTTTGATACACCATCTAAGTAGAGAGGAAGGGCAGGTAGGACTGTCAATCCCAGTACCTGGGCTCTGAATGACTCTAGTCCTTCCTGGAGATTTGCTGATGCAGGGTGGAAATTGCTAGGGCACGTTAAGATGGAGGCATTGCCTGAATGGAGAATAGAATAGAATCATACAATCCTTATAGTGTGGAAACAGGCCTTCAGCCCAACAAGTCCACACCGACCCACTACCCGGACCCATTCTCCTACCCTATTACTCAACATTTACCTCTGACTAATGCACCTAACCTACATATCCCTGAACATTACAGGACAATTTAGCATGGCCAATTCACCTAATCAGCACATCTTTGGATTGTGGGAGGAAACTGGAGCACCAGGAGGAAATCCACGCAGACACTGGGAGAATGTGCAAACTTCAGACAACCAGTCGCCTGAGGCTGGAATCGAACCAGTGTCCCTGGCGCTGTGAGGCAGCAGTGCTAACCAATGAGCCACCATATTAATGCCCGTTCCCCACATCACGAGGCTGTCTCCAGCAACTGGCAATTTTCATTTTAAATAGGTTCACCTGTCAGTCATTGGAATGATGCTGCCAACCTCACTAATCTGCCTCCAAGTGGGTGTGTATTTGCCACTAATTAGCTGTCCATCCTTCTCCATGCAATTAGCTAGTTCCAGTTTCTGGACAGATCACTTGTACACAGCATCAAGGAGCGACGACGAAGCAAGTTTCCAATTTTGTTCCCAATCCTTCCTTGCCACCCATCTCCGTTGGTCTGGATGGTTCTGCCTAAGTGAGTAACATATTCTGCTGTAGGTAGAGGGTATTAACAGTCAGCCTGTGCTGAGTTAGCAAAAAGACTTCGAGTGACTTGTCTATTCATTACTTTTAATGATAAAACCTAAAATATGCATCTGCAGTAAAATCTGGGATAATAAACAGTCCATTGATCAGTTTAAAAAGCTGAACAAACAGACCTGCATTTATGTTACACCAGTGAGTTACATCTTAATGTGTAAGTGATGCCAGGGATGTAGGAGACATAGAAACATTGACAAACATTGACAAATATTGGCCATTCAATATGATCATGGCTGATCATCCAACTCAAGATTCTGTTCTGCTTTCTCCCCATATCCTTTGAACCCTTTAGCTCTAAAAACATTATGTCAAACTTCCTCTTGAAAACATTCAATGTTTTGGCCAGTTTCTGTGGCAGAGAATTCTATAGACTTAACAGTTAAGAAACTTCTCTTAATTTCAGTCCGAAATGGCCTCACCTGTATCCTCAGACTGCGACCCCTGGTTCTAAGTTCCTAGTCATCAGGAACATCCTTCCTACATTTAGCTTATCTTGGCCTGTTAGAATTTTCTAAGTTTCTTATAATTTACGTATTGCAAGATCCCAAGCTAGCAATGGGATATGGACCAAAAAATGCTTTACTTTTATTGGTTGAAGGATAAAACTGATAAGAATACTAGTTCAAATCTCCTGTGATCATTGAAATAGTTCCATGGGGACTTGTAAGTTCACCTGAGAGGCAGACAGGTTCTTAGTATAACGTTTCATATGGATGCCGACACCTTTGATAGCACTGCAGTTACTTCAGTTTATCACTGGATGTCAGCCTCAATTTTTGGCTCAAACCAAAGAATCATAGTATAGCAAAGCAACCCTACAGTGTGGAAGCAGGCCATTTGGTCCATCGAGTCCACACTGACCCTCCAAAGAGCATCCCACCCAGACCCACACCCCTTACCCTATCCCTGTAATCCTGCACTTGCCATGATTTATCCAACTAACTTGCACATCCCTGGACACTATGGATAGTTTATCAAGGCCAGTCCACCTAAACTGCACATCTTTGGACTGTGGAAGGAAACTATAGCACTTGGAAGAATCCTATGCAGGCACATGGAGAACGTGCAAACTCCACACAGACAGTTACCAAGACTGGGATTGAACCTGGATCCCTGGTGCTGTGAGACAGCAATGCTAACCTTTGAGCAATGTTGCTGCTGTCAAACCTCTGCAGAAACTCATGGTCTCCTCACTTAGGTGTGAGGATTCTATCCACTAGGCTTCGTCTAACACCCAGGCTACAAATTCAACATTTCAAAAGGAAATGGGCTGACATGTAGCAGCTGTTGACTGGGTATGTGAATTGAATACAGATTAACAAAATGCAGGAATAAAGATACTGTTCAAAAAGTAGTGAAATGATAAGAACCCTCTGGTAGGGAAACAAATTTATAATGCAAAGAAACGATAGTGGATATATGGAGAAGTCGTTCAACAATTTGTACTCAAAAAAACCAATTTAGCTTTGTAAACAGAGTACCAACCTCTCAGGTAGAGGAATGCACGAAAAGAAATCACTTTTAACGAGAATGTATTGAGGAAGCTAAAGTGGATCTAGCTAAGTGATACTGGAAAAGAGGACAATGGGTGGGCAAGTTTCGCTTCCGATATGAATCAAAGCTTAAAGATGAATCAACAGTATTATCAGATGACTGCAGGCTGGCTATAGATCATGTTAAAAAGTGCAAAAGATTTAAGGAGTTACCACTTATGTGCTTTTAACTGCAAAGGTCAGATTTTCCCTTTGCCTATTAAACAGCACTTAAATCGAGATTGAAAGCTTGAAATTCAAAGGCTCAATCCAGAAAAAAGTGTTTGGTTTATCCAGGATTTTGCATGCTCTCAAAGTGGATACTTTGAGCAATTTAGCGAGGATTATGGCTATACCTCAGGGTCTAAAGAGAGTGAGAAACTGAAGTAACTAATGTTAAAAAATCCCTAATAAATTAATGGCAGAGAAAGAGACGACAGGGGACTTTAAGGCAGTTCACTTCACATGTCAGAGGGAAAATGCTAGTACCCATTATTAAATCTATGCCGACAGAACACTTTGAAAATCATACCATTATTAGGTATGCTTTCATTAAAGGGAAATCATGTTTGACAAATCCATTGGAGTTTTATGAAGATCTAACTATCATAGTAAATAAAGGAAAGCCAGCTGATGTAATATATTTGAATTTTCAAAAGACATTTAGCAAAGTGCAATGAAAGGTTGCTACATGAGAACTCACTGGGTTGCAGTTGATGTACCTGTGTAAATTAAGGATTGGGTAAATGACACAAGCATCAATAGTGGGACCTCAATTATTTCTAATCTACATTGATGAATAGGCAAAGTGACAGAATAATATGTCTGTGTTTTGTGAATGATACAAAGCTATATGATAATGTAAACTGTGAAGAGGACATCATGGACTGAACGCTAAAATTCAGACCAGCTCACAGTGAGGGGAACTGACAACATGTTGGGAACCAAAAGGATTCAACAGCACTTTTGTCTGTGGCTTTCTAACTCTGACACGACATTTCAATCCATCTCCAGCCTGTCTGGCCAACAGGAGCAGACAGCTGTGATGGTGACCAACAGCTTCACAATATAAAGGAAGCCCACAAGCCTCTGAGTGGAGGCAAGTCAGACGTTCCAGAAATGAACTAGGAGATGGATAAATCATGCATTATCTTGTAAAGGCTACACCATAGATTTCAGAGGCCGAGATGGACATATGCTGCAGGTATTACGGTGTGGCATATAAAGTATGAACATGCCACACAGGAGCAGAAATAGGCCATTTGGCCCTCTGTTGTTCAACAGTATCATAGCTACTCTAGTTGTGTTTTGATTTCCACAATCCCACTTATCACTGGAAACTTCAGACTCTCTTCCCTCACCAGAATCTACCTACTTTCATCTTAAAAATATTCAGTGATCTCTCCTCCATTACTGTTTGCATCAGAGGCTCTGCACCTATAGTTGGGAAGAAGAGGGGATCCATGGGACTGAAGTGAAGATGACTGGAAGGGAGGTCAGCAACAGGAATATTGTGCCTTACTAAAAAGTCACAAGAGGTGCCTAATCAGGGCAGGAAAATTATGTGGCAGGGTGAATTCAAGTGTGTAACTCCTCAGTCTGCCTTCCTTAGCCTTTTCCTGTACAACACCACCCAAAGTCACATCTTGCAAAATGCATCCATCCAGCTTGCTTCAGGCACCTCCTGATCATTCATCACTGACCCCCTCCTCACATCCACCACTCACACCCCAAAAATACTTACTTGCAATCTCTTCTTTATTCTCTGTCTCTGGAGGTGGAACAGAGTGCAGAATCCCGGGAGAAGACAGAAGACCAGCATGTGGCCTCCCCTTGTCATCTCCACATTGTCAGTAAGCCTGGCTTCATCATTGACAGCAGAAACACGGGGCTATCTCAGTTACATAGTGATAAAATGAACTATCACATCATGCACAAAACACTCAGACAGCAGCAAAACAGAAGGATGAAAAGATGTCTCTATGAAGAGAGTTTTATTTTTGACTCTAGGACAACTGTGTTTGGAGTTTGGGTTGAGCACAGTGAGATCAGAATTAATGTACAAATGGCTGAACTGCCTCAGATGAGCTGAATCAGACCATCTCCCGAAGTATTCCTGGCAGCTAAATGAGTGGCTGCATTTGCCCTCACCACATGAGAGTTCCCCATCTCTTCTTCATGCAGCACCATTCTGCTTTGTTGCTTAATGTTGTGGCAACAAGAGATGGTCAAATGCTCCCAACTCCCAAAGTCTCACTACTACCTACAAGGCACAAATCACTCATGTGAAATACTCTTTACTTGCCTGGATGAGGACAGCTTCGACAACTCTCAGGAGGCTTTACACCATCTTAGACAAAGGAGCTTCTTAATCAGCATACTATTCACCAGCTTTACCATTCAAATCCTCTAGCCCTGATGCACACTCACAGCAGGTGTGCTAACTAGATAAAACACTGCAGCAACTTATCAACATACCTTTTGAATCACCTTCCAAACCCACAACCATTCCTGAATAAAAGGACAAGGGCGGCACATACATGGGTACACCATCACCTGCAAGCTCCCCTCCAAGCCATTCACCTTCCTGACTTGGAAATTTTTCACCGCTCCTTCAGTGTCAATCCTGGAACTCCTACTCTAACAGCGTTATGGCATACCTATACCACATGGATTGCAGCAGCTCAAGAAAACAACACACCAACATCTTCAAAGTCATTAAAGATGGACAGTAAATGTCATCTTTACCAGTTCTGCATGAAAGGACACTGAGGGCAAAGGTGAGATCAGGAATCTATGCCAGTTAAATATACTGACATGTACTCTAGCTGTACTGATTAGATACTGATCAGTCTCACAATATTTAAGTGCAGTGCCGGGAAGATGTGACCAAGACAAGACTGGACCATTCTTAACAAAACAATAGCCACTGTAACAGGGTTTTAAATAAAACTTCCGTCAGACCTCGTTTGGAATTAAGTTTTGGTCTTTCTATCACAGAAAGGATATCATTACTGTACCATAGGTACAGAAATGGAAACAAGAGCAGACTCTGACTTGAAAGCATTGAACAATGCAAATAAACTGATCATTTACTAATCGTTAACCAGTCCATCAAAGTTCTGCTGCCACATGAATGAAAGCAAGGTGCTGAGCTAGCTGGATCAGTTAATAAAGGCTAATGTTAAGGATTTGCATGGATCTCATTTGGAGTTCTTTGGCCATCTTTGATGCCATCCCAGAAAGATGTTACAAGTTGGAGAAGATGCAAAAAAGGACATCATAGGTGAAGCAAGAACATGTAGCTATGAAGAGAGACTTGATACCTTAAGTTTTATTTGATCGAGAAATGGAAAAATGTGATTCCTGAATGTTATGGTATTAGAACCATAGAGAAGATGCAAGGAGGTACCATGTATGAAGTGATAGAGTCCTCTCTTAAATACCCTAAAAGCAGAAAACCTAAGGCTGAGTATTAAGATGGAGAATAGGGATTAGAAGGTGGCTGTCTAAAATCAGTCATTTTCAAAATTTGCTGCTTAAGCCTGCTTTGCCATTTAATAAGTTTGGAGCTGATGGCCTCAGCTTCATCTTCCTGACTATGTCTGATGACCATTAGGTCTGCAGTTGCCTGTATTCTGTCTTGCTCTCTTTTTAAATCGACGATTACTTAGTGAAGAGGAAATAAAAATAGACATAAATGGGTCATTTTTAGGTTGACAAGATGTGATAAGTGGAGTGCCATGGAGATTAGTGCCATGGTCTCAACCATTCACAATTAATGACTTGAATAAAGGGATCGACTATATTGTTGTTAAATTTGCTGATGACACAAAGACAGATAAGAAAGTAAATTGTGAACAACTGTATGGAGTTTACACAGGGATATAAATTGGAATATATAGGAAAATATGAACTTGTCCAGGTATGTCCTATTCACAGAGAGTAGAAAAAAATCCAATCTGATCAAATACCCACATGATCAATCTAGTACCAAACATCAACAATGTGATGGAAGGTGTCTTTGATAGTACTAATGGAGCACATCCAAAGTAATAATCTACTCATTGACACATGGTTTGGAATCTACCAAGGGCACTCTGTTCCAGACCTCATTATGGCCATGATATAGACATGGATGGAGCTGAAATCAAGAGGCGACCTGAAGGTAACTGCCCTTCACTAAAGGAACTGTTTGGCTGAATCAAAGAAGACTTGTAAACCTGAAATTAATGGATGTTATGGGTAAATTCCCACTGGTTAAAGTTATGCTTAGTACAAAGGAAAGAAGTCGTGGTTGTTGGAGGCAAAGTATTCTGAACCATAAAATTGCTGGCAGTGTCTCATACCCAGTCATTTCATCTGTTCCATCATTGTCCATCTTTCCATTATTAATTCATAAATGGGATTGTTAGTTATCACTGCAGTGTTTGATTCCATTTACAATTTCATAGATCTACACCATGCACATTTGAAAATGGAAAGACATAAGTATATCCCAATCGACCATTGCCTCCTGGTCTATAAAACCAATTTCTATGTGACCTCTGTTCCCCCCGATTGTTTCTTGGATCATGTATGTAAATTTACCAACCACATAGAGAACATAGAACAGTGCAGGATAGTACAGGCCCTTTAGCCCTTGATGTAATACCGAACATTTATCCTGCTCTAAGTTCAAACTAATGTACGTACCCTACATTTTACTATTATCCATGTGGCTATCCAAGTGTCGCTTGAATGTCTCTAATGTCTCTGACTCTACTACCACCGCTGGCAATGCATTTCATGCACCAACCACTTTCTGTGTAATGAACCTACCTCTGACGTTTCGCCTAAACCTTCCTCCAATCACCTTAAAATTATGCCCTCTCATGAAAGCCATTTCCATTCTTGGAAAAAGTCTCTGGCTATCCACTGTACTTATGCCTCTCATCAATTTATACACCGCCATCAAGTCACCTCTCTTCCTTCTTTGCTTCAATGAGAAAAGCCCCAGCTCCCTCAACCTTTGTTCATAAGACATGCTGTCCAGTCCAGGCAACATTCTGGGAAATCTCCTCTACACCCTCCCTTCCTATAATGAAATGGCCAGAACTGAACACAATATTCCAAGTGTCGTCTAACCAGGGCTTTAAAGAGCATAACCTCGCGGGTCATAAACTCAGTCCCCCTGCTAATGAAAGCCAACACACCATGCGCCTTCTTAACAACCCGATCAACTTGGGTGGCAAATTTGAGAGATCTATGGACACGGACTCCAAGATCCCTCTGTCCCTCCATACTGCCAAGTCCTGCCTTTAACCCTGTAATCTGCATTCAAATTCAACCTTCCAAAATTAATCACTTCACACATTTCCAGGTTGAAATGCATCTGCCAATTCTCAGCACAGCTCTGCAACTCTCAATGTTCTGTTGCAATCCATAACAGCCCTTCACACTATTCACAACCTTATCAACCTTCGTGCCATCGGCAAACTTACTAACCCACTCTTCCACTTCCTCATCCAAGTCATTTATAAAAGAAGAGATCCCAGAACAGATCCCTGCAGAATACCACTGGTCACCGAGCTCCAGGCTAAATACCTTACATCATCTACAGTCCTCACATTCTCCCAATTCTGTATCCAGACAGCCAAATTTCTCTGTATCCCATGCCTCTTTACTTTCTGAATGAGCTTACCTTGGGGAACCTTATCAAAAGCCATGCTAAAATCCAGATATACCACATTATCTGCTCTGTTTTGTCACATCTTAAAGAATTCAATCAGGTTTATGAGGATGACCTGCCCCTCACAAAACCATGCTGACTATCTCTAGTCAAGCTATGTTTTTCCAAATAATCAGAAATCCTGTGTCTCAGAATCCTCTCCAATAATTTGCCCACCACCGATGTAAGACTGACTGGTCTATAATTCCCAGAGTTATCCCTATTCCCTTTCTTGAACAAGGGAATAACATTTGTCACCCCTCCCCCCCACCAATTATCTGACATACTCCTGTGGACAGTGAGGACGCAAAGATCATCGCCAAAGGCGCAGCAATCTCTTCCCTTGCTTCCTGTAAACCTTGTGTATATCCCATCCAGCCCAGGGGTTTTATCCATTCTAAAGTCTTCCAAATTTTCCACATCCTCCTTCTTAACATCAACCTGTTCGAGCATATCAGCCTGTTTCACACTGTCCTCACAAACGATACAGTCTCTCTCGCTAGTGAATGCAGAAGCAAATTATTCATTAAGGGCCTTCCCTCCTCCTCCAACTCCAGGCACAAGTTCCCTCCACTATCCCTGATTGGCCCACTCTCACTCTGGCCATCCTCTTGTTCCTCACATAAGTGTAGAACACCTTGGATTTTCCTTAATCCTATCAAGGATAGCATCATGCCTCCTTGCAGCTCTCCTCAGTCCATTCTTCAGTTCTTTCCTGGCTACCTTGTAATCCTCTAGAGCCCTGTCTAATCCTTGCTTCCTCAACATTAAGTCAGCTTCCTTCATCCTATTGACTAGATGTTCCACATCTCTTGTCACCCAAGGTTCCCTCACCTTACCATTCCTTCCTTGCTGCAAAATTAAAAATCACACAGCACCAGGTTATAGTCCAACAGGTTTAATTGGAAGCACTAGCTTTCGGAGCGCTGCTCCTTCATCAGGTATAAAGCTAGTGCTTCCAATTAAACCTGTTGGACTGTAACCTGGTGTTGTGTGATTTTTAACTTTGTACAGCCCAGTCCAACACTGGCATCTCCAAATCATTCTTTGCCTCAGTGGAACAAACCTATCTAGCACTCGCAGTTAGTGCTCTGGAAACAACCTCCACATTTCTGTCGTGCATTTTCCTGAGAATGTCTGTTCCCAGATTACAGTCCACAGATCGTGCCTAATAGCATTGTAATTCCTTCTTCCCCAATTAAATACTTTCCCATATTGTCTGCTCCTATCCCTCTCCATGACTGTAGTAAAAGTTTAGATTAGAATGGTGCTGGAAAAGCACAGCAGGTCAGGCAGCATCCGAGGAGCAGGAAAATCGACGTTTCGGGCAAAAGCCCTTCATCAGGAATTGATTCCTGATGATGGGCTTTTGCCCGAAACATTGATTTTCCTGCTCCTCGGATGCTACCTGATTTGCTGTGCTTTTCCAGCACCACTCTAATCTAAACCCTGGTTTCCAGCATCTGCAGTCCTCACTTTTGCCTATGACTATAGCAAAAGTCAGGGAGTTGTGATCTCTATCACTAAAATGCTGTCACACCACAAGATCTGATACCTGACCTGATTTGTTATCAGCTCTAAATCCAATATGCTTTCCCTCTAGTCAGCCTATGTACATGTTGAGTCAGGAATCCTTCCTGGACACACCTGCTCCAAAATCTGCTCCATCCAAACTATTTGTACTAAGGAGGTTCCAATCAATGTTAGGGAAATTGAAGTCACCCATGACAACAAACCTTTATTTCTGTACCTTTCCAAAATCTGTCTCCCAATCTGCTCCTATGTGTCTCTGTTGCTATTGGCCTATAGAAAACTCTCAATAAAGTGACTGCTCCTTTCATGTTTCTGACTTCCACCCATACTGACTCAGTTGACAAACACTCCTTGGCGACCTCCATTTCTGCAGCTCTCATGCTATCCTTGATTAGCAATGCTGCATCCCCACCTCTTTTACCTCCCTCCCTATTTCTTTTGAGACATCTAAATCCCGGAATATCCAAGTCTCTGTAATGGCCACAGCATCGCAGCTCCAAGTCTGAATATGTGAAGTCCTCCATCCTACACCTGCTGTGCATTTCAGCTGCATTTAATCTCTGTTCCTAGCCTCACTAGCCCATGGCAGCAGTAGCAATCCCGAGATCCCTACTCTGCTCGTCCTGCCTTTTAGCTTTCAGCCTAACTCTCTGTATTCACTTTTCAGGTTTCCATCCCTTTTCTTAGCTATGTCATTGGTGTTAGCGAGTTTTGAGAAGATTTATAGCTCAAGTTGACGTTCTGGATGTAGTTTTGCTTGCTGAGCTGGAAGCTTCTTTTTCAAACGTTTTGTCACTATACTTGGTAACATCTTCAGTGGCCTCTGGGTGAAGCCTTGATGTGTACCATGATTTTTCGCTGCTCACCCTCCCCCTTAAAAATCCTGTAGACTCAATCCGAGGCATCCCTGACCTTAGCGCCTGAGAGGCAACATGTCATCCGGGAGTCTCGTTTGTGAACACAGAATCTCCTGACTGTTCCTCTAACCACTGAATATCCTATCACTATCATTCTTCTATTTTTCTCTCTTCCCTTCTGAGCAACAGAACAGGCTAAGTGCCAGAGACCTGGCCTCTGTGGCTTTCCCCTGGTAGATCATCACCCTCAACAGTATCCAAAGTGGTATACTGATTATTGAAGGGAACAGCCACAGGAGGTCCCTGCATTTTCTGTCTATTCCCTTTTCTTCTCCTGACGGTCACCCAGCTACCTTTAACTGTAACTTAGTATGACTACCTCCCTATAAGTCCTCTCTATCATCCCCTCAGCCTCCCAAATCATTGAAGTACATCCAGCTCCAGCTGCAGTTCCCTAATGCAGTCTGTCAGGTGAAGTCAGCAGGGACTCTAGTGGTGACTCTTACCTTCCACATCCTGAAAGAGGTGCATGCAATTGCCGTAGCCTCCAACTCCTCTGGTCTAAATTGCCAGAAGATATAAAGAAAAAACAGTACCTTACCAACCTTCCTTACCAGCCTTTTTTTTGGTTAGAGGAGGAGGAGGAGAGGTGAGAGACCCTACACGTGTAGTGTTTTGGGTTTAGTCATTGCCTGAATATATTAGTCACTTACCCAGCAGTCCCCATATCCACTTACGCTCCTGTTCTGCCTTCGCTCCGCTGATTCACAAGTTAAGTATTTAATATTCTAACTTCCTTTCCTGGCTGTCCCCTGGCTCGCACTCTCTCAACTCCCACTACTGAAATGGAGGCTGCTGATTCACAAGGTAAGTACTTTATATTCAAATTTACCTTCTTGGCTACCTCCTGGCATATTTTGGATTGGTAAACTATATATACATATATCATCATACTAACTAGTTGCTGGTCAAGTGCTTCTTTAGAGTTTGGTTCCTTGATAATTTACATATTTTCTGAAAGTGATATCTCAACATAATCTTTCTTTTCCGCAATAATATTACATACAGAAATATAGATTTCTGGATATTGGTTAAAAGTTTGGGAGTCCACAGATTGTATTAGTGACTTATTAATCCACCCAAATCTTATGATTTACTTACCGAAGTGGTGTTCTTGACTGATATGGTATGCAATGATACCTTGTGGTCTTAATGGAGTGCCTAATTATTTTCGTGGTGATCTTTCACAGTTTTATTTTCTGAGTTCAAATTTTGATGTGTTCTTGACAACACTAGGAGTGCTGAATGCTATACAGTTGTATAATTCCTTTAGTTGGCTTCTGTTTCTCCTCCATGTCATCCTATTCACCACAGAAAATTGGTGAAACATTAACGTGGATTCTTTCTTTGAAGATGGAATATAGACAGACAACAATTTTTGGGGAGCTAAGTATAATGCATCTGATTTCAAATACTGATGCATCAGAATGGCTGACAAGTCATGGGATGATATCATCAAATCCTGTCAAGTTGTGTAAGAACTGACATCAGGCTAATTTATGTTCCCTTTTATGTATATGCACATCATCTCACAACATGGCTGTTTTATTCTAAAAAGGTTTGCCCTTAAAGAGTCAAACTAAATATGTCAGAAAAAAATGTAATGGTGTTGTGGCTGAACATAATTCAAATTAGGGCAATCATTTACAAGTATCTGAAATGTGTCGGCGGTTTTCTTATCTACCTGATAATTAGTGATGGTGATCTCTACTGAAGACTGCTTATATGCGTTAGGTTAGATTTGTATTGTTTGTAGTGTTCTGTTCTCAATTTGTGTTTCGAGATGTGGTAATTTTCTGAGTTGACATTTGTTTCATTACACTATCATATCATTTGGTACCTGCTGATGATTTCTGCTGGATTCTGGGCACCATCTATTGAGTGCTCTACTTAAACCTTCTGCCCAATATTCAGGTTGAGCTATTCATTACTTATGTGCCAGTCATGGGCATCTATCACTTTTGCCATGACTTTCATGTAATGGACAGTGTACTCTGGGGGAAATACAAATAAAGGTGACTCCGGAAGTTTGTCCAGATGTTTGCTGTATAGTATTTCTGTGTTAATTCCACAGTGCAATCTTTGTAAGTTTGGGGAAGGGTAAACATATTCAGTTCAAATTGTGTTTCAGCCCATTTGGATGAATGGTGGTCTCAGATTTTTGTCATTGTCTTGACGATATCATGAATGGTGATCAAGGCCAGGTCTTTACACTCTGGTTGGCAATGATTACTGTCAGGTCTACAATATAAAATATCTGCGGTGACTGGATGAATATTTTATATTGACATTTGAGTGTGATAGATCTCAGACTGCATGTGGTCTGTTTGGTGTTGATTGGTCAAATCATCACCTGCTACTTCTGCTAGATCATAGAATTCAGTGTGTGAAGTGGGAAGATGTTTACACATGCTCTGAATATAGAATATGCTGATCCTGTAGCTATGGCATATAACCTGGAAAAAGTGGTAAAGGTATAACTGAGCCAAAATATACTTTGATGCTCACTGCGCTGAATGTCAGCTCACTATATGAGTCAATTATCTACTCGTCATCTGGTGATAAATTGGCTGAACATTTTTTAAGGACGTCTTAATGCAGTTGGAAGTTTGGAACGCTGTACCTGTGTGACCTCTGGTTGTTGGGTCTGGAGTTATATGTGGGCCAGACCCAATAAGGATGACAGTTTCCTTCCCTTAAGGACATTAGTGAACCAGATGGGGTTTTCCCCAACAATTGGCAATAGATTCATGTCACCATTAAACTCTTAATTCCAGCTATTTACTGAATTCAAATTTCACCATCTGCCATGGCTGGATTTGAACACAGGTCACCAGAACATTACCTGGGTCTCTAGATTAACAGTCCAATGATACGATGACTAGGCTATCGCCTCCCCTCAGGAATGCAAGACAACTTCATGGTGGATGCAGGAGACTGCACCTCCACACACTTTACCTGTGTCCTGGCTACCATACCAATACTGGTAGCTGCAACCACCACTTACAGGTATTGTTATCCAGCTTCAAAAGATTGATATTGACTCCCATCTCTTTATGTGTGAATATCGTGATTTTTTTTCCCCCATAAACTGGCATTGAAGCTATAACTGGCTCCGTTATTTGTTCAGCATTTCAGCTTCTGAAATATTGTATTCCTTGATCTTATCACAGCACCTGCTGACAAGCTGATCAATAATTTCTTGTGTCTGTAAAACGTCAGCTATAATTAGCATAGACTGATGTTCACCTTCACACAAACTTGATCATCTAGCATGTTCCACAGTGCAACAGGGTCTTTCTGATCCTCATCAGACAGGTACAAAGTGTTGCATTTATGCAGCCCACATTTCCAATGGCTATCTTTATTTTCACTGTCTGGTCAATTAGCTTCTGTGACAAGGTGTAGTTTCACTCTTGCTTTTAAAAGCTGAAATTTGTATTGGAAATCTGTGGACTTCCAGTTCAAAATGATGAATTTGTAACTAACTCCCTCATCTTTTATAGATCCTCTGACCTTTAGGGGGTTTGTAACATCTCAACTTCGCGGGCAGATTCATCAGTTGTTCATTTTGCTTTTGTTTGGCTGCATATCAGCTTTTTAACCACACATCCTGGTGGCGCTGTTTTCCTGTTTGCATGTTACTTTTGTCTTTGTGCAGGAATGGCACCTAAGGATTCATCAATGGCCTTCCCACATGTTCTGCCCAGTGAAAAACAGATTATATAGCACAAGTCTCCTGAACCAATTTATTGTTCCCATCCATCACCAATCCCACAAATGAGGTATTCACTGTTCTGTGTCGTGAGTATCTAGTTCATGGTTGATAGGGTTTAATTATATAAGTTTTACTTTAAAGAATTAAAGTTTAACTGTGGAAATGCGATTTATGCAATTAAAGCAAGAGTCTATTACACTTAAACGTTTAACCGCTAGAAAAATAAGATCTTAAAACAGCAGGTGGGTTTATTTAGCTGAAGATCAGGAAATCTGATGTCTAAACTGCTTGCAAAGAGGCACATTCTAGAAGGTGATTTTTGTTTTAGGAGTGAGACCGAATTTAATTTAAAAGCATTCAGTGGTCCCCGAAAGATTGTAAATCCCATTTTCTTCATATGATCAAAGAAGAAATTTTAAATGAGGTATAACTAATTTAAAGTTTAGTTTGAAAATAACTCAGAGCAGACTGCATTATCCTGGAAGTAGTTAGGGCTTAGAAAAGGCTGCCTGGCTTCATTTGATCTGGGTTTTTACTGAGAGAGGATTATCGTTGCAGTTTGGACCTGATGCGGTTCTATAGTTATGTAACTCACTGAAAAGATTGCCAAAGTAAATGACTTTTTATCGGACAAGCCTGTGAAACTGAATAATATACTGAGCATATTGCAGATGAAGTTTAATCTAAGTTTGAATCATGTGAGGGAAAGCAACTGGAATAATTCACAGTTTGAAGCTAGCAAGTAATCTATAACAGGCCTCATAATGTCTTAATGCGAAATAATCAGCTGAATCAGCATAGAAGTATCGATAAGTAACAATAACAAGGGACCACAGTGTGCTACAAGGATTGGTGCTGGGTCCACTGCTTTTTGTCATTTACATAAATGATTTGGATGTGAACATAGGCGATACGGTTAGTAAGTTTGCAGATGACACCAAAATTGGAGGTATAATGGACATTGAAAATGATTACCAAGTATAATGAGATCTTGATCAGATGGGCCAATGGACTGAGGAGCAGCAGATTGACTTTAATTTAGATAAATATGAGGAGTTGCATTTTGGAAAGACTAATCAGGCAGGACTTATACACTTAATGGTAAGGTCCTGGGGAGTATTGCTGAACAAAGACACTTTGATGTGCAAGTTCATAGTTCCTTGAACCTAGAGCCACAGGTTGACAGGATAGTGAAGGAAGCGTTTGGTATGTTTGTCTTTATTGGTAAATGCATTGATATAGGAATTGGGAGGACATGTTGCAGCTGTACAGGACATTGGTTAGGCCATTTTTGGAATAGTGCATGCAGTTCTGGTATCTCTGCTAAAGGTTGTGAAACTTTAAAGGGTTCAGAAAAGATTTACAAGGATGGTGCCAGGGTTGGAGGGTTTGAGCTGTAGGGAGAGGCTGAATAGGCTGGGGCTGTTTTCCCTGGAGCTTCGGAGGCTGAGGCGTGACCTTATAGAGGTTTATAAAATCATGAGGGGCATGGACAGGGTGAAGAGCTGAAGTCTATTCCCCAGGGTAGAAGAGTCAAAATCTAGAGGGTATAGGTTTAAGGTGAGAAGAGGAAGATTTAAAAGGGACCTAAGGGGCAACTGTTTCACGCAGAGGGAAGTGTGAGTATGGAATGAGCTGTCAGAGTGGAGGCTGGTACAATAACAACATTTATAAGGCATCTGGGTGGGTACATGATTAGGAAGGATTTAAAGTGATATGGGCAAAATGCTGACAAAAGGGACTAGATTATTTTAGGATATCTGGCTCGCGTGGACGAGTTGGACCAAAGGATCTGTTTCTGTATTGTACAACTTTATGAATCTATAAGAGATTGATGCATCCACAATTAAAGAGACCAAATGGAAGGTTTACTTCTGAGAATAGCCAGAGCTGAGGTGAATTCTCCAGAGGGTGTAAGTACATTGGGGTGGTTCAGAGGAGGTTTATTAAATTGATACCTGGAATTAGTGGGTTGTCTTACAGGGAAACTTTGTGTAGACTCGACTTGTTTCCAGTTAAATTTAGAAAAGTCGGGGGTATTTGATTGAAGTTGGTATGATCTGGAATGGTTTTGACAAAGTGGATGCGGAAAGGATGTTTCCTCTGAGGGATCAGTCCAGAGCAGAGGGGGGAGCACCATTTTAAAATAAAGAGTCACCCTTTGAGGATGCTAATGAGAGGATCTTTTCACTCTCTGTGTTGTGAGATTTTTAAGGTGGTGATAGATTATTGTTAGCTAAGGGAATCAAAAGTTATTAGTAATAAATTGGAATGTGGAATTGAAAACATAAAAATATGACCTCATTGAATGGCAGAACAGGCTTGAGAGGCCAAACGCTCTGCCTATGTTTCTAATCCATATATTCATTGGATTGGCAGTTTTATAAATGGTTTCTACATGTGGAAATAACTTGAAGATTGCTGTGTCTTATACTAGAAATCTTAGGGAAATAAGAAATATTCTTTGAAGAGGTAACAAGTAGGTTAGACCAGGAAAACCCAGTGGATGTCATCTATCTAGACTTCCAAAAGGCCTTTGATAAGGTGCCTCCTGGGAGGTTGCTGAGTAAAGTGAGGGCCCATGGGGTTTGAAGTGAACTACTGGCGTGGATTGGGGATTGGCTGTCTGATAGAAGGCAGCGAGTTGGAACAAAAGGTTCTTTTTCGGAATGGCAGCTGGTAACAAGTGGGGTCCCGCAGGGTTCAGTGTTAGGGCCGCAGCTGTTCACTTTATACATTAATGATCTATATGAAGGAACAGGGGGCATTCTGGCGAAATTCGCTGATGATACAAAGTTAGCAGGACAGGCAGGTAGTACTGAGGAGGTGGGAAGGCTGCAGAAAGATTTAGTCAGTTTAGGAGAGTGGTCCAGGAAATGGCTGATGAAATTCAATGTGAAGAAGTGCAAGGTCTTGCACTTTGGGAAAGAAAATACAGGCATGGATGATTTTTTAAACGGTAAGAAAATTTATAAAGCCAAAGTACAAAGGGATCTGGGAATGCTCATCCAGGATTCTCTAAAGGTTCACTTACAGGTTGAGTCTGTGATTAAGAAAGCAAATGTAATGTTGTCATTTATCTCAAGACGGTTAGAATATAAAAGCAGCGATGTGCTTCTCAGACTTTATCAAGCTCTTGTTAGGCTCCATTTAGAATACTGTGTCCAATTTTGGGCCCCACACCTCAGGGAGGACATACTGGCACTGGATCATGTCCAGCAGATATTCACACGGATGATCCCTGGAATGGTAGGCCTAACATATGACGAATGGCTAAGGATCCTGGGATTGTATTCATTAGAGTTTAGAAGGTTGAGGGGAGATCTAATAGAAACTTAGAAGATAATGCATGGCTTAGAAAGGGTGGATGCTGGGAAGTTGTTTCACTTAGGTGGGGAAACTAGGACCCATGGGCATAGCCTTAAAATGAGAGGGGGTCAATTTAGAATGGAAATGAGAAGACATTTCTTCAACTAGAGAGTGGTGCGCCTGTGGAATTCATTGCCACGGAGCACAGTGGAGGCTGGGACGTTGGGTATCTTCAAGGTAGAGATTGATAAATTCTTGATCTCACAAGGAATTAAGGGGAGAGTGCGGGTAAGTGGAATTGAAACACCCGTCAGCCATAACCAAGTGGCGGAGTGGACTCGATGGGCCGAATGGCCTTACTTCCATTCCTATGTCTTATGGTCTAAGTAAACCCGAATGTATAATAGTATGAGTTATCACAAAATATGTGAAGTTTAGTTTATTCATAGAGGAAAGTGGCTTTTGATGGCTGGGGCAGCATTTATTGCCCATTCTTAATTGCTCTTGAAAAGGTAGGAGTGAACTGCCTTCTTCAACCGTTACAGTACCAATGGTATTGGTACCTCTTTGTTATTGTTAAGGACAGCGTTCCAGGATTTTGATCCAGTGAGGTTGAAGGAACAGTGATTTATTTCCAAATCAGGATGGTGATTTGCAAATCAGTAGCTTAGATAGGAATTTGGAGGTGGTAGTGTTCCCATGTATCTGCTGCCATTGTCCTTAGATGGTAACAATTTTGGAAGATGCTATTGAAGGAGGTTTAGTGAATTTCTGTGATGTGCCTTGTAGATAGTACGCATTGTTGCTACTGAGCATTGCTGGTGGAGTGAGTGGGTGTTTGTGGATGTGATGCCAATCAAGTGGGCTGCTTGACTTGGACGGTGTTAAGCTTCTTGAGTGTTGTTGAACTGCACCCATCCAGGCAAGTAGCAAGTATTCCATCACACTCCCTGACTTGTGCCTTGTGCATGATGGAAATGCTTTGGAAGGTAAATTAATTGGTACAGTATATAGACTCTTAGCTGCTCTTGTAGCCACTGCATTTATATAGTGAATCCAGTTACATTTCTATTCAAATGTTATACCCAGGATGCTGATGGTGGGGCATTTGGTGATGATAATGTTATTGAATGTGAAGGGATTGTAGTTATATTGTCCTGTGATGGTTATTGCCTCCCACTTGTATGGTGCAAATGTTACGATCTTCTCGTCAGCTCAAACCTTAATATTGTCCAGTTCATTCTGCATTTGAACATGTATCCCTACTGTATCTGAGGAGTTGTGAATGGTGCTGAACATTATATAATCATCAGCGAACATCCCTTCTCATCTATCATGGAGGGAAGGTCTTGATGACACATCTGAAGATCATTGGGACTCGGACACTTCCCTGAGGAACTCCTGTGGAGATGTCCTGGAGCTTAGAAGACTAATCTCCAACAGCCACAGCCACCTTCCTACAGTCAGATATGACTAATCAGCAAAGAGCCTTTCTCAATTCCCACTGACCCTAGATTTGCTAAGGCTCCTTTGTGCCAAGTTAATAGTGCTTGTTTTATTACACTCATTTATATGTAATAATTTCTGTATTCTTTAAAAAATATGCAATTTTGTAGCATGGTGATATAGATTAAAATGGGCTAATCATATTTTATTTTTGGATCTGCTGGTCCTTAACTTGACTGTAACATCACTAATGTACTAATTATAGAGAAACTCTGATTCGCACAACTTCAGTGAATGTACAGCCTCAAAGTCTTGCACCAAATCTTGAACTGCGGTCTTCAAACACACAACACTGCCACCAAATTGGGTTTGTCGGTCCTTTACATTATCACCAATCATGCATTCTTGATTGGTATGCTGTAAGTTTGAGATATATCACAGGATAGACAGATTTACTTGAAGTATTCTGCAACCACCATTATTCACAGCAACAACTGAACAACACACTACATTAATTAGGTGCTTGTCTAATGCTTCTTTCCATCCTGCTTCCCTGATCAGATCTTTGCATATTCCCTTAAAGTGATATCACAATACTTCCGTCTGTTTCCCAATCAACTTTCTTCATGGCTGATATCATATTGTTTAATAACACTGTTTTAATATAATTAATTTCTGAATTCAGTTAAGAGTTAGTGGCACATACAGTTTGGTCTGTATGTCTGAAATAGTTTAGTGATTACCTTGGGGAGACTCACAGCTTGGAAAATGAATGCTGTATTTCAGGTTGGCAGTTTTTGCAAAAGGTTTGACTGAAGCTGGATGTGTAAAACAGTCTTTCATAATGAAAGGAGACGTTTTAGCACTGTTAAGAAATAGATTACTTCAGTGTAAGCAATTTAGTTTGAATGTTCCAGACGAGAAGTGTTTGGTTACAGACCTGAAGGAGTTGTTTGAAGCTGAGAAATTAAAAGCTCGGAATGGAATGGCTCCAGAAAGGGGCTATAAGATTCTCAAGATGGGGAACTAAAGCCACAGTTAAATGAAGCCCAATGTATGGTAGAGAAATCTGGAATCAATACTATACAGGAGTGATTTTGGGGATAATGGGATTATCATTTACCCTGAGAATCACCATTTTTAAATGTGTATTACATATAAATAGTTTGGTTTACTCGATTTTAATTTTGTATCTTCAGTTTTATATTTCAGTCTGCATTTATGTGTGTGTGTGTGTGTGTGTGTGTGTGTGTGAGCTACCTTGATAAAATCAAGAAAGCATATGATCTATCAAGTCAGATTTCAATCCAAAAATAACATCAGCTGAGATGGTAACATCCTTAGATTTGATTGTTAAAGGAACGGCTTTGAAATGGAAATATAACTTTTTTTTATGTCTCGAAGCTGTGGCTATTATGAACACCACTGACTTCCAAGTACTAAGAATCCCTTCAGTTCAGCAGTTGGTCCATTGAAAGAGCTACTGAAGTGAACGCTTAACAGTTTAAAGGAATGAAAATAGAATACTTTACATTTGATGTAGTTTCTGAATATACAGTTGTTTGTTTACAAACCTGGATTGCCATGTAAGAGATTAAACTTACTTTCTGTAGAAATAGTGTTTCTTTTCTTTGCTTTCAAAATAATTCCCATTGCCTGGCTCCTGAGCACTAGGATATTAACTGTTTGGCAATGGAGAATAAATGGGGTGGCACTGTGACTCAGTGGTTAGCACTGCTGCCTCACAGCGCCAGGGACATGGTTCGATTCAGTTTTGGGTGATTGTCTGTGTGGAGTTTGCACATTAACCCCGTGTTTTCATGGGTTTCCACCGGGTGCTCTGGTTTCCTCCCACAATCCAAAGATGCGCAGGTGAGGTGAATTGGCCATGCTAAATTTCACATAGTGTTTATGGATGTGTAGGTTAGGTGCATTAGTCAGGGATAAATGTAGAGTAATGGGGTAGAGGAATGGGTCTGGGTGGGCTATTCTTCGGAGGATCGGTGTGGATTTGTTGGGCCAAATGGCTTGTTTCCACACTGCAGGGATTCTATGATTGATGGAAGGCATTGAGTGGCATTGTGTTCTGATTGGGTATAGGAAATCTGATGGAAATGGAGAGGGCATGGAAGGAGCATAGGTCTCAGAAGTGTTATTTCTTTAACAGTGTGAGGATCAAGACTGTCCTTCTAACCAGTCCACATGCACCTTAGCACTCCTCCCATATAGAACATAGAAAAACATAGAACATAGAAAAATACAGCACAGTACAGGACCTTTGGTCCTCGATGTTGCGCCGATCCAAGCCCACCTAACCTACACTAGCCCACTATCCTCCATATAGCACTGGGGATTGTACATTGCACTGCGAAGCTGAACTCTGAAAACGCAAAACTTGGAAAATTCAGTCATGAATTGTGTGTGCATCTTGGAAATCAGGTAAGTGCCCATTTCATATTTTAGGCATTTGAAAACTAAATTCAGCCCCAATGTTAGCTTTCACTGAATTTCAGTTGTCCATTATGGACAGCAGTGATTTTATATCTCTACTCACATCAAAGGATAGAAGACAGCATGTTGGGCAGAAGCTGAAAACCTACCCCAGAGGCCCATTGGATAAGGTGCATTGTTTGCGTTCATTGCCAATGACATATGTGGAAAGTGGAATATCATAATGGCAATGGCTGAATTGGAAAAGACAACTCACGTTGGATATCGATCGTGACCTCTGTTTCCCTGCCCTCTGGGATCGCTGCGTTCTTTGCTCTGCAGATGATACGTTGCCCATTTTCAATTTCTGAAGGCGGGACGTGCAGACTGCTGATTATACTCTCTCTTTTCCCATCTTTCAGAAGTCTCTGTGGAGGAAGTGATTTGAGTATTAGCAGTAATTTGGTTGGGTGCCCACTGGCCTTGGTATTGGAAGATTGTAGGCTCCAAAGCCAGTTCAGCAATTTGAGTAAATAATCTGGGCTGTCAGCACCTCCAAGGGATCTAAAAGAAATGGGTACGCCTTCAAAATGTACCAGAAACTGAAAACCCTGGTACAATGCACAATCATTGGAGATACCTTGGGTGTAAACCGAAAAGGATGTAATTTCACTGAAAATTTTTTAGTATGTATCAATGTTTCCTATATCTAATGGACAACATTCAACCTTAGGCCACTAAGTAGTAAATAACATTTACACCACACAAGTAACAAACAATGGCCATTTCCATAAAGAGACTGTCTAAACATCTTGATAATATTACTTCACCTCAGTATCAATGCCCTAGGATGTTAACACTAACCAGAAGCTGAACTGGATTAGCCATTTAAATACTGTAGCCACAAGAGCAGATCAGAGACCAGGAGTCCTGTAGTGAGTAACTCACCTCTTGACTCCCCACAGTCTGTTCACCATCTTTAAGGCATAAGTCAGGAGTGTGATGTAATACTCTCCACTTGCCTGGATGGGTACAGTTCCTGCAACATTCAAAAAGGTCACCAACATCCAGGAGAAAGAAACTTGCTTCATTTGAACCTTTGGAGATTCTTCAGTAAGGACTAAGCTGGCAGTAAGCTGGAACATGGAGTACTCATGGTAGCCATGATCTTAGTGAATCGCAAAGTAAAATTGAAGGGATAAGTGACTTATTTCTGTTTCTAATTCATATATTTGAGTGTGTTCCTATAGTAATCAGAGAAGCGGTGTTGGAGGGCAGTGTTTGACTGGGTTGAGGGCAGGTGGAAAGCAGAGAAGGGGGTGCGGGCAATGTTGGAGGGGGCGATGTTAGACGGGGTTGGGGGCGGGTGGGGAGTGGACGGGGCGGTGCAGGCGAGGTGCGGACGGGGGGTGGGGTGCAGGCGAGGAGCGTCTGGGGTACGGTGTTGGAAGGGGTTTGGGCCAGTTGCGGGGAACGGAGTTGGGAGCGGGCGGCGAGAAGACATGAGGGTGGGTGGGGAAGCGGACAGGGGCGCCGTATTGGACAAGGTTTGGGTGGGTGGGGGGAACAGGATAAAGGTGCAGGTGGGAAATGGACAGGTGGCGGGCAGGGGCATGGGCAGAGTGGCCAGTGTTGGATGGGGTTTGGGGCAGGTGGGGTTGGGGGGGGCTGGGTGGGGAGTGGACAGGGGGGCGGATGGAGGGGCGGTGTTGGACAGAGTTGGGGGGTGGCTGGGGAGCAGGCGGGGAGTGGTGTTGGACGCGGTCTTGGGCGTTCTTCTGTATATTACCATTCCTTCACTATCATTGAGTCAGAATCCTGGAATTCCCTTCCTAACAGTACTGATGGTGTCCCTAAACCTCATAAACTGCAGCGATCCAAGAATGCCACTTTCTGAAAGTCAATACGGTGTGTGCAATAAATTCTGAACACAGCCAGCTATGACGACATTTCGTGAATCAATCTAAAAAAATCCTGTGACTCTAGTCTGATGAAGAGCAGAACAAATTTTCTGTTTTTTTTTGTTTTTCTATCTGTGGGAATGCACTGAGGCCTAATTAGCTGTGGTATTTCTTGCGTTATGTTTGTAATTGTTTGTCAACTAGTACTCATTGACTGTCAAGCACTTTGGGACATCCTGAGATATTGAGAAGCAATATATACATTTTTTTATCTAGCTTTCCCTTGATAATGTGCACAGAGAAACTTTGCAATGTCACAGTAATTATAGACAATGTGAAACTGTGGAGGGAACTGAAGAACACTTCTGAGGATACAGAGACAAACAACACAGAATGCTGAAAAATGTGGAGCTGAATACTGGGAGATATTCGGCCTGGATTAGGATTGTTCTGAGCTTCAGTATAATGACTTACTGTTTATTATCTTCAGTAAGAATGCAATCAACTTGTTCAAACTGCAGCATAATTCAGACAAAAAGGAAAAGAACACAAAATTCAGGAGAACTAATGTCCCTTAAAATTCCTGTCAGTTTATGTGCAAATAGATTCATTATGTGTTCAAGATTACATCTACTTTTCAAAATCCACCTGTCCAAGCTCTGTCTTTGTGCCATATTTGATGACTAAGCCTTTGACTTGTTTGCCATTCTCTTTCTTTTCTATATCAAAGGTCATTCCTTTTCTTCATCTAATCCCACTCCTATGTTGTCAATTCCACTTTATATTCATTAATGTCCTTCAGATGGCAAAATGTCAGTACTCTCATCACAATACAACAGCAAAATCACTAAGCCATGACTCCCTCCCAACCTCTCATGTCTTTTCTAAGTCCAAATGATGGTGACCATATCTTACACTGACATTCTTACCTTCACTGTATCATTTGAACCCATATATCTCCTCCATTGTTAAAGCCACTTCTCAGAACTTTTGGAATGGAATTAACTCAATTTTTTCTCATTCCTGCTCCAATAATATAACTTTTCTGTTGTGCAGTTAGAAATCTTATTATTAAATATCTGAGTAAAAGAGCTTTAAACATCTATGGGTTCAAGTCTCACTCTGGTACTTTATGCTATTATCTAGGCTGACACTCCAGTACAGTATTGAGAGAGAGCTTTTTTTTTTAGACATTAAACCAAGATCCCATCTGGCTCTTTAATGGATATGAAAGATCCCATGGCACCGGTCAAAGAAACACATTATTTCCCCAGTTAATGTGATTTTGCTATAAGCAAATCAGCTGCCACTTTTGCCAACATAACAACAGTGACTACGCATCAACAGTTCTTCATGGCTATAAAGCTGTTCGGGATCGCCCGATGACATGAAAAGAGCAATATAAATGCAAATAACAACAAAGTGCTGCAGAAACTCATCAGTTTTGGCAGCATCTGTGGAGAGAGAAACAAAGCTAATGTTTCGGAAATGGTTCAAAAAATCGTTTTCTTCAGTTATGTCTAATCACTTTCCCTCTCCTGAGCTTGTGTGGAGGTAATGTTTTCCCCCTACTAATGTATTGGTCTCTTTGGTTGTTGTCTTGAAGATGTGTCTAATGTTAAATAATGATTTTTAACCCATCATCTGAAAATCTGAATTGATCTTCAACAAAATTACATTTTATTTGATTTGGTTTATTTGATTGACAGAGGAACCTCAATTATCTGAACGAGATGGGTGGGCACTATTTTGTTTGGATAATTGATTATTCGGTTGATTGATTCAATGCCTCTCCTCTAGGGCTCGGAGTTTTCTGAAGCTTCCTTTTTCCTCACTCTGCTTGCCTTGCTCCCCATCTCTGTCTGAGGGTTTGTTTCTGAGCAGACGCACACTTGTTACATTGCAGTAACTCCAGTTCGCTGGGATTTATACAGCGAGCACTTGCTAAGCCCACTCCCCGTTAAGAAGGCTAGGCAGCAGCACACTGTACGTGAGCCCCCGTTGCCCCCCATCTGCCCCCACCCCAGCCCTCATCATCCCCCAACCCTGTCCACCGGCGCATTCCATCCATCCCCACCTCGCCCCCCCCCAACCCTGTCTGCACCTGCAACCCCTTCCACCTGCTCCCCCCGTCCGCCCCCATCGTGCCCTCGCCCGCCCCGACCCCCATCTGCCCCACCCCAGCCCCTTTCCATCCCTCAACCCCATCCACCCTCACCCCCCAACCCGTCCATCCCCACCCACGCCCCCGTCCGCACCCCCCCAACCCTGTCCACCCATGCTCCTTGTCTGCCCTCGCCCCCCAACCCATTCACCTCCACCCCTGGTCCCATCCCCCAAACCCATCCACCCACGCCCCCCCCCAACTCGTCCACGGCCCCACCTCCATCTACCCATGCCCCGCCCGTCTGCCCCTACCCCCGCCTTCATCTGCCTCCCACTCTGCCCATGTCCACTCCCCATCCCATGTCTGTTCCCAACTCCATTCATCTGTGCCCCCACCCCACCCATGTCCGCCCCCACCAACTCTATCCCCTTATCAGTGTTGAAATACCTCTTTGACATAATGTTTCTGTTGGGACCTTGAGATCTTCAAATAATCCAAAATTCGGATAATTGATATTCGGATAATCGAGGTTCCTCTGTATTTGTTGATTCATGTGTGCTTTGTTACAAAATACAGTGAAAAGTATTGTGTAGTGTCACCATTTTAAAACACAACAAACCCCAAAACATTGAATATAAAAGCTGAAAAATGAAAGTGACTTGAAATCACATCTGAAATAAACACCCAGTTTGCATTACCATATATCCTACATTTAAAAACAATTGATTTGGAGTTGGCAATGCAGCAAAAAAGAATCCAAAGGCAATTACCACAGAGGACTCTGATTGTGCTAATAGAATAAGAAATATGGTTCATTGTCCAGATATACAACTGGTTAGAAACAGACATTAAACTAAATCACCTGAATAGTAGGACACTGGCAAAGAAAAGAAGTTCAAAAATCTGAGGTTATAATCAGGTTATAATTGGATTATGTTTGAGTAAATGGTCGGTTAGAGAGGACAGTCACATGATAAGCAAACACTTTTTTATCTTTATCAGCAAAACTGATGACAAAAGCTTATGGAGATCCTGAAATGGGATAACTTGAGCTCCATCCCTGTTTCTCCAACTCACCTGAGAAGTTTCCAGCTAAGTTTACTTTTTGTAATTGTCCAGGATGTTGTGCTGCAGAGAGTTCTTAAAAGAAGTCAACCCAGTACTCATATTTCCAGATGGATTAAAAAAAACTAATCATCTACAACATCAGTTCTGAGGAAGGGTCACAGGACCTGAAACATTAACTCTGATTTCTCTCCACAGATGCTGCCAGACCTGCTGAGCTTTTCCAGCAATTTCTGTTTTTGTTTCTGATTTACAGTATCCACAGTTCTTTCGGTTTTTAAACCTAGTCATTTACATTTTTAAATTAGAAGCATTAAGACTCAGAATTCATCCTGAAGCCAACTGATTCACAAATTTACAGCGTATGAAATTTTACTTTTTATGGACTCTAATTTGTCCAAGCTATCTTTCTTCACTATAATCTGTATTCATGTGCATACAACCTTTCATATGTGCATGTCAGTAATTTTTAAAAATTATTTTACTTGAATTGATCTCATGCTAATCTCTTTCACGATAACCCAGGATATACATTCGTGCTTGGGTGTCCTTGGAGAGGGAGCACATAGTGTCCACCAGTAACTCGGAGTAGAGAGATGTGGGCACCTTAGGAGGTGAACTCGTTTATCTTCAATTCCTACTCATTTTACTTACCACCTTCCCCCTCTCCCTCACCTTTGATGGTTTGCATTGCCCCTCATGGGCTTTGCAATGTGCATGGGCTTTCCAGTTGCATTATTCAACTGGAAAACGTGGGTGATGTACCGGTGGTGGTTAATAGGTGAAAGAAAGCACAGTGATTTGGTGAAGGTAAAGGAAGTTTATTTTTGTGTGTAAGAGCACTTCAAAATATTAAAAAATGAAAAAAACAAGCAAACAAGCCCAGAAGATGGCAAAGAAGGGAGTCATTTGATCCGTCTTCAATTGATCACAACACTGTTGACAATATATTTAAAAAAGAATGAACAAGTTTCATTGAAGCATGGTACACCAATAGTTCTGGTTCTGGAATCTTTTCAAGAATCTGTCAGCTTTGAGAGAGAGGTTGAATTTTTTTATTAAAGTAAGTTATGGATTATTTTATTTAGAATAGTGTGAATTGTTTTAGGATGTTATAGTTTGTCTCAGCTGTTGTGGTGCTATTTGTAACAGCGGTCAAAATTTAAGCAAGATTTTCTAAGCAGATTATTGAATCTGGATTGACTTAAAGCCTTCTCAGTGAGATGGAAACTGTTAATATAAAACACTTTCTTTTCATCTGAATAGTTAGACCATCAACCAGAGAAAAGTGTTAAGGAGGAGTGTATAACTGTAATAACATTGAGTTAACAGAGTGTGGTAGGGGTAATGTATGCAATTCAATGTTCTCTTCACTTACTCATATTTGTGGTTAGTCTCAGGCTTCTGCTCCTCACTAATTGTTGGCTCCAACCATCTCCAAAAATGACAGCAATGAAGACTTTTGCTGGAGATCAACATTAAAAAGAGTACAATAATTCTAAATACATACAATGTCATTCTGCAAAGCTCCAACATAGTTGGTTGAATTATTGCTATGTTAAAGACTGCAACCTGAGATAGAGTTATAGTTTTCACTACAATTTTACTTCCCTGTTTGATTTTTACCATTTCTGCTTTGATGATGCATCATGGAACATTCTCCTGCCAACTCCAGACCTATTCGAGTTACATTTCAAATGAGATTAAACAGCAACTAGAAAAGGACTTTGGAACAAAACACCTTCATTCCTTTGAGCCTCTCCTGCCATTCTAGAATTGATGTGCACCTTTATTTACCATCTTTGATACATGTCCCTTACCAATCAAAATCTTTCAGATCCCAGCATTCAAAGAGGTACAGATCTCCAGTACTCTTGATGTGAAAAAGTACTTTCCAATTAATGATCTTGTTTTGAAGTTAACAGTATCTAATGTCAAAAGACATACATAAACACGGAATAATTCCTTGTGAACACAGTCCTTCCCGAAGTACAATAATCTCAGGTAGTTGACAGAATGGCTGCTGTAATAATGGAAAAGGGTAGCATTAACACTTCTAAAGTGTGGGATATGACCTATTTCCCAAGCAGTGTAAAAACAGCTTTCCTCAGCATTCAAACCACGCAGTTTGTGTTTGGGTTTTTGACAGGGGACTGGGATAGAGAACAGCTCATTCTCCAGCACAATCATCCCTCGCCTCGATGAGCACTAAATTCATGGAGAAAGGAAACCTGAGAAGGATGGCAGTTAATTTAATTATAAAATGAGTTAGAGAGAAAGAGCTGTTTAATCAGCTACATACAGCTGTGTCAGCTTTACACTCTTACTTCAGACAATGATTAACTTATGAACTGTAATTAAAGGCAGGGGCTGTATTAGTCCACAGTTGGATTGCTAAGAGGTCTTCTATTTTTCTGTATTTCTGACCACATCATGATTGTTTCAGCTACTAGGTTGGAGTGAAGGGTGTCAGTGTGACCTTTCCTTTAGGTTGCTGTCGTCAGATTGCTATTACTGCCACCAACAACCCATCAAAACCCAGCCAGTCACACTAACTCACCTAAAACACAGCCAATTCCTCCTCTCTCCTTCATCTCACTTTCTCTCCACTTCATCTCACCACACACCACCTCAACCCACTCCATCCAACCACACACCACCTCAACCCACTCCATCCCATCACACACCACTCCTACCTATTCTGACCTGCCACACACCACCTGAACCAATTCCATTCCACCACACACCACCCCAGCTCACTTTATTCCACCACACACCACCCCAACTCACTCCATCCCACCACACACCACCTCAATCCACTCCATCTGACCACACACCACCCCAACCCACTCCATTGCACCACTCACCACCGCAACCCACTTCACTGACCACACACCACCCCAATCCATTCCATCCCACCACACCCCCTAACCCATTCCATCCCACCACACACCACCCCAACCCACTCCATCCCACCACACATCAATCCCAACCAATTCAGTTTCATCAGACCTCCCCGTCACCCCTTCCTCCTCATCATCAACCAGATTCACATAGCCACAACTCTCCCCAATGCCATCCCAACCCATCTCCCTCAACCCAATTTCACCTGAACCCATCCCACTCAGGCCATCCTCATCCCATTCACCCCATACATCGAACCATTTCCACCCCATCCCAATCTGAGCTGCTCCATTCCATTCTACCTCATCCCAGTCAATCCCAATATTGCATCCCACTGAACTGCCTCAACCCTGGAGTCAGCATTGCCGCTGCTTGTATCTAAGTTGGTGCCAGCTGTTCTCACCTTTATGTAGGTCGCTCCTTTCAATGGCTCTCCATCTCGGATCCATGTGATGACAGCTGCTGGCTTGGCGTTATCTGCACGACATGTAAGGTTCAGAGAATCTCCCACTTTCAGGCTGACGACAGGCCCACTGCTGATCACTGGGTTATCTGGAGGGACTGAAACAAACAGAGCAAAAATACAAGAATGAAACTCCTGACCATTGAGGAAGGCATCTGAATAATACCAAGCTCATATCATAGTTGCAACATGATTCCAATTTCTTTTTATTCACTTATGGAATGTGGGTCTCAGTAGTTGTGCCAGCAGCTAGTTGCCCTTGAGAAGGTGGTGAGCTGCCTTCTTGAACCGCTATAGTCCATGCATTGTAGATAAACCCACAATGCCATTGGGGAAGGAATTCCAGGATTTTGACCCAACAACAGTGAAGGGACAGTGATATATTTCCAAAATAGGGTGGTGAGTGCCTTGGAGGGGAACGTGTAAGTGGTGATGTTTCCATATAACTGCTGCCCCTGTGCTTCCAGTTGGAAGTGGTCACTAGTTTGGAAAATGCTGTCTCAATGATCTCTAATGAATTTCTTTGATAGAATACATTCCTGCAATTGAGGGTTGGTGGAGGAGGGAATTGATCTTTGTGAATGCGGTGCCAATCACGTGGCTGCTTTGTCCTGGATGGTGTTAAGCTTTGAGTATTGTTGGAGCTGCACTTAACCGGGCAAGTGGGGAGTATTCCATCATACTCCTGACTCCTGCCTTGTAAATGGTGGACAGGCTTTGGGGAGTTAGGGAGAAAGTTACTCACTGTAGTATTCCTAGCTCTGACCAGCCCTTGTTGCCAATATATTTATATGGCAAGTCCAGTTGCTGTAATAAAGGGTACCCTGGGAGTAGTTAAGGTAGTCCCTGAAGCAGACAGGCAAAAGCTTAAAAATTTAAGTGTACAGGCTGGGCAACCCTCTATTGATTTGAAAGGGATTTTGATGATGGATTTTGGATACAGGCTTTAGGAGTAAAAATAAGCTTTCAGAGAAATCTTTCTCATAGAAGAGTTTAAAATTCTTGACCATTGGTAATGAAAGCCAACATTGAAGATAAAATTGCAATTGCAAGACGGGCAGCAACAACAGCTGACAATTATGAGCTGATCCATAAAACAAAATCTTCTTGCATCATCCCTATACACCTGAGAAGGATAAATAGTAGGAGAGTATAATGAAGACAAGTTAAAGGCAAGCACACTTACTATAGTCCTATCAGTCCATGGGCTGCTCTCTCATAAAGAAGGATGACTTTAAGCTGAGGGTCACCACACCTCAGGTGAGGAGAGAAGAGGTCAAGGAGAGTTCTTCATGACAACCTTAGCTGGTGCAGGAATTGAATCCACTCTGTTAGCATCACTCTCATTGCAAACCAGCTATCCAGCCAACTGAGCTAAGTGACCCCCACAAAAAAAGTAAGGAGCCAGGATAGAGAAAGGGCAGCTGTAAATGCCCCGAAGATGTTTTCCTCAGCTCAGAAAGAAAAATGCTGAGGATTGAATTACAGCCTATCCGAACTCACTTTGTAAGACAAAGTAGTTTCCATATATTTAGTAGACTGCTGGGATTCATTGAACAATTTCCACATGGAAAACTTTTTGTGCCAATGGGGCTTACTCACACATAGGGTCAGTGCATGAGGGGCTTATACCTGAGGGATCTGTAGGTTGAAAATCAGGTCCATTACTTTCTCCTATTTATTTGGAACACATATCCTTAATGTTACACAATGACAGATTGGTCCCCACCAGTAGTGTAGCACAGTGTCAGAAAGCAACAGACCTCGATCTACCAGTACTGTAACCCAGAGTTATACAGTGACAGATCTGTCCCCACTAGCACTGCATCCCAGTATTATACAGCAGCAGACCTCTATCTGTTACCCAGTGTTAAGCAGCGACAGACCTGTCCCTATAGTTCTGTTTCCCAGTGTTATACAGTGACAGACCGGTCACCATCAGTTATGTATCCCAGTATTTTGCAGTGACAGACCTGTCCCCATCAGTAATGTACCCTGGTCTTATACAGTGACAGACCTGTCTCCATCAGTGATGTACCCATGTTATACAGTGACATACCTTTCCGCACTAGTACTGTACCCTAGTGTTATATAGTGACAGACTAGTTTCCACCAGTACTGTACCCCAGTATATACAATGACAGATCTTTCCCCACCAGTACTGTACTCCAGTGCTATATAGTGACAGACTGGTCTCCACCAGTACTGTATCCCAGTGTAATACAGTGGCAGACATGTCTCCATCAGTACTGTGCCCCAGTGTTATACAGTGATAGACTGGTCTCCACTAGTAACGTACCCCAATGTTTTACAGTGACAGACCTGTCTCCATCAGTACCATACTCCGGTCTTATACAGTGACAGACTTGTCTCCATCAGTGCTGTACCCATGTTATACAGTGACAGATCTTTCCGCACTAGTACTATACCCCAGTGCTATACAGTGACAGAATGGCCTCCACCAGTACTGTACCCCAGTGTAATACAGTGGCAGACCTGTCTCCATCAGTGCTGTACCCCAGTGTTATACAGTGACAGACCTGTCTCCACCAGTACTGTACCCCAGTGTTATACAGTGACAGACCTGTCTCCATCAGTACTGTACCCCAGCGTCTTACAGTGACAGGCTTGCCCCACCAGTACTGTACTCCAGTGTTACATGGTGACAGACCTGCATCTGAGATAATATACTCAAGATAACAAATTTTCAGTTATGGAGCAGTTTTCACTGCCCAGAATGTCCGAGTATACTTTACAGTCAACAAACTGCAGTTACTGCTTAACACATGGCTAGCATTATAGTGCAGGATACTGGCAGCCGTTTTTCCTGAAATTCTTAGAAACAGTGAGATGAATTTTTAGTGACGTCAGCTGAGGGATAAATGTAGGCTAGAACAATCCCTTCCCTCTTCCACATGGAGTCCTGGAGTCATGTACAGTTCCTTGAGATGGCAGGCAGAAATTTAAGTTCCCATCTGAAAGGCAGCACATCTGACAGTGCTGCACTCCCTTGGTTCTACAGTCTGGATGGATGTACTGAGTTCTTTGGTGTGTAGCTTCAAACTATACTTACAAACTCAGGCAAGATAGGTACCCATTCAGCTGCAGCTGACACTGGGCACTGCCATGTAGAAGAGAATGGTCAATTCCATGATTTGCCTCACCAAACCTCTGGACTGATGACTTTCCCAAAAGGAGTGAGAGCCCTAGTAGAGTCAGCAATTCTATTAAATAAGGGATTGACATGGATAGCAAGTACGAAAGCCTAGGAAACATAATTTAAAAAGTGCCTGATGGTCCCAAAAGAGTTTCAATCACTACATCTCTCAAATTATCCATAGAATCTATCCCCAAGTCTGACTGTCTTTACCCAGTTGGGTGATGTTAGATTAGATTAGACTTACAGTGTGGAAACAGGCCCTTCAGCCCAACAAGTCCACACCGACCCGCCGAAGCGAAACCCACCCATACCCCTACATTTACCCCTTACCTAACACTACGGGCAATTTAGCATGGCCAATTCACCTGACCCGCACATCTTTGGACTGTGGGAGGAAACCGGAGCACCCGGAGGAAACCCACGCAGACACGGGGAGAACGTGCAAACTCCACACAGTCAGTCGCCTGAGTCGGGAATTGAACCCGGGTCTCAGGCGCTGTGAGGCAGCAGTGCTAACCACTGTGCCACCGTGCCGCCCACAAGCATGTTACTAAGCAAACAACTAGCCCCAACTTATAGGGTACTAGTATTCATCAAGTTATGCTGCAATCTTCTAAAGCCTAAACACACACGAAAGATGTTTTGGGAGAAAAGATATGTAATTAACATTCAAGATGAAATAAATCGTTTCCACAACATTTTATTCACAAATCACACCGTTCATGGATGAATAATTAAATTTGCTGCCTTAGCCAATTTAGAAAGGCTGAAATTGTCATGGATTGGGAACTATTGGTGTGAGAATGTTCTGTCCAGAAAAAAAGATTAGAGTGTGCTATTTTAAGAACTCACCTAAAGCTTCAATGTGTTCCAGTATTTGGTGTAATATGATGTTTGGCTGTCATTACATTGATAAAATGTGGCCAGCCCTGTATGCATTCAGAGCTGAAACTGAGCTAACTCTATGGTATTAATTTTAAATCACTGTCTTATTAATTTCATAGTGTAACTGTTAAAATCCAGCAAAGCTGAGGGATGAGACACAAAAACATGACGCATACTCTGAGGCATTCCCTCAAACCAGAACAGTCCATGACTAAATGCAACAAGCCGAATTTGTCTCACCATCTTTTCTCTCTCTCTACATCTCTTTTACATAGCTGTGAAATTCATCAAAGTAAATTATGGATTGGGTTGTCTTATAAGAACAAGTTGGACAGAGCAGCTCACTTCCACTGGAGTTTGGAAGAGTAAGAGATGATTTAAAATGTATAAGATCCTGAAAGATCTTCACAAGGTGGACATGGAAAAGATGTTTCTTTATGTGAGTCTGTCTAGAGTTTGGAGGGGGTGGCAATATATTAAAAATGAGGCTTGTTGTTATAGGACAGAGATGAGATGGTTTTCTCTCAGACAGTCAGGAACCCCCCTGACTTATAAGGCAGTGGAAGCAGGATAGTTGAATATCTTTACGACAGAAGTAGATAGTTACATGTTAGGCATGGGGATCAAACAGGTAAATGGAAATGTGGAAATTGAAGCACAAACAGATCAGTCATGATGGGCAAATGACCTATTTCTGCCCTCTTCCATATGTTCATATAGAGTAATACAATGACAGCATTAATTTTGATAGTGAATAAGTTTGTTATATATTTTTAATAGAGGATTTTCATTGCAGCTATGGATTCTGGGATTTCCTTGCTCCGAGTGCATCTTGTTTTCACTTATTCATATACAAGGTAATATGAGGAATGCTGAAAGTTATTGACATGGAAAATACATATGGGAAACTGAGACAGACAGATTGGAATGATCAAATGTGAGAATCTGATTACTCAGGCAATGATCCCAGTTCTTCAAACAGGACATCTCAATCCACTGAGCTGTGATCCCTGCCCACAGGCCCGACATCCCAATCAATAAGTTGAATTTTCAAATGTTTGATCCTAATCCTCACTCTGGTGAGATAAGACAATCTCGATGTTGAACTATTGGTGGATAGTTTTGATTCTTCATGATCAGCAATATCTTAATGTCTACTTTATCTTCCTATCCTTAGGACAATATGGTACTCAAAAAAAGACAAAGGTGATAGACGAAGTGATGTGAGAGCTGTACGTGGTAAGATACATTGCATGACATAAGATATATTACATGTATAATCTCAGGAAATGCAGAGAACTGAGTGTCCCAAAAATGAATCACTTTTGGCTCTGGAATTCATGGTTATAGTTTTTTATGTCTTTTACCGTAAGTAAGGGGTTAAACATTGGGTCTGCGGGCAAAACTGCATAAATTAATTTTAATAGGATTGGCCAATGTATTTAGTCAAAACAAGTATCTGGTGGGATTTGTTTGGATGAATGTGTGGTCGCTGCTCCTTTTGAATTATGAGGACATGTAATTTATATTTTCTTTGTTCCAGTCATTTTATTGAAATTTGGGTTTTCCCAGGGTTGTTCAACTTTATCATCTATCCAAAGTTAGAAGTCACACAGTACCAGGTTATAGTCCAACAGATTTATTTGAAATCATAAGCTTTCAGAGTCCTGTTTCTTTGTCAGGTCACCATCAGCAGTGCTCCAAAACCTTGTGATTTCAAATAAACCTGTTGCTCTATAACCTGTTGTTGTGTAACATCTGACTTTGCCCAACCAGAACAACACTGGTACCTTCACATTACATCTATCCAAAGGCTATGGTCTATTATTGCTGTACAATACTGAAGGTACAATTATAGAATCATAGAGTCATAGAGATGTACAGCACAGAAACAAACTCGTTGGTCCTACTCGACCATGCTGACCAGATATCCGAAAATAATCTAGTCATATTTGCCCGCATTTAGTCCATATCCTGCTAAACCCTTCCTATTCATATACCCATTGTTGCAACATGTGGTAAACCCTGCTGCTTAATTTAAAACCAGCAATACAGAAAAAATTTATTTCATGCAGTAATCTGTAAAAATTCAAGTGGCCAAGAACTATTTAAAGTAACGTTTAACAACTTTATTTCTTAAAGTATAACAGAGAATAATTAGCTAACAACTATTTATAATTCCTTGCTCTAAACTATCTGTTACCTTCCCTACGATAATACTAGTCTGATAAAACTCCCGATTACGATTTACAGAAAATTTCAAATTTTAAAACCAGCCATTGGTCAAATCTTCTCTTTATCTTGGTCGGTAGATTTGCTTCCCAGGTCAGTGTTGAGGTTTTTTTCTGTGCAAACTCCTTCTCTAGACAGGCACCTCTCAGAGAATTCTGACTGGCAGTCTACAGCTGTTGGTCTGGTGGCACATCTCCTCCTAACTGTTCAACTTTCCTCGGTCTTATACCCCAAAGCATCGGATTGTGTCATTGGTTTTTAAGATTATCAATATACTCAATTCATACTTGATTGGAATTTGGTCTTTTCTCAGGATACAATTTAAAGTGATTGGCTGAATTCAAATCTGTTTTGTCGTTTCCAGGCATCTAGCTATCCCAGTAGCTGGAGCGTATGTTACATTGTATCGTATTGAGAATACTTGGTGCTGTCACTACTAGCTTTTACTCTCTTAAAGGTATAGTACATCTTCATAACACCCATCCAGATGCCTTTTAAATGTTGCAATTGTACTAGCCTCCCCCATTTCCTCTGGCAGCTCATTCCATACATGCACCACCCTCTGCATGAAAATGTTGTCCCTTTTAAATTTTCCCCTGTCACCATAAACCTATGTCCTCTAGTTTTGGACTCCTCCATCCCAGGGAAACGATCTTGTCTATTTACTTTATCCATCTCCCTCATGTTTTATGAACCCTGAACCTCTGACTCTCCAGGGAAAATAGCCCCATTCTGTTCAGCCTCTCCCTATAGCTCACACCCTCAAACCCTGGCAATATCCTTGTGAATCTTTTCTGAACCCGTTCAAGTTTTACAACATCCTTCTGTTCTAAAGTTGTAGGTGTACTGTACCTTTAACAGAGAGTGAAAGCTGGCAAAAACTTAACAAGCACTGACTGTGAAAATTTAAAAATGTAACATTTGGCTATGAAACAAATAGCTGAGCTGAGTTATTATGGTACTCAACAAATTTAAATTTGGCCAATCAGTTTAAATTATGCACCAAGATACCAAAATCCAATTGAATTTGAATTTTACTGTTTTGATGACATCAAACCAATGAGACAATCTCATGTTTTGGGGTATAAAAATCGGGCATTTTGAATAGTTAGCCAGAGCATCAAAGAGCAGCAACAAACACAGAATGCCCACAGAATTGCTGTCTGAAAGATACCGGTTCGTATGAAACCTGTACAGCAGAAGACCGAAGAAAAGACCCAGAAAAATCTACAGAGGAAAATTCAGAAGAGAGTCGACACAGCTGATTGGGTTTGAAATTTGAATTTTTTTGTAAAACTTAATAGAGGGGGATTTATCAGATCAGTATGGAGTTGTAGAGTGGGAGGTAGATAACTCGTTAAGACATAGGAGGTTTACAATATAGATAGTTGTTTAATTTTATTTAATCTTGGAGTTAAAGAATAAATCGTTTATTTAAATAGTGGATTTGGTAGTTCTTTGTCACCCGTACTTCAACAGATTACGAGGAGAGGTGAGCTTTTCTGTGTGTCTGATTTAAATTAGCAGAAGGGTCTACTCTGTTTTGTAACAGTTTTGTTTGTTTTTTTCCTTAAATATTCCAAGGACATTTAGTTAGTTCTCCTACTATTGTAACTCTACGATGTGTCATTATTGTGGTTCATATATCAATTAGTAAATCTGTCTGGCAATTTCATTGTGGTCCATTGAAGTATTCATAGTCTCCTGAAGTCCTGCAAGATCTATCCAGTCAGCCAAGATACAGAAACAAAACTTTTTTCCTCAACCTCCCTGCTACCTGCCCCCAACCAAGCATCTTCCAAAGAAGCGCAAATGGGTAGCAAAGAGGAATGTTCTAGATTTTAGAGAGCAAGATACATTGCCGATCTTTTAGGATTCTCCCAAAGGTGACAAGAATTGAAGAATGTTCACATGGACAGTGCAGTGAATGAGCCAAGGAGAAAAGTCACGAAGCGTTAAAAGAAACAGCCTATTTTTCTGATTAAAATTGAATTTTTTCTTCACTATTTATAAAAATATAGGACTTGGGGAAATTTGCTATTTGGCTGATAATCAAGATTCATTCAATTTGATGGTGGAGAATCTGTTGAGGTTTCAATTTGCATAGTAACACGGGACATAAATGGCAATAGTGAGATCAAGGGAGGATTGAAGCAGGTAGTTATGTGACAAAACATCCAGGAATAAGTTCAGGCAGAGTAGACAACCAGCAGCAAGGAAGTCAGTGATGGAAGTGGTCTGGTCTCTGAATGAAACAACACTTTTGAAAGTTTAAACTTCAAAAAAATGTCAGTGAAAATCGAGACTAATGTATGAAAGGGCAATTACACCAAGTCTTCCACTAACAGCAACAAAAGTATTACATTAGTAGTCCTCTATAAGGTAATGAAACCTTTCTGATGTGAACTATTTGTCTTTTTGTTGTAATGTTTGAACACTGCAATTACACAGCTGACTGGTTGCTGAGCTGCGTGTAGCATCAAATGATTACACAGACTCTGAAATGCCTTCAGATAAATGCTTGATATTTTAAAATATGCATCCAGTTGGCATCATAACCTTTCACTTTGTTCTCTCTCCTGCTATCTCAAATTCCTTCCTTCCTTCACTTGAGAGTATTAGCCCATTGTGAACTCTGACATTACCTACTCTGATTGAATAAAGTACTTCAGATGATTTTCTGACTCCAAAAGCTCACCCTATACTCTCCCGCCACTGGTCATCTGACAGGGCATTCCCCCCAACACCTTCTTCCCTTGTAAACTGGAAGCAGACAGATAGTGATTGAACAAATGCTTCCTTGGAGCTTTTTCACTGGACTGTTCTCCATGCGTGAGATGAGTTTTAAAAATTCTTGAGATTCTGTCAATGCTCATCCCAACCTTCCACCATTAATTCCAAGGAGATACTTGATACTGTTCCATTCCTATTCCACCATTTCTGTTCGTCTCAGCTAGCCACCCATATCTGGAACATAGCACCAACTCTTTTCTCATTACCATTGGTGCCAAAAATATTGAATGTGTTTAAACCACATTAAGTATGATGTTTCCTTTGTACAGTTCAGGTTTGCACCTCTGCAAAGTTCCTCTACCAGCCCATTTGGATGAAATTGACCACTTTCCTCTTGGGATCATTGCAAGAATTCCAGATAGGTGACAGTACAAAAGAGACCATTTGGCCTATGGTATCTTTTGAAGCAATTTACCTAGTGTCACTTTTCTGCCATCTGCCTTTAGCACTGTAGACTCTCCTTTTTTAGATAACAATCCAATTCCTTCTTGAATGCCTCAATCGAACCTGCCTCCATTGCTGGTCAATTGTGTCAGATCAGGAAGCAAAAAAGCTGCTTCCATATTCCTTCCATGTTCACTCATGGTTTCTTGTTTATCCCACAAATGGACAACTCACATTGACACCAATGCACCCAGGATAAATAGTGAAGGCTGTATAAGGAACCTACAGCACTGGAGTTGGGTAGTCTCCTGCTACCCTAGCTTACAGTTCACCCTCAGCCAACACCACCATAAAAGTTAAATTGCTATTGATTTCTTCCACAATTTGAGTTCTTGGTTCAAGATGGTTCCAGTATTTGCTTTTGTAAAACTTCAGATTAAACCGCAGGGTGCAAAGTACGCATAGTTCTGAGCAGTTTGATAAGTTGCTATTCTGCATGCAGGATTAACCTTCTCCGGGAAATGTCTCTCAAATTGAGAGCATTGTGAACTCCTCTGTGTAACCCTGAATCCTGCACTTTAAATGATAGTGACAACATCCTGCTGTCCACCAATCATTAGCGATGTCATGTAGAGCACAATATCACAACTGGACAGGCAGCAAGGGATTCATTGTTGCCTGTTCTGTCACTCTCAACTAAGAGCTGGGCCAAGTGCTGAAATGAGATAATAAAGTACATCCAATAAAGGGATTAGCACTTTAAAGAAAGCAATTTTAATAAGAGATGCAATGCCAGACTAGGTTGGATGACCCTCGGTCAGTTTTCACCACGGAATGTTGGGTAACTATTTAATTGCAGAATATCAGGTAAACCATGTTGAAAATGATCTAATTAAGTGATCCTAGAGGACATGAACTCACTGCACAAAACTGTCCAGAGTGAGGAACTAATTGGATAACCTTGTTCAGAAAGGACAGGGGATGGCTAGAGAAGGAGCTGTAATCACCGATCAAGGGCAGTTTTTGTCGGATAACCTAGTCTCCCCTCTCTTGCTGCTTGCCATCAGTGCGCCTGCTAGTATAAACAGTCTGAACGATATAGTGACTTTATTAGCCAACTGACCCCAGCCTGAGTGACAGAATGAGTGGAATCCTGAATTCAGCACAGAGATTTAAGTACAAACTATCATCAAGCAGTTGTTTGTTTGAATGAATATTGGACAGATTCAGAATGTGACATCAACTAATCACCACATTCTGACTCTTTCTGCCTCTTTTCCAATATCCTGTGCGCTGGTACCGGTGTTCTACATTGTGGATACCTGAACACATTCATTATAAATTTCTCATCTTGCTTTATGTGGCTTCACGATTAACTACCATCTCACCACCAGCATGGGGTGGCACGGTGGCTCAGTAGTTAGCACTGCTGCCTCACAGCACCAAGAACCCTGGTTTGATTCCAGACTCGGGGCACTGTCTGTGTGGAGTTTGTGCATTCTCCCTGTGTCTATCTCCCTGGGTTTCCTCCTGCTGCTCTAGTTTCTTCCCACAGTCTGAAGATGTGCAGGTTAGGGGGATTGGCAATGCTAAATTGCCCATAGTGTTCAGGGATGTGTAGGCTAGATGAGTTAGCTATGACCAATGCAGGGTTATAGAAATAGGGCAGTAGGGTGTGTCTGGATGGGATAATCTTTGGAGGGTTAGTGTGGACTCAATGGGCTGAATGGCCTGCTTCCATACTATAGGGATTCTGTGATTCTACACTGGCCCCAGCTTCCCAAATCTCTGTACCCTCCTCCAGCACTACAAACCTGCTAGGCCTGTCTGCTCCTTGAACTCCAATTTTTTCTCAATCCCTCATTTTCTTTCCTATACATTTTGAGTGACTATGCCTTCAATGATCTAAGTCCTAAACTGAAGAATTCTTTCCTAAACCTCATTATCTCTCTACCTACCTTTAAGGTGCTCCTTAAAGCTGCTTTGACTAGTCTTCTGGTCATTAGCCATTCTGCAGTTGGTCTCAAACTGTGCTTAATCATAGGAAGTGCTGGTTCAGGGAAATGGAATGTACTATGTAAATGGAAGTTGTTGCTCTTGTTTTAAAAGCTTTACAGTTTGAAGAGAGGTTTTACAAATTCACACTGACCGTGAGCTCTCAATGGCTCAGTGCATGGATGTGCAACCAGCTGTGAAACTGAGTTATGAGCCCTCTTGGCTGATCTCAGCCAAGCTGGTAATGCTCAGATCATATCTAACCTGAGTATCCTGAGTAATGGAAAGGAGGGATCAGCTTCTATTTCTAATCCCCATCCAATGATCCTGATTGGAATGCAGCAATGTGTTGATGTTGATTAAGAATGACATTGGAACTGGATGTTTATGCCCTTCTAGTTAAATAGTTGCTTATTGTACTGATAGTTGAAAACTGGACTCATAGTAAAGTGCTAAATGATGGGATTGAACCACAGTAACTATGTGAAGGAAGGAAGAAGAGATGAAAGGGTTTGGATGATTCCTGAATTCAAGAGGTTCCATGCAACTTCATATATAGTTTACCAAAAGACTACGCGTAGGCACGGCCAGACAAGGTTTTAGAAGACGGAACATAGAACAGTACAGCACAGGAATGGGCCCTTTAGCCCATGTAATGACAAATTAAACTAACCCTTTTGTGTGCCCTTGGTCCATATCCCTCCACATTCACTTGCTTCTATAAAAGTCCCTTAAATACCCATATTGTATCTGCCTCAACCATCATCCGTGGAAGCACGTTCTATAATCCTACTAGTGTCTGTTAAAACATTTGCCCCCCTACATCTCCTTTGACCATTCCCCTTCTCACCTTAAATGCATACGCCCCAGTTTTAGACATTTTACCTCTGGAAAAAGATTATGGCCATCAACCCTATCTATGCACCCCATAGTTTTATAGACTTCTATCAAGTTTCCCCTTCCGCTGCTCCAGAGAAAACAACCCTAGTTTTTCTAGCCTCTCCTTATAGCTCATACCCTCTAATCAGGCAGCATCCTGATGAACCTTTTCTGCACCCTCTCCAAAGCATGCACATCCTTCCTGTAATGTGATGACCAGAACTGAATGCAAACTCTAAAAGTGGCTTAACCAAAATCTTATAAAGCTGTAAACCAAGCAGGTACTCATTGAAAATGATTGAGAATTAGTTTATTTATATATTTTAAATGATGTGTGATGACCTGAATATTGGATTGTGAAGTTTTTTTTATTTGAACCAAATGCAGGGTGTGGCAGATAGTCTGGGTGATTCCAATGATCTATAACGTGCCATGGGTGGATTAGCAGAATGAGAAGGAAAGTGTCAGAGATGTCTGAGGTGATGCACTTTAGCAGAAGGAGAAAGGAGACACAATACAGATTTAATGGCACAATTGTAGAGGTTATGCAAGGAAACAAGAACCTTGGAGTTCATGTACATAGACCTTTGGTGGTTGGGCATATTTAGAGGGCAAGTAGCAACAGGTATGGGATCTTGGGGTTCCTAAATAGAGGCACTACTTTAGGATTGATATGAAAATCCTTAAGAGTGCACAGGAGAAAACCCAGAATGGTTCCAGGAAATGGGGTACTTCAGCTACAAAGTGAGATTGAGTACTTGAGGTTGTTCTTGGAGCAAAGGAAACCATGGGGAAATGTGATTAAAATGAAGTGTACAATATTTAGACACACTTAAATATTGTGCTCAAAGAGAAATTATCTCTATTTGCTAATGGTCCAAAGACTCTGAGACGATTTAAAGTTTTGAACCTGACTTTTGTACTTAATTCCTGATCAATTAAGTCAAGCGTGCCATACATCTTCTTGACCACCCTATCTAATTGTGTGGCCACTTTCAGGGAGCTATGTACTTGAACCCCAAGATCCCTCTGTACATCAATGTTGGTCAGGGTCCTACCACCAACTATGTACTTATACTTAACATTTGATCTCCCAAACTGCAGCACCTCACACTTACCTGGATTAAACTCCATCTGCCATTTCTCTGCCCATATCTGCATGTGATCTATATCCCGCTATATCCTTTGACAGCCTTCTAAACTATCCACAACTCCACCGATCTTTGTATTGTCTGCAAACTTACTAACCCACCCGTTTACATGTTCATCCAAGTCATTCATATATATCAGAAACAGCAGAGATTCCAGTATGGATTCCTGTGAAACACCACCAGTCACAGACCTCCAGCCAGGAAAATGCTCTTCTGCCACTTCCCCCTGTATTCTATGGGCAAACCAATTCTGAATCCACATGGACAAGTCACAGTGGATCCCATGCAAAGTAATCTTCTGGATGAGCTTACATGAAGAACCTTCTCGAAAGCCTTACTAAAATCTATGTCAACAACATCCACTGCTCTATCCTCATCGATCACCTTTGTCACTGTCTCGAAAAATTTGACATACCCTGCACAAAGGCCATCCTTTTCCAAATATGCGTAAGTCCTTTCCATAAGATTTCTCTTCAATAGCTTCCCAACCATCAATGAGAGACTCATCTGTCAATAGTTTCCTGGATTATCCCTATTTCCCTTCTTGAACAGAGAAACAACATTGACTACTTGTCAGTCCTGCAGGATCTCACCAGTGGCTAGTGAAGATACAAAGATCTTGTCCAAGGCCCCAGCTATCTCTTGTCTTGCCTCTCTCAATAACCTGGGGAGGTACCATCGGGACCTGGGGACTTCTCCACCTTAATGCTCGTCAAGAGACTCCACACCACTTCTTTCTTGATCTCAAAATACTATAGCACAATAGCATGCTCAAACAAATCTCACTACCTTCCACATTGGTCAGAGTATTGAGTGTAGGAGTTGGAAGGTCATGTTGTGGCTGTGCAAGACATTAGGCCACTTTTGGAATATTTCATGCAATTCTGGTCTGCTTTCTATCGAAAGAGTGCTGAAAAGTTTACAAAGGGTTGGAGGGTTTGAGCTATAGGAAGAGATTGAATAGGTTGGGGCTGTTTTCCCTGGAGCATTGGAGAGTGAGAGGTGACCTTATAGAAGTTTATAAAATCATGGGTGGCATAGATAGGATAAGTAGACAAAGTCTTTTCCCTTGGGTGATATAGTCCAGAACTAGATGGCGTAGGTCTAGGGTAGGAGGGGAAAGATATAAAAGGGACCTAAGGGGCAATTTTTTCATGCAGAGGCTGGGGCATGTATGGAATGTGCTACCAGAGTAAGTAATGGAGGCTGATACAATTGCTGCATCTAAAAGGCATCTATATGGTTATCTGAATAGGAAAAGTCTAGAGGGATATGGACCAAGTGCTGCCAAAGGGATTAGATTAGGTTAAATATCTGGTTGGCATGGACGAGTTGGACCAAAGGGTGTGTTTCGGTGCTGTATGACTCTATATCGTTCTCCTGGGTGAATACGGACAGAAATTACTCATTTAGAATCTCACCCTCATCCTCTGCCTCCAAGCACAGGTTCCCTCCTTTATTCTTGAATGGTCCTACTTTCTCCCTAGTTATCCTCATGTTTTTAATGTATGTATATATGGGATTCTCTTTAACCCTACTTTCCAAGGTCATTTCATGGCCCCATCTTGCTCTTCTAATTCCCTGCTTGAGTTCTTTCCTGTCTTCTTTATATTCCGCACAGGCCCTATGTGAGTCCTAAACCTTACATATGCTTGTTTCACCTTGTAACTGAACTCACAACCTCCCTTATTATCCAAGGGTCACTTAACTTGTCATCCTTGTCCTTCCTCCTTAATGAAACATGCTGATTCTGAACTCTGATCAGCAAGTCTTTAAACAAGACGGCCATGTCAAATATGGGCTTGCTTAATAACAGCTCTTCCCTAATAACTCTCTCTAGCTCCTGCCTAATACTGACATAATTCTCCCTCCTCCAATTTACTACCTTCCCGCAAAGTCCCAACTTATCCTTATTCATAGCTATCTTAAAATTTAAGAAGATGCGATCACTGTTTCCAAAAAAAAAGTTTTAAGAGATGGGTTTAATGCTTGACAATCTTACTGAATAACAGAGCAGACTTGAAGGACTAATTGGTCTACTTTTGTTCTTTGTTTAAATGCTCAAATGTTCACATTGGAGGCGGATTTTTTTAAGGTTAAGGAGATATGCTGACTACTAATTTTATTTTAAGGTGGAGTTGATAAATAATTGGTTCAAAAGATTTGACTAAGGCTACCTTAATAGAATTAGCAAAATAATTAGTGGTGGCATTTCTTGCAAAAGTTAAGAAGACAGAAATAATTGAAGTACGAATAGAGGATTTGGGATTGGTGGAAGTACAAGAGGGACCAGATGCACCAACTGGTGAGTCACGTGAGTCAGTGCAAAGTCAATTGCAGTTAAAGCAGCTTGAGCATGAAATAGAAATAACAGAGCTTGAAATGGAAAAGTAAATTAAAAATTACGAATAGGAAATAGAACTTAAAGGTTTGACTTGAGTGGAGGAAGGAGAAATAGCACATCAGGGAGAAAAAGAAAATAACTTATGAAACTGAAACCCGCATTGCAAACTCTAAAAACTCTGAAATGATCAGAGCTAGGCTCAATTGGCTTAGAAAGCTGGGGCTAAAATAAAGGAGATCTCAGGTGTACAAGAAGGTTCTGATAAGGGAAAGTCAGAAGTCACATGACACCTTTGAAATCACAAGCTTTTGAAGCTCTGCTCCTTCATAAGGTGAAGTCATCTGACGAAAGACTTGTGCTCCAAAATTTTGTGATTTCCAATAAACCTTTTGGACTATAACCTGGTGTCATGTGACTTCTGACTTGAGCCATCACAGTTCAACACCAGCACCTCCCAAAGTCTAAGAAGGAAATGTTTCAACGTTTTCATACTCTACTGTAATTTGAGGAAAAGGACATGAAGAGGCTCTTTATGTCATTTAAAAGAGTAACAAAACAGATGGAATGGTTGTAGGATAACTGGACACTGACCATACAGAGCAGTTTGACAGGTATAGCTCATGGTGTTTATGTATCATGGAGTATGAGGCTATAAAAATGGGAACTGTTGGCACATATGAGCAAGTTTCTGAGGCCTGCAGACAAAAGTCTTGAAACAAAAGTAGATCCATGCTCAATTTGGGAGAATAAAGCAAAGCAATTTTGATCATAGGGTATGGATGTGAAGCAACATATGAAGCTCCCTTAGAATTCTTCCCTTAGAGGAATTAAAAAATTCACCCCCTCCAGTAATGAGGACCTATGTTCAAGTCCAGAAGGTTGCAGCAGTTAGATGGCAGCAAGGATGGTTGATGAGTACGTGCTGATTCATAAAATTAAACAATTCTTTTCCATCATCCCATTAGCCCGAGAATCATAGATATTGGAAGGGCAAAAGAAAGGCAAGTAACCATTCTAAAAATCAGGCAGCTAAGAATTCCTCTTCAGATCAGCAAAGAAGGTGCTGAGGGTAAAAGTGAGAATTAAAGGCCTAAGTTTTTCCATTGTAATAAAGTGGGATATCTTTATTCAGAATGCTGGAAGTTGGGAGGGAAACCCATTGGACTTATTGGGCTTCACAATGAGAGATCTGAAGCCTTTCAGAAAGGTGCCACTGAGGAAACCATCCACAAGCCATGTACTCTATTTCAGATAAATAAATTGAAGTGGATGCTGGAAATCTGAAAAAAAAACAGAAGCTGTTGGTGAAACGGAGCAGGTCTGGCAGCATTTTGGAGAGAAAATGTTTTGAATCCAGACTGATTCTGATGAAGAGTCATTGGACTCCAAATGTTAACTCTGCTTTCTTCCAATAAATGTTTTGCCAGCAATTTCTGTTTTTACACTTTAAAATCAAATTGCAGCTGTAACTATGAAACCCAAGGTTAACCCTGCTTTACTCTGATTAATCTTGGTTAACTCCAGAAAAAGCGAATAAGAAAGATAAGAGCTATAAATTTTTTTTTTGAGAGGAAAAAATATCCCTTATTAGAGCATAAAACATTACAGCATGAGAACAGGTCCTTCAGCCCCCTATGTTTGTGCAACCCGACTGCCATTCTAAACTAATCCCATCTGCCTGTACATGGTCCATACCCCTCTCTTCCCTGCTTATTCATTTGTCTGATAAATGCCTCTTAAATGTTGTTATCAAATCTGCTTCTACTATCTCCCCTGTCAACGTGTTCCAGGTGCCCACCATCCTCTGCGTAAAAGACTTGCCTCATACATATCTTTCAAACCTTTCCCCTGTCACCTTAAACAGCTTCCCCTAGTATTTACATTTCCATCCTGGGATAAAGAGTCTGACTATCCATCTATCCATGCCTCTCTAAGATTTTAAATACTTCTATAAGGTCTCCCCTCAGCCTCTGTCACTCTAGCGAAAACTTATTCCTCAAATGATATTGCTAAAACCATAGCTACAATAATATAGAAGCTAACTCAGACTCTTGTGATAGAGAAGTATAAAACCTTTCTTCCAGAGAGCACAACGAAAGTCAATGTATTAATTAATGCAATTAATGGAGAGTACATATCTACTCTTTTGTACAAAATGCACTTCGAAAATAATTTAATGTCTGGACCTATGACAGAAACAGTTATTCAGAAATTACATGTGAATGGGGTTGACTTGCTCCAAGGTAAAGATTTGGCAGGAGCAAATACTGTAACTTCGTTGATAATTACAGAAAGCCTGAGTGAAGTTAACGAGATGGCACAGTTACAGGAGCAAGTTGCAGCTATTCTTCCGTGATACGTGGTGCAATGGCCAAAGTATATCAACAGAAGTCAAAGCAAATAGTAGAGTAGCCAAAACTTTTCCTATTTTTACAAATCCCAGTCTCTGTTGAGCTGCATTATCTTGTTTGTTGTGTGAATGTGTGGGTTTGAGATTAAGAGAATATAATTCTGCATAGTTAGTTATGCTTATAGAATCCTACAGCATGGATACAGATCCTTCAGTCCAACCAGTCTATGCTGACCACAATCTCAAACAAAACTGGCCCCACTTGATCCATATCCTTCCAAACATTTCTTATTCATGTACTTATCCAAATGTCCTTTAAGTATTGTAACTTTACCTGCATCCGCTATTTCCTCTACTCCATTCCACACTGTGTGAAAATGTTGCCCCTCTTGTCTTTTTAAAATTTTTCTCTCTCACCTTAAAAATATGCCCCCTTATCTTGAAATCCCCTGTCCTTGGGAAAAGACACCTGCCATTTACCTGATCAATGCCCAAATGCCCATCATGATTTTATAAACCCTTATAAGGTCACCCTTTAACCTTCTACACTTCAGCGAATAAAGTCCTAGCCTCTCCTTATAACTCTATTTTAGCAACATCCTAATAAATCTTTCTGAACACTCTCTAGCTTAATAATATCTTTCCTATAGCAGGATGACCAGAGCTGGACACCGTACTTCAGAAAAGCTATTACCCACATCCCGTATTACCTCAACATGATGCCCCAATGCCTTTACTAAAAGGTCTGAGCAATGAAGGCAAGCATGCTAAATGCCCTCTAACCACCTTGTCTGCATGTGATGGAAACCATAATATAGACGCTAACTCAAGCTCTTTTGATAGAGGAGGATAAAATGTTCCTTCCAGAGAGTGCAATGAAAACCACAGTATTAATTAATGCAATTAGTGGAGAGTATATACCTACAAAATGCACTTCGAAAATGATTTAATGTCTGGAACCAAGACAGAAGCAGTTGTTCAGAAATTACCTGTGAATGGTGTTGACTTACTCTGAGATAAAGATTAGATAGGATATGTGATGCAAACTTCAAAGAATCATGTACCTGAAGCCCTGCGTCACTCTATTCCATAACACTATCCAGGGCCCTACTTTTAATTGGACAAGCCCTGCCCTTGTTTGTTTTACCAAAATGCCAGGTTTCACATTTTTATCCAAATTAAACTCCATCTGCCAGTCCTCAGCCCATTGACTTAATTGATCGAGATCCCTTTGTAATCTTAGATAACCTTCTTCACTGATCACTATACCACCAATTTATTGTAAGAATACATATGTTTCTAACAAACTAGCGTTTTTAAAAATGATTAATGAAATTTGATGTGAGTGTCTTTTATTAAGGATGACAATAATACAGAGAAACAATTTGCCCATTTTGGTTGTGAAATAATGCATCGTCACTTTTGTTCCACTTTTGGAGCAATGGGGCTCATTACACCTTCTGTTTAGAGAGTAACACAGTAGCTTCACATAAAACAGGAGATGAAAGAGAATCAAATTTTGGAAAGGGTAAAAACAGAAATTGCTGGCAAGACTTGGCGAATTTGGCAGCATCAATGGGGAGAACGCAGAGTTAACATTTTGAGTCCAATGACTCTTCATCAGAACCAGTTCAGCTTCAAAGTGTTAATTCTGCTTTCTCTCCAAAATGCTATCAGACCTGGTCCATTTCACTAGCAATTTCTGTTTTTGTTTCAGATCTCCAGCATCTGCCGTTCTTGGTTTATTTATCTTAAATAGAGTACACGGCTTGTAGATGGTTTGCTCAGTGGCACCTTTCTGAAAGGCTTCAGATCTCTCATTATCTTTGCTATAAAAGTCCAATACGTTCAATTACATGGACTTGAAATCTTAAAGCCCAACATTATTTGGAAATGATTTTGGAATGAATTTTGAGGTATGTGGGCATCAAAGGCAAGGCTGCATTTATTGTCCTTTCCTAGTTACCAGAGAGAGGGTGGTGGTAGTTTTCCTGTTGAACCACTGCACTTTCAGTCATAGAATCATACAGTTATATAGAACAGAAACAGATCTTTGGTCCAACTACTCATGCTGAGTATAATCCTACCTGCCTGCTCCTGACCCATATCCCTCCAAACCTTTCCGATTCATTTAGTTAAAAATCATACAACACCAGGTTATAGTCCAACAGGTTTATTTGGAAGCACTAGCTTTTGAAGCACTGCTTCTTCACCAGGTGGGGATTTTTAACTTTGTCCACCCCAGTCCAAAACATTTCCAGTTCATGTACTTATCCAAATGTCTTTTAAACATTGTAATTGTACCCAGATTTACCAATTTCTCAGGAAGTTCATTTCACATACAAATCACCCTCTGTGTAAATAAATTGCCCTCTTACCATTTTTAAAATTTCTCTCCTCTAACCTTGAAAATATGCTCTTTAGTCTTGAAATTCCCATCCTCTGGAAAACTCGATACCCTTTATTATTTTATGAATTTCTATGAGATCACCTCTCAACCTCCTACCCTCCAGTGAAAAATGTCCTAACTTATCCAGCCTTTCTTTATAACTCAAATCTTCCATACCCGACAGCATTCTCGTAAATCTTTTCTGAACCTTCTATAGCTTAATAACAACCTTCCTATGCATTCTTAGCAAGGGAGTTGCATGATTTTGACCCAGTGACAAAATAATTATTTGTGGCTATTTGAGACAACAGAGTGAATTATTCAACCATTACAGAGGAAAGTTAAGAGACAACCATGTCCAAAAGTTTTTAGAGTCGCGTGGCGAGAGAGCTGAGTGATGCCTCGATAAGAACATAGGAACACAATTTAGTTTTGAGCATAGCAGAAACACCAACATTTATTTAAAAACAAAACCCAAAGATCTGCAAATGCTGGAAATCTGAAACTAAACAGAAACAAAAACAGAATATTACAAAATTAAAAATCACCCAACACCAGGTTATAGTTATTTGGAAGTACAAGCTTTCAGACCACTGGTAGCTAGTGGGGCAAAAGTTTGTACTTCCAAATAAATCCGTTGGGCTATAACCTGGTGTTGTATGATTTTTAACTTTGTCTACCTAAGTCCAACACTGGCACCTCCACATCAAGAATATTACAAACCCACCAACTCCCACAATTACCTGGAGTATACATCCTCATACCTTGCTCCCTTCATTTCTATTCTCCTAGCTTTTCTGTCTCTATCACATCTATTGTGTATCTTGTTCAGCTTTTTGAAGTTCCCAAATTAATTTTTCAAAAATAGGTTTAATATGAGAAGGGCAAGAGTGAACAGGGACCAAAGCGAGAACTTTTTCACACAGAAATGAGCTGCCAGAGGAAGTGACGGAAGCTGGTACAATTACAACATTTAAAATTATGTGCAGGAACCAGTGTTGGACTAGGGTGGACAAAGTTAAAAATCACACAGCACCAGGTTATAGTCCAATAGGTTTATTTGGAAGTCCAAGCTTTCGAAGTGCTGCTTCTTCATCAGGTAGCTAGTGGAGTAGGAGCATAGGACACAGAATTTGTAGCAAAAGATCATAGTGTCATACACTGAAGCAATAAAGACTTAACAGCAATCAGGTTTGTTCGACATATTACATCAGTGTATGACACTATGATCTTTTGCTATAAATTCTGTGTCCTATAACCTTGCCCCATTAGCTACCTGACGAAGGAGCAGTACTCTGAAAACTTGTACTTCCAAATAAACCTGTTGGATTATAACCTGGTGTTGTGTGATTTTTAACATTTAAAATGCATTTGGATGGGTATATTAATAGAATGGTTTAGGATGTAACTTTGCTCGTTGAGCTGGACAGTTCGTTTTCTAGGGGTTTAGAAGGATATGGGCCAAGTGCTTGCAAATAGGACTAGATTTATTGAGGATATCTGCTCAGCATGAACGAGTTGGATCTAAGGGTCTGTTTCTGTGTGGAATAACTCTGTAACTCTAAAAGGAGGACTGCTTGGGCCAACAACTGGATAGCCTTACACCCAGCAAAGTTGGATGTGTCATGCAATCCTACAAAACCTTTTGATTCACCTGGGGTGTTGCTCAGAATAATCTCAAGTCAGGAATGAGCTGCACATTTCTTACACATCCCAGGAATGTGCTCAGACTATATCAGTTTACTGTTGGCAGTGAATTGCTTTTGGAGAGCAGTAATTGTCATTACACAGGGAGACAAATGAATCTGTTGGACTTCGATTTCCTTGTGGAGACCAATCGCATAAACCCATCTGCTCAAGCCTGTGAGGAGAGCCGAGCTCTATTTTGAAATGGATTAATTCAGCTGAGTAAATAAATGCTTTGTGGAAGTGATGGACACGTCGGACTGGCAGTAAAGCACTGGCTGGTGATTTGAACCTCTCTGGTGCATTGTGCACACACAAAAGTGATTGTGACTGCTGAGAAGCTTGGGCTCCACCGTGTTGACTGTCAGAAGTCAGACTGTTTATTTTTAGGACTGAAGTTAGGCTGATCTGTAAACCAGCTTCAATGCTCTTATCCAGCATTCTGGTAAACTAGTATTCACATAATTCATTTCAGCATACTGCAAGATGGCAATACTGAAGGTGCTACCTGCAGGAACAGGAGTAGAATTAGGCACTGTCGAGATTATGATCAGAGGAACAAAACACAGATACACATAGAAACAGCAACATACACATAGATACAGACAGATATAGAGAGATACACACAGACACAGACAGAAACAAAGACATACATATAAACACACACAGAAACACACAGGCAGAAATGGAACATATGGATACATGCAAAAACACAGATTCATGCAGAAACATGGATACACACAGAAACATACGGATACACCCTGCAACAGAAGCATGGATACACGCAGAAATTTAGACACATGCAGAAACAAACATGGATACATAGAGAAACAAAAACATGGGCATATGCAGAAACAGAATCACACACATACACACAAACTGAAATCACACACAAATACATACAGAGAAACAGAAGCATGCAGAAGCAATTGCAAAGATACGCATAGAAGTCGATGTATAAATACATACAGTAGCAGATACAATGATACATATAGAGCCAAATAATCACAGAGACATAAAGACTATCCACCTAGATTCTCACAAGGAAAGAGATACACACTCAGGGACAAACAGAGGAAAGACTTTCATTTCTATAATGCTACTCATGATGTCCGGATTAGATAGAAATTCTTCAATGGAAAGTTTTGGAATTTGGAGAAAGGCCACCTGAGAAGGTTAGAGCATGTGATAGATAGAATTCAATAAAAGAGCTGTGAAAAGGGAGTGGCCTTCTTGAGAATAAGATTACACTAATGGGACAGACTTTGATGGGGGAGCTGTAATGGAGGGATGGACTGTGTCCTTTTGTTATCCTTAACACACATTACATGTTGTTCATGGCAAACAATACAAAAGACCATGCACAAGCACATAATATAAAGCTGTGAGGAGGATGCAGAGATGCTTCAGTGTGATTTGGACAAGTTGAGTGAGTGGGCAAATGCATGGCAGATGAAGTGTAACGTAGAGAAATGTCAGGTTATCCACTTCAGTAGCACAAAGAGTAAAGTAGATTATAATCTGACTGGTAATAAATTGGGAAAGGGGGATGTACATTGAGACCTGGGTGTCCATGTTCACTGAAAGTAAGTTGCTGAAAGTAAGCATGCAGGTGTGGTAGGTATGTGAGCCTTCATAGTGAGAGGATTTGAGTACAGGAGCATGGATGTTTTGCTCCATTTGTACTGTGCCTTATACAAAAGTAGGGTGTTCTGGGGATGGAGGGAGTGCAAGAAATGTTTACTGATTGCTGGCATGGCAGGACTGATGTACAAAGAGAGACTGGATTTGTTAAGACTATATTCACTGGAGTTTAGAAGAATTGGAGGGGGTGGTGGGAATCTCACAGAAACCTGTAAAAGTCTAACATGATAAACATGGGAAAGAAGTTCCTAATGACTGGGGAGTATAGAACCAGGGGTCACAGTCTAAGGATATGGGGTAAGCCATCAGGGATTGAGAATGAGGAAGAATTTCTTCACCCAGGGACTGGTTGAGGCCAAACCATTGAACGTTTTCAAGAATGGGCTGGACATAGTCCTTCAGGATAAAGAGATCAAAGGGTATGGAAAGAAAACAGGAACAAGGTACTGAGTTTAATGATCAGCCATGATCATATCAAATGGCAGAGCACTATCCAAGGGACAAATGCGTTACTCCTGCTTATATTTAATGCGTTTTTGTGTTTCCCTTGAATCTGTGTGAATTAGTAAGTCTTTCTGTGCTTAGTTGTCGACTGGTTAAAAGTAGAAGATGTGAACACTGTCCCACTCTGACACAGCCCGATGATTTTTAAACTGACTAATGATGCCACTACTGCAGCAGGCACACAGCTCCTCATTTTCAAACTTGAATTACACTGCATCGGTTAACTGAGAAAAGATTTAATACAGTTTTCTTAAAATTGCAGAGTTGCGAATTACAATTCTTTCATTGCTCTGGAGGATGTCTGCTGCTGATTAAGTGAATGACCCATGATTGAAATTCGCTTCTGATTAGCATCTCCTTCCTGAAGCTCATCCTGATTTCACTGCAATTCTCCACTCTGCATATCCCAGCTGATAAGTTTTGTAGAGCTAATCACATGGCTTGTCCTGATAGCTGGAATTATAATGTAGTAATGACAGGCCTCATTCTGTATATGGATTGCTAGGTATCAAGCCAAGGCCTTTAAACCTGAACAACATTGTGATATTCTCACTTCCCAGTAACAGTGGGACAGAGCTCAAAGAAACAGGCCACTTTGCTTCAGTATCATTTCATAATCGACTTGCATTTGGGGTCAATTCGACTCAAATAACGTAATGACAGCAGATTTAACAGGATTTGAAAGAATAAATAGTTTAAAAAAGAAAGTCAATATAATCAACAATAGAATATGAGGGGATGTGAGGATAAATATATTTACATGGCCAGTTATGACGTGGAATTTAATGTGAAAAAGGCAGAAATTTTTGAAAGAAATTGAATATATGAGGAAGAAATTTATAGCACTGCAGTGAAGATGCAAGGGAGCAGAACAAATAAACCAGTTTTTCAAAAAGGCCAGCACTAATGAGACGGGATAAATTAGCTCCTTACATGCTCTAAGTATCCATGATCATGTTAGTCATACAGTCAGGGAGGTCAACTGTATGGAGAAAGGTCCTTCAGTCTACTGAATCTATGCCAACCAAAATTACCCCATTTAACTATTCTAGTTCCCTTTTCCTTGATCCACAGTCCTGGCATCACAAATGTACATTTAAATCCTTAAATATTACGAGGGGTTCTGCCTCGACCACCCTTCCAGATAGTGAGTTCCAGCTTCCCAACACCAGTGCAAAAGCTTTTCCTCACATTCCCTCTGAACCTCCTGCTCTTGGTCACTGAACCATCCATCAAGCTTCAGAAAGCTTCTTCCTGTCTACTTTGCCTATGGCCTTCATAATTTTATACATCTCAAACATGTCCCCTCTCAATTTCCTCTGCTCTATGGAAAACAGCTCCATTCTATCTAATCTTTCTTCATAACCAATAGAGATAAGGATCCCATACGCATTTTTTAACTAATTTAACCACCTGTTCATCTACCTTAAGGGTCCCTGTGATCCTTGGTGCTTCCAGGGTCCTACCGCTCATCATGTATTCCCTTGCCTTGTTTGTCCTGCCCAAGTGCATCACCTCACACTTATCCAGATAGGATTCCATTCGACAGTGATCAGCCTGTCTGACCAGCCTTGCTAAATTTTCCTAAGGCCTACCTCTTCACTTTTTAACACCCCACTCATTTTTGTGTTGTCCACAAATGTACTGGTTAACTCTCCCACATTCAAGTCTAAATCATTTATTTAAACTCCCATAAGGGCCCCAATACTGACTACTGTGGGATCCTATTGGACACTGGATTTTAGTCACAACACCCCTCAATCATCACCTTCTGCTTCCTGCCACTCAGCCAATTCCGGATCCTGTTAGTCACATTTCCTTGGATGTGATGGGCTGTCAGTCTCCATAATCAGACCATATCAAAAGCCTTGCTAAAGTCCAAGGTGACTGCCACAAATGCACTGTTCTCCTCTACATGCCTTTGAAAAATTCTATCAAGCTAGCCAGACGTGACCATCCCTTAACAAAACCATGTTGACTGTTCTTGATTAATCCCTGCCTCTCAAGTGTAGATTGATTCTAGTCTCTCAGAATTGTTTCCAATCATTTCTGAGGTTGGACTGACTAGTCCATAATTTCCTGGTTTATCCCTTGCTCCCTTATTGAGTAGCAATAACAATTGATTGTCCTTCGGTACTCCATCACCTCTCCTGTGGTGAAAAAAACCTTCAACTGTTGGTGCAGGCTTAAGAATCTAAATGAGGAGGTTTGCTGTGGATAGTAGAGGAGTCTAGCATCAATCTTACAATTCTAATGGGAATGCAGCCAGCAGAGAAACCTGGAGATTGTTGTATGTCCTCTCTATACCACTGTGCACTTGAAGTTAGATTTGCTGCCAGCATCCTTTGTTAGTTAGGGATCAACAGGCTTTGCTTGGTCAATTTTGGTGAAAGAAAACCTTTTCATAATCTTCTCTTTAAATAATTAATTGTATATGGATCTCATTGTCTAGACTCGCATTTATTATCTTTATTCAACACACCATATGGCATTTAAGAGTCAACCACATGGTTGCAAGTCTTGAGTCATGTGGAGGCCAAACCAGATACGGATGGCACATTTCATTCTCTGAAGGCCATCAGTGGACCAGATGGGTTTTCTTTTAGGCATTAGACCAATTTATAATTCAATATTTCTGTTGAATTTAAGTTTTGCCAGTTGTCATGTTGAGATTCGATCCTGGATTACTTGCCCAGTGATATTGCTATTTGCCTTTGAACTCTCCCTTCTCTAATAAGAAGAGCTCATTTTAAACAAGATGTAGTTTAGTGCATGGTAACAAATTTGTACAAATTTGTATTGATATGATCTACATCATTCCCGAGACCAGGAAGAAGACCCAGATGTTTAAGTTTGAGATACTGACTCATTCTGCCATCAAGCCCATATAGCATCGCCAAAGTGTGTATTGCTTAAAACACTCCTCAGCTTTAACCCTTTCAAATCGTTATACACTTGACCAATAGGGATACAAGGTTGTACAAATCATTGATGTAGGGCAGCTTGAGAGAGCAGTTAACAAATTAAAAAAAAGATTCTGGGATTGGTAAGTGTTAGGACAAAAACAAGGAGTTGATGATGAACCCTAAAATGGTGCTGCAACTTCAGCTGGAGTACTGTGACCTGTTCTAGGCCTTTCAGCAAGTAAATGTGTTATGCAAGGGTGCAGGAAGCTTCAGGAAACTGATCCAGGGATGAGATTCTTAGTTACATCAATAGACTGGGGAAGCTGGAACTGCTGTCTGACGGGAAGAGGCTGAGAGGAGATTTAAGTGGGAATTAAAATCATGAGAGGTCTAGACAAAGTAGTTAGGGAGAACCTGTTGCCATTGGTGGAAAGATTGAGGAAGAGAGAGCACCAATATAAAGTAATTGGTAAGAAAAGCAATAGCAATATGAGAAAGACTTTTTACACACAAGTAGTTTGGATCTGGATTGCACTATGTGAGTCATAGAGTCATAGAGATGTACAACATGGAAACAGACCCTTCAGTCCAACTCGTCCATGCCGACCAGATATCCCAACCCAATCTAGTCCCACCTGCCAGCACCCGGCCCATATCCCTCCAAATCCTTCCTATTCATATATCCATCCAGATGCCTTTTAAATATTGCAATTGTACTAACCTCCACCAATTCCTCTGGCAGCTCATTCCATACGTGTACCGTCCTCTACATGAAAAGGTTGTCTCTTGGGTCTCTTTTATATCTTTCCCCTCTCACCCTAAACCTATGCCCTCTTCTCCCACCCCAGCGAAAAGACCTTGTCTATTTACCCTATTCATGCCCCTCATGATTTTTTTAAACCTCTATAAGGTCACCCCTCAGCCTCTGATGCCCCAGGGAAAACAGCCCTAGCGTATTCAACCTCTCTGTATAGCTCAAATCCTTCAACCCTGGCAACATCCTTGTAAGTCTTTTCTGAACCCTTTCAAGTTTCACAACATCCTTCTGATAGGAAGAAGACCAGAACTGCACGCAATATTCCAAACATGGCCAAACCAATGTCCTGTATATCCGCAACATGACCTCCTAACTCCTGCACTCAATACTCTGACCAATAAAGGAAAGCATACCAAATTTCTTTTTCACTATCCTATCTACCTGTCACTCTACTTCAAGGAGTTATGAACTTGCACTCCAAAGTCTCTTTGTTCAGCAACCTTACCATTCAGTGTATAAGTCCTGCTAAGATTTGCTTTCCCAAAATGCAGCACCTCACATTTATCTAAATAGAACTCCATTTGCCACTTCTCAGTCCATCTGATCAAGATCCTGTTGTAATCCGAGGTAACCTTCTTCACTACTGTCCACTACATCTCGAACGTTGGTGTCATCTGCAAATTTACTAACTATACCTCTTAAGCTTACATCCAAATCATTTATATAAACGACTAAAAGTAGTGGATGCAGCACCAATCCTTGTTGCACTCCCATGTTCACAGGCCTCCAGTCTGAAAAACAACCTTCCACTAAAACCCCTCTGTCCTATACCTTTGAGCCAGTTCTGTATCCAAATGGTTAGATCTTCTTATATTCCATGAAATCTAGCCTTGCTAACCATCACCCATGGGGAACAGTACAGCACGGAAACAGACCTTCAGTCCAACTCGTCCATGCCAACTTAATCTAGTCCCATTTGCCAGCATTTGGCCCATATTCCTCTAAACCCTTCCTATTCATATGCCATGAGGTGGAAGTGCCAATGTTGGACTGGGGTGGACAAAGTTAAAAATCACTGAACACCAGGTTATAGTTCAGTGGGTTTATTTGGAAGAACTAGCTTTCGGAGCGCTGCTCCTTCGTCAGGTGGTTGTGGAGGTTAAGGTCGTGCTCACAGAATTTATAGTCAAAAGAGTCCAGTGTCATGGGGATGTTATACAATAAACAATCTTAGATTAAAACTTTCATCTTTTATAATAAGATATGCTGGTTTCTGTTCTTTGATATGTAAATCCCAAAACTTCTTTTAAATTATATTCTCAACATAGCTCAGCTTTTTAAACAATTGGTGTGAAGTCTGTCTGTGTCCCAATGTTACGTCAGACTGACAAACCCTCTATATATTTTACAGAGCTTGACATGGACTCATGCTGTTTTTGAGCAAAATAAAATGTAATTCTTCAAAAACAAATTCATCCCATAAGCTTATATGTGTGAGCATGTTGGAGAGACAGAATGAGTGTGCATGTGAATGTGTGCGTGTGGATGTGAGTATACGTGACAAAGTGCGGGTGTAATCTTTAAAGAACCACCAGATCTAAACAGATCATGATTCGTAGCAAACTGCTCAGTCTTCAGGACAACACCATACAACCCTGTCATGGTAGCCACTACAAGACCTGTCAGTGTCGACACGTGGGGACACCTCCCACCATGGATGCGGCAAGTACTCTTGTGACTCGACCAACGTGGTCCATCTTATGTGCTGTAGGAGCTGATAGCAAAGTTCAGTACCCATGGGGATGGCCTCAACCAATACTTTAGGTTCATGCCACACTGCAGGTGACCTCACTGGACAATTCTCTCTCTCTCTCACACACACACACACACACACACACACACACACACACACACGCCCTCCGCCACTCACACTGACACAGGCACCCTCTCACACATACCCCATCATACTTATATACACTTAACCAAGATTGTACACACTGTCACATGCACTCACACCCATAAGCGCACAGTGACATGCACACTTACTTTGTCGCTCTGACATGCTCACACATATAAGCCTATGGGATGAATTTGTTTTTGCAGAATACCATTTTATTTTGCTCAAAAACTGCATGAATCCATGTCAAACTCTGTAAAACTATACAGAGGGTTTGTCAGTTTGATGTAGCATTGGGACACAGACAGACTTTACACCTATTGTTTAAAAAGCTGAGCTATCTTGAGAATATAATTTTTAAAAAGTTCTGGGATTTACATATCAAAGAACAGAAACCAGCATATCCCATTATAAAAGATGAAAATTTTAAATCTAAGATTGTTTATTGTATAACATGTCCATGACACTGGACCCCTTTGGCTGTAAATTCTGTGAACATGATCTGAATCTCTACAACTATGTGATAAAGGAGCTGCACTCCAAAAGATAGTGTTTCCAAATAAACCTGTTGAACTATAACCTGGTGTTGTATGATATTTAACTTTATTCATATACCCATCCAGATGCCTTTAAAATGCTGCAATTCTACCAGCCTCCACTACTTCCTCTGGCAGCTTATTCCATCCACGCACCACCCTCTGCATAAAACATTGCCCCTTGTAGTTCCATTTTATATCTTTCCCCTCTCACCCTAAACCTATGCCCTCTAGTTCTGGACTCCCCCAACCCAGGGAAAAGACTTTGTCTATTTATCCTAATCATGCCCCTCATGATTTCATAAACCTCTATGAGGTCACCCTGCAGCCTCCAATGCTCCAGGGAAAACAGCCCCAGCCTATTCAACCTCTCCCTGTTGCTCAAATCCTCCAACCCTAGCAACATCCTTGTAGATCTTCTCAGAATCCTTTCAAATTTCACAACATCCTTCCAATAGGAAGGAGACCAGAATTGCATGCAATATCCAAAAATGACCTAACCAATGTCCTGTACAGCTGCAACTTGACCTCCCAACTCTTATACTCAGTGCTCTGACCAATAAAGGCAAGCATACCAAATGCCTTCAGCCCCTCCAGCGCATCTCCTCCACTTCCCGCAATACTGCCCTTGAACCCCACCCCTCTCAACGCAGCAAGGACCTAACGTCCCCAGTCCTCACTCTCCACCCCAACAACCTCCACATATATCACATCATCCTCCGCCACTTCCGCCACCTACAAATGGACTCCACCACCAGAGATATATTTCCCTCCCCTATCAGTGTTCTGGAGAGACCATTCCCTCCACAACTTTCTCATTAGGTCCACGCCTCTTACTAGCCCATACCCCACTGCTGGCACTTTCCCCTGCCACGGCAGGAAGTGCAAAACCAGCTTTTCTTCTTCTGTAATGTGAACTGTATTCAAAACCTCAATATTTATTTCTCTAGTCTCCATTTTATCAGAACAATAAAAACTGTGGCGAAAAATGAATTTAATATCTCTCTCATCTCCTGAGCTTCCGCACAAAGATGACCTCATTAGTCTTTAAGGGGTCATACTCTTTCTCTGGTTGCTCTCCAGCTCTAAATGTATTTGTAGGATCTTTTGAATTATCATTAACCTTATTTGCCAAGGCTATCTCATATCCTCTCTTTGCCTTCTTCATTTCCTTTTCATAAGGAAACTCTATATACTCTGAAGGTTCTCCCAGTAATAAATATGATACTGATGTTAGGAAAGGTCTGACACAATCCTGGTTATTGCTGAAAGAAATGGAGACTGTGGTGGTAATCCACCCGAGAATATTAACAGAAATAGGTGTAAAAAATTTTAACGGATTCAATGAGCTTCCAAAACACACTCCCTGGGTTTGGCAAATTACCAATGTCACTCCATTATTTAAGGAAGATGGGAGAGATAAACTAGAAAATTACAAACCTATTAACCTAACATCTGTTGTAACAAACTTACTAGAATGTTTTATGAGACACAGATTGACTAAGCGCTTGGAAAAGTATGAGCTGATTCAATAAAGCCAACATCGATTAGTTAAGGGTAAGTCATGTAATTAACTGAGTTCAATTTCTTGAGGAAGTGGCATTCTAAATTGGCTCATAAGAACAAAACACAAAGCCAAAATTGCTGGAAATAATCACAGGTTAGACTTCATCTGTGGAGAAAATAAAAGTAAAGAATTAACAAATCAGGTTACTGACCTTTCATCAGAAAGATCCAAGATGTTACTCTTATTTCTTACTTCACAGATTGCACCAATCCTGCTGGTTATTTCCAGCATGATCTCTTTCTGTTTCACAACTCCACAATCAGTGGTATTTGCCCTGTGCTCAATGATACTTTTGAGTATTGTTAATGTGGATTTCTACATAGCATTTTCTATGGTTGCACATAAGGCACAGTTCAGAAAAATTGAAATGCAAGGAATTGAATTTAATCCTTTGATGAAGGTAAGGAATTGGTTAGGAGATTGACGACAGTGAGTGGAGATAATCGTTGAATTAGTGGCATGAACAGTGAGATCCTCTCATGGCCTCAAATTTCATGACATTTTTGAAGAAGGAATAGGGAGCCAAACTTTCTCGTTTTGCTACTGAGAACAGTTTTGGCACAATCAACAGAAGCAGTGGGAGCTGAAATATGCAAAATATTGCTGATAGTTTTGTGCACTTCCTTCAATTTATCTCAGAGGATATTCAAGGTCAGATTATGGAGGTCACCCACTTACAACTGAAGAAAGATAGATGTGAGTATTTTGTAAAGGAAAGGAGAGCACAAATGTAGAGCGGTAGAGAGAGCTAGGAATCCATAGACAGTAATTTTCACAAGCTGCTGGGCAGCTCTGTAAATGATTTAAATGGTTGATCAGTGTTGGGTTTTTCTCTCAAGATGCTGAAATATGAAGGGGTAAAATTAAGCTCTAGTTGTAAAGTTCCAACAAGATCGTTTCTGGATTCATGTCTTCAGTTCTGGGCGCTGCAACCCAGATAAAGGTTATACTGGCCCTAGAGGGACTACAGCACAGAGCCCCTGAAGGGTACCGCAGCTAAAAGAGTTTACTCATAAAGACATTGCATTGACTCTAAACCATTGCAATGGTTTGTATTGCCCTTGGACTTTGCATGTAAACATCTGATTGGTACACGATGGTGGTTAGTGCTTAAAAATGAAAACAAACATAAAAAGCGTCATGGTGATTTTGGTAGTGGGAATGTCTTTCAGTTATAGAGTCATAGAGTCAGATAGCATGGAAGCAGATCCTTCAGGTCAACCAGTCCATGTCGAACATTATCCTGAACTAAACTAGTCCCACCTGCCTGCTCATAATGATGGCAAAATAAGGGCAGGGTGAATTGAAGTGTTTAAAATGATCAAAGGATCATGTCAGGTTCTTTGTTCCTCCCCGTATTCTCACATTCTTAAGACAATGCTAAGGTGAAAGTTAGGCGGAGGTGTCCTGGATGAGAATGGCACAATTGCATCTCATCGAGCTGTGATTCGCCTGCAGTCAGGCATGTTTACCTGATGCAGTATTGCTTATGTTATCACACAAAACACAAGAAACTAGGATGTGGGTGACATGGTATTAAAAGACCTAAGAGACATTTATTCCAAGGATTTCATTCACAGGCATATCAGTATTGGAGCTACCATTAAGCTATTCAGTTATAGAGAGAAGCATGCTTTCATCAGCATGTCATGTTTCAAATCGCCCCAGTTAGGATGGAGACAGAGCTTTATATGCTCAGGTCATACACTGGTTGATATGGGCATGTCTGTCAAAGGCTTACTGGCATACTGACTGTGAGATGTGAAACAACACTTGGAGCTTGTGGAATGCCACTCTCCACAACATTTTCAGGCATTTGCTGTTCTTTTCATCCCCATGGGATCTAACTTATGTAAAGGCTCTGTGATTAAAGCATCAAGGTGAGGCCGAGTTGGGCTGGACTCAGAACATAGTTCTTTTCCAGAGATAATTAGCATTGCAGGGGACCTTTGAGTCACTGTGTACTTTTATTATTCCAGTGATGTGCTCAGTCATGACTAGTAATCTCATGGATCTCAGTGTGACAGTCACATGTGCATTGACAATCATGGCAACAGAGAAGTTCCCAAAGGAACACTAAGGCATCCTTTTCAGAATGGGAGAGCACTGGCTTTCCTAAAAGGGAAGACATCCTAATAGTTCTCACGGAAGTGAGCTGTAACACATTGTGCTGTTGGCCACACAATTGAGACTGTGTCATTCATTGGTATTGATAGATGGAAACACAGGTTAAGGGAACACCATGTGAGTTGTGACTTATGACTTTCTAGATCCCCAGGGGGCTTGACTCTGGGAAGTTGCAGTACCTTATTATGCTGGCACTGGCTGAATAATTGGATAAAGTCACTTGCTTAATCTAATAATCAATAACAGGTTTAATACATCTGTGCACATTTGATTGACAATGTACCTCCAGTGACAGCATGGATGACCCTACAATATGATGGTTCAGATAAGTTGCATCTGTTTTATTTTTACATTTTCTCAACATTTTCTTTCACTTTATACTTGTTTTTCCTTCTGTATTTCATACTATCCTTGCAGATGAATTCCTAGTCATTTTGCTCTCCAAACATTTCAAAGGTTTGTATATCTAAACAAGTAAAATAACAAGCCTACACTAGCAAGTAAAAATACTTTGGTTTCAATCCTTTTAGCTATTGGTTCTATCATGTATTCCCAAGGCTATTGGAGGAAGTAGCAGAATAATAGAAACCCATTATTTTATCTTAGGCTTCATCTCCAAATGAATGTTACAAACAATAAATGTACAAACAAATAGGCAAGTTCTTTCATTGATTCTTCATATCAAAAAACTAATAACTTCATAGTTCCATGGAAAATTAAATATAAAAAAGCTCTTTATGATGCCATCTTTTTACCTTCAAAGTTAACACTGCAAGTTATTTTACAAGTTGCAGATAGCCTGAACAAGAAAGCATTAGGTAGAGCTTGGTGCAACAAGTGAAGGCAATGCTCAAACAGCATTTTTCACCAACGTTCAAGTCCTTCACAGCTGAAGAAGTACATTCACTGTACTAATGTAGGAAATATCATAGCCATTTTACCTACAGTAATATCCCGCATTCAACAATGTGATAATGGCCAGATACGCTTTTCTCCACACTCTCGTATGGGATGTGGTCTTAGCTAGCAAAACTGACATTAGTTACCTAACTCCAAGTTTCACTGTTTGCCTCTGGAGGAGATTTCATAAAGCTGTGAAGAGTAAACAATGATGCTGTGGATCTGGAGTCACATTTAGGCCAAACAATAAGGGTGTCAGATTTCAATTCCTTTTTAAGTCATTAATTAACCAAATGGATATTTAAGACAACTGACAATGGTCACAATTAAACGAGCTTTTAATTCCAGAGTTTTCATTGAAATAAATTTCACTATTTGCTGTGATGGGAATCGAACCTATGTGCCAGAGCACCAGCCTAGGATTCTGTCAGTTATTGGTTTGGTGACACTATCACTATACCATCACTTGCCCTTAATCTGCTCTTTGGTGGTGTTAGTTGAAGGTTCAATATTAGCCAGGATAATGGGGCTAACTCCCCAACTCAATTTCACCCTTCCAAGCATGTGATTGGGCATCTCAACTTAACATCAGCACCTCCAACAATGCAGCACTCCCTCAGTACTGCTCTGATGTTTCAGCTCTTGGAACTTAAACCCAGAGACACAGAGGTGAGGGTGCTACTAACTGAATCACAGCTGATATTAAATTGGCAGCCCATAAATATCTCAACACTCGAACTGAAAGTTCACTGAATTTAACTAACTCTCAGTTGAATTCAATAAAAACGTGACTGATTAATCACATATCTGAAAAACTTCATACTTTTGCTGGTATTGTGCATCTTGGCACCTCTGTCAAGAATAGTGACTGAAAAATCACTAATTTTGATAAGTGGGCAAATGATTTATGTGAGGGAACCTTTATTTTAACTCTTAGTATACTATGATTGAATTAAAGACACTAATAGCAATGTTAAGAAGAGTCACAATGGGTTTGGTTGTCACTGGTGGAGAAAGACTAATGAAGACGTTTCAACTTATGTTACAAAAATTATTGATAACTTTATTTGTGCATCTTAGCTCTCGAGAAACAGGGGAAGATGATAACATGAACAGGAGGAAACCATTCAACCCTCCAGCCTGTTCTGGAATCATAAAGTTTTACAGCACAGGAGATGGCCATTTGGCCCACTGTGTCTGCACCTCCTCATTCTAGCCCCATTCTCCAGCCCTATCTCTGTATTCCTCTAAATTCATACTTTCAGATATAAATCTAGCTCTCTTTTGAAACCTTCTACAGAAACACACCTGCCACTCTCTCAAGCAGCGGATTCCGAATCCTTACAACTCTGAGTAAAGAAGTTCCTCGTTATCTCATTCCTTGCTCCCTTGCTGACAGTTTGAAATTATGACCCTAGTTACTGACATATCAACTAGTGGAAACAGAATATTTTTTACCCTTTCAAAATTTTCGTAATTTTGAACACCTCAATAAAGTCACATTTTAATCTTCTTTGCTCCAAGGAGAATACGCCCAGCTTTCCTCGTCTTTCCTTGTATCCAAAATCTCTCATTCCAGTAAATTTCCTTTACACTCTCCCTGGGACTTTCATTTCCTGTCTTAAATACGGAGCCCATAACTGAACACGATATTCCAAATGTGATCTGCCCAATGATTTCTAAATGTGTAGCATCACTTCTTTGCTTCTACATACCCAAGGATCATATAAGCCTTCTTAGCAACTGTTTCAACTTGTCTGGTCGCCTCCAGAGAATCATGCATATGTACCCCAATGTCCCTCTGCTCCTGTATTCCCCTCAAAGTTGTACCATTAGGCTTGTAATATCTCTCAATGCTAATTTTATCAAAATGCACTCTCACATTTCTCTGAAATTGCTTGACATCGTCCTCATAATTCACTATTCTTCCTAGCTTTGTATCATCTAAATCTCTAAATTTGGAGGTTTTGCCCTCAATACCCATCTTTGGATACTGCAAAGTCTATCAGCCCTGAGAATATTTCAGTAACAGTGCTCCAGAACTTGCCATTTCCATACCCAAACTCTTCCAGTCCAGTTACAACACTGTTCTGGTTCTGTTCGCCGAGCTGGGAGTTTTTCTTGCAAACGTTTTGTCCCCTTTCTAGGTGACACCTTCAGTGGTTGGGAGCCTCCTGTGAAGCACTTCTGTGCTGATTCGTCCGGCATTTATACTGGTTTGAATCTGCCACTTCCGGTTGTCAGTAGCTGTCCGCTGCAGTGGCCGGTATACAGGGTCTATGTCGATGTGTCTGTTGATCGAATTCATGGATGAGTGCCATGCTTCTAGGAATTCCCTGGCTGTTCTCTGTTTGGCCTGTCCTATAATGGTGGTGTTGTCCCAATCAAATTCATGTTGTTTGTCATCTGAGTGTATGGCTACTAGGGATAGCTGGTCGTGTCGTTTCGTGGCCAGTTGGTGTTCATGGATGCGGGTTGTTAGCTGTCTTCCTGTTTGTCCTATGTAGTGTTTTGTGCAGTCCTTGCATGGGATTTTGTAAACCACGTTGGTTTTGCTCATGCTGGGAATTGGGTCCTTTGTCCTGGTGAGTTGTTGTCTGAGAGTGGCTGTTGGTTTGTGTGCTGTTATGAGTCCTAGTGGTCGCAGCAGTCTGGCTTTCAGTTCAGAAATGCTCCTGATATATGGGAGTGTGGCCAGTCCTTTGGGTTGTGACATGTCCTCATTTCATTGTCTTTCCCTGAAGCATCTGTTAATGAAATTGCGTGGGTATCCGTTTTTGTTGAATACCTTGTATAGGTGTTCTTCTTCCTCTTTTTGTAGTTCAGGTGTGCTGCAGTGTGTTGTGGCCCTTTTGAACAATGTCCTGATGCAACTTCGTTTGTGTGTGTTGGGGTGGTTGCTTTCATAGTTCAGGACTTGGTCTGTGTGTGTGAACTATGAAAGCAACCACCCCAACACACACAAATGAAGTTGCATCAGGACATTATTCAAAAGGGCCACAACACACTGCAGCACACCTGAACTACAAAAAGAGAAAGAAGAACACCTATACAAGGTATTCAACAAAAACGGATACCCACGCAATTTCATTAACAGATGCCTCAGGGAAAGACAACGAAATGAGGACGTGCCACAACATAAAGGACTGGCCACACTCCCATACATCAGGAGCATTTCTGAACTGACAGCCAGACTGCTGCGACCACTAGGACTCATAACAGCACACAAACCAACAGCCACTCTCAGACAACAACTCACCAGGACAAAGGACCCAATTCCCAGCATGAGCAAAACCAACGTGGTTTACAAAATCCCATGCAAGGACTGCACAAAACACTACATAGGACAAACAGGAAGACAGCTAACAACCCGCATCCATGAACACCAACTGGCCACGAAGCAACACGACCAGCTATCCCTAGTAGCCATACACTCAGATGACAAACAACATGAATTTGATTGGGACAACACCACTATTATAGGACAGGCCAAACAGAGAATAGCCAGGGAATTCCTAGAAGCATGGCACTCATCCACGAATTCGATCAACAGACACATCGACATAGACCCTATATACCGGCCACTGCAGCGGACAGCTACTGACAACCGGAAGTGGCAGATTCAAACCAATATAAATGCCGGAGGAATCAGCACAGAAGCGCTTCACAGGAGGCTCCCAAGCACTGAAGATGTCACCTAGAAAGGGGACAAAACATTTGCAAGAAAAACTCCCAGCTCGGCGAACAGAACCACAACAACGAGCACCCGAGCTACAAATCTTCTCACAAACTTTGAGTTACAACACTGGAATCTACCTGACAATGTGGAAAGTTGCTAAGAAAACAGAAAACTGAACAAATCCAACCTGGCCCTTTACCGTCCCATCCGTCTACTCTCGCTTATCAGTAAAATGATGGAAGGTGACATCAACAGAGCTTTCCAGCAGCACCTGCTCAGTGACGCCCAGTTTGGGCACCAGCAGAGTCATTCAGCTCCTGATCTCATTACAGCTTTGGTTCAAATATGGACAAAAGAGCTGAGGCGAGGTGAGAGTGACAGTCTTTGCTATCAAAGCTGCATTTGACTCACCGTGGTATCAAGACCTTGCAAAACTGGAATCAGTGGGTATCAAGGGTAAGTTTGGGTAGGTGTTTTTGACGAACATGAATGCATCAGGCCTTTCACTGTGCTGTAGATCTCCATGACTCTGAAACTTTCCCCTGGTTTGAGTCATAATTGTGAAAGATCAAGTTGGTTGTATCCACTTTAAAATTAGTGAAACTGTTTCTCAGACTAACATAAATGCGGCAGCCTGGTCTGGATCACAAAAACATTAAAAGTTAAATGTGTGTTAGTCTGAATGGAACAGGAAAAGATTTCCCTGTGGTGAGTTGAAGACATGAAATTAATATTGTGTCCTGGTTTTCACTGAAGAGTACTGTTGTGGAATGAAATGAATTCTCACTGAGATCAGATACAGGTTAATTAAGAGCAGCTGGAATGAATTTGTGAAAAGCAAATGTGTTGACAAATTTAATTGAGATTTTTTGAGGAAGTAACAAAGTTCAATGATACAGGAAGTGCAGTGAAAGTTCCACCCCCCACCCAAATTTTAAAAAAGACTTTGTATATTTAAGATTCAAGAGGCCCATGCAGTCAGATCACTTTCCAAATCTGCCCTTGTTCCATGCTCCAAGAGGAAGGTTTTTATGAGTCAATCAGTAATACCAGCAGCTCCAGGTTCAAATTCCAACTCAGGACTTGATGGCCATATGAAGTACATCTTAAATTAGCTTAATGGGTTGCTGATTAATCCATAAATTATAATTTGTCAGATGAGTCAAACAATTGTCATACTCATGGGATCATATCTTACAGACAATGTCATAGATACAATCGTCATCATCCCTGGGTATGTCATGTCCCCCCAGCAGGACAGACCAGCAGAGGTGGCGGTACACAGTCAGAAAGGAGCTGCCCTGGGAATCCTCAACAATGACTCCGGACCCCATGAAGTCTCATTGCTTCAACTTAAACATAGCCAAGGAGACCTGACAACTCTGTGCTTCTCTGTGTTGAACAACATTTGGCAGAAGCACTGAGGGTGGCTCAGATGCACAATGTCCTCAGAGTGGGAGATTTCAATATCCACCGCTAGGAATGGCTTGGCAGCAGTACTGATGATCAAGCTGGTCAGGTCCTAAAAGGTATAGCTCCTAGACTGGATCTGTAGCAGGTGGTGAGGGAACCAACAAGAGGGAGAAATATACTTGACTTCACCTATGCCAATCTACCTGATGCAGCAGTTCGTGACAGTATTGTTAAGAGTGACCACCGCACAGTCCCTGTGGAGACAAAGTCCCCTCTTCTCATTGATAATACCCTCCATCATGGTGTGTGGCACTGACTGTTAATTGGGACAGATTTTGAACAGATCTAGAAACTCAAGACTGGACATCCATGACATACTGTGGCCACCAACAACAGCTGGATCATACTTCAGCTCAATCTGCAATCTCAAGGCACGACATACCACCACTCGAACCATGACCATTAAGCCAGGGGATGAACCTTATTCACTGAAGAGTACAAGAGGCCATACCAGGAGCAGGACCAGCTGTTCCTAAAAATGTAATAGCAAACTTGTGAACCCTTTTATATTTTATTTGTATTTTGTAGGCTTTAATGACATCTTTACCTACATGTGACTTCAGACCCACAGTAAAGTGGCTTACTCTTTATCATCTTCTAAAATGGTCTAATTAGCCACCCAGTTACATCAAAACTGCAACACCAAACCAAAAGGAACGAACTTGGACAGAAGACCTGGCATCAACTTGGGAATCAGAGATGACACTGACAATCACAAAGTCCTCTTGACTTTGCAAAGTTCTGACTGCCAAAATTGGGAGAGCTGTCCCACAGACTAGTCAGGCCCTAAGAATCAGAGCTCAGCTAGAGTCCCAGACACCACTATCACCATTCCTGCCTCACTAGCAGGACAGACCTTTTGGAGATGGGAGCACAGCAGGATAGAGTCAGCATGGAGTTGCCCTGGGAGTTGTCAGCATTGACATCAGAACCCATAAAATTGCACGACATCATGTTGGTTATAACCTACTCCCTCTGCCCCCACCCCTTGGCTGATAAACATGACTTAGAAGAGGCACTGAGGGTAGAATGTATGTATTTTGGGAGGGGGATTTCAACATCCATCATCAAGAGTGGCTCAGATACAAAAACAAACAAATGATTTTCAGGAAGTCATTGTTAAAGATTATAATAGCAACACCTGCAGCTTTGACCACTGTCATCTGATATGAGAATATTGTCCATTTCTTGATCCAGTCCCACATCATAATCTGACCTATAATCTGGACTCTGGCACTCTCTCCTTGACTTCCATTCTTGCATGGCCAGCATTTTACACAGACTCAACATGACTTGGATTGGTAAGTCTCAATTAATTTCTCAATGATTGCATTTCACACTGATTCCATCAGACAAACTTGACACTGAGTCAACGAAGATACAAGACAGACAGGTTTTAAGTGAGATCTTAAAGGAGGAAATCAGCAGAAGTTGGGAGAGGAATTCCAGAATTGAGGGCTTTGGTAACCGAAGGCTCAGCCATCAAAGATGGAACAATGGCAGTATGGAAATGCTTACGTAATTCGCAATGTAAAGCTTTCAAAGGGCAGCAGTAGGTTCAGAAGGGGCTAGGGGTGAGGCAATACGAAGAGGTTTGAATGCAAGTGTGAGAATTTATGAGAATCAGAATTTTAACAGAGACATTACCCACAAGTGTTACCATGAAAAGACAGTGAATCGGAATTGGTGGGTGAGTAGAGTTTAGTGTGTTGGATATATACAGTGGAGTTTTGCTTGACTTTAAGTTTAGGAAACTAAGCAGATGGGGAGCCAGCCTGCAGAGAGCTTTGGAATGAGACAGATTTGGAGATCATAAAATTATGAATGAGAGTCTCAGTAGCAGATGGGCTGGGGCTGAGGCAGAGGGTTCTGGAGAAGGGAGAGGAAGGAAACTGCAGCCATCGGCTCTATATCATCTAATGTAGTGAAAGCAGTTCCAAATCTGGAGACAAAAACAACAGGAATTTCAAAATCAAATTCGTCAGATTCCTTCTGGTTGTTGTTCAAGGTGTAATTTGAGAGGATCAAACATGTTCGGGATAGTTAGCAGCTGAAATCTTGTTGAAGTATGTAATTTTCCATAAAAACAAATATAGAATCCCTACAGGCCATTCGGCCCAGGGAGTACACACTGACCCTCCATAGAGCATTGCATCCAGGCCCAACCCCTTTCCTATCCCTGTAACCCTGCCTTTTTCATGGCTAATCCACCTAACCTGCACAGCTTTAGACTGTGGGTTGAAACCAGAGCACCTGAAGGAAACCCACACACTCACAGGTAGAATGTGCAAACTTCACACAGACAGTCGCCCAAGGCCGGAGTCAAATTCAGGTCCCTGATGCCGTGAGGCAGCAATGCTATCCACTAAGCCACCGTGCTGTCCTGTAAGACACCAGTTACATACATCATCCATAGCCTGAGGTCTAACACTGGCTCCAACTGTTTTCAAGCTTTTGTGGAGATTGAAATGGGCCCTATAGTATTCCAATGCCTAGTGGTCACATAATTTCTGATGCCACTTGTCAGGCTGCAGTTAACTGTGGGAGTTGCACACCCCTCCTTCAATAATAGCTTTCCAGCTGTTCTTTTTTTCTGCTTATGTGCTTCTCCAATGCCTCAGCCCCAATGATCTCTCAGCATCTCTCAACCGAATGGATAGTATCAACAACCTGTCAAACAAACGGGCAGCAACAATTAAAGTTGCAGAGAAAAAAAATACAAGAGATTGAAGTGGGAGAGAATTCTGATACTCTGACTGAGATCTGCTGGGAGAGCTGGCACAACACATACTCTCTAGCAAAATATTCTGTCACAGTCCTTGTTGCCACTGTCAAGTGGAGGTTCAACAGGGGAGGCAGTCTTCATGGGTGACTCTCACTTTGGCTCAATAAGTGTTTTGCAAAAGTGACAGATGCAATGGCAGGGACAAGTTAGTGCAGCAGTGGGATTTTTCTGACACAAGATTTTTGAACAGCAAGTTACATTATTGCTTCATGAATATCAGGGTTGGGTAAGCACCTCATTATACACAATGCTTCCAGACCTGCCTCACATGAACACACGCACTTCGTTCCAGGGCTCACAGAGCTGGAAGGTGCTGACTCAAGACCAGGGATGAATGTCACGACAGACTTATTTCCTTTTGGCTTCACATTGCCTCCCCGGAGAAGAACGACTGTTTATTCTGTTTGTTCAGTTTTACTTTCCCATCACAACAGGGACATCAAATGCTGGACAGAGTAATAGGACTGTATGACTCCGTGCTCCTAATCCCTAACGAACGAGCTCATTTTTCTGGTATTAGATTTTTCTGTCACATTCTGTGACTTCTTCATCTGTCAATCTGCTCATTTGACATCTAGTACTGGAGCTGCAGAAATTTCCACCAATTAAATAGAGAGAGGATCTGAGACTTTGTCTTCAGTCACTGGCAGGAACTCCAGTCACTAATTCTGTCCTTTTCTTCAGCAACTGCTTGAGGCCAAGTCAGACTGTTCACAACCTTGGTGTCATATTTGACTCTGAGCTGAATTTCCACCACGCGTCTGCTTGTTTTTCTCTAATATTGCCTAAATCCATGCCTGCTACAGCTTATCAGATGCTGAAACCTTCATTTGTGCCTCTATTATCTGCAAAATTGATAACCACATTGCATTCTGTGCTTGCACTCTGTGGTCTACCCTTTGGAATCTTGGCTTCATGCAAAACGCAGTGGTCCATATTATTGCAAACTTGAATCCCACTGCATCATAGCTCCTGTGCTCACTGACCTATACTGGCTCCTGTATAAGTGACTCCGTGGTGCTAAAATGCGTGCCCCTGTTTTCAATCCCTTTGTCATCTCACTGCTTGACATCATTGTCATCTCCAGCCTTGCACCCTAACATGTACACTTTTTTTCTAACCCTGCCCCAATTATCCTCACTCTTAATTTCCTCATCACTGGTGACTCAACCTTCAGCTGCCTGAGGTCTAAGCTGTGGAATTCCCATACTAAATCTCTCGACCTCAACTTCCTTCTTTAAGGTATGCTTTTGACCATCTTTTCCCAGATATCTCCTTTATATACCTTACAGAAGCGCTACCATGCAGGAGGATCTCATTCCTCACATCCCATGGCTGCCCTGGATTATTAAATTACCTAGTGCCAATCTCCTGATTTATCTCTGTAACCTTGCATATGATCTGGATAGGCTGGGACTTTTCTCACTGGAGTATAGGAGGTTGAGAGCTGACCTTATAGAAGTTTATAAAATAATAAAGGGTATGGATAGAGTTAATGGTAGTTGTTTTTTCTCTTGGATGGGGGATTTGAAGACATGGGGGCACATTTTTAAGTTGCGAGGAGAGATGTAAAGAAGACATGACGGGCAAATATTTTACATGGAGATTGGTTGATGTGTGGAATGAATTTCCAGAGGAGGTGGTAGATGTGGGTACAATTGCAACATTTAAAAGACGTTTGGATAGGTGCATGAATAGGAAAGGTTTGAAGGGATATAAGCCAGGAGCAGGCAGGTGGGACGAGCTTAGTTTGGGCTTATGGTCAGCATGGATTAGTTGGACCGTATGGTCTGTTTCCATGCTGTATGACTCTACTTCTATCCAAATAATTATCCAATGGCTCTTTCGATTGTCTCAGTTGAACATTCCTCCCCTACATTTCCAGACAGTGCATTCTTGATGTATGAAAAGGGTTTTCCTCTCATCATTCTTGCTTCTTTTGTTGATCACTTTAAATCTATTTTATATATTTCATTTTTTTTAAACTGCTGTGAATTGTCTTAGGATGTTTTAATGCACTATATAAATACAAGGTGTTGTTAGCTATGGGGAAAGGCAATGAAGTGGGAGCTATTGGGTTGATGCATCAAACTACTACTATGGCTTCCAGGAGGCATCTAACTTCTGCACTTTATTATTAAACAATGCAAACTTGCCCATTCTTAAATTAGACAGTATCTGGGGTATTGTGTACACATTTAGGAATCCAATCATGGAAAGAACTGAAAGAGAATAGATTATCGAAGATGTCAACAGAAATGAGGAGCTGAATCTCATGTTCTTCAAACTAAGTGCGAGTTGTGTCAAGTTGTTTTGGAGAGTTTCTGACTGTAAGATTTCTCAGCGGATCATAACAAATGCATCTTATTAGTGACCTAACCACCCCATGGTGTCCCTCACATCTGATTTCAGCCCCATCTCATCACTCACCATTCCTGGAACAACTTTCCACTCACAGGATATCAACCAAACGACTAGAATCCCTTGTGCTCATGCCATTTATAAAAGCCCACCTTGCACCAGGATGAGTGGCATTTCGACACTGGCTCAGGGACAGATTTGGAAGATTTTGGAGAGAGTTGGTGTGCAGATCTCTGACGAGCACCTGGAGGTCCTGGCCTAGGGGGCAGTGCAAGTGAGGAGTGGCAAAGGAGACTGTGCCACTAGACCCTGGGAGCCTGGTCAGTGTCCTCCTCATAGTGAGCAATACCAGAAATGCAGGAAGATCAATGACCTTCTGCACTCCATTGGAGGAAATGTAACAGTATTCTGTCTACCACCTCATACTCTCTCTCTCTGCAACTGCACCCACCTCCTACCATGAAAGGTGTTCTCCTAATCTCGCTATTCTTGCAACATCTTCTCCCTCACACACTCTGTCCCTGCCTGACCACAGTGCTGAGTACCTACTCTCTCTAAACATCTCAGTCAGCGATAGATAGTTTCTTGATTAAGAAGGGGATCGAGGTTTACCGGGATAAGGTAGGAGAATTGGTTAAGAAACTTACCAGCCGTGATCAAATGACAGAGCAGACTTGATGGGCTGAATAGCCTGTGTCTGCTCCTATGTCTTATGGTCTTTTGATTGGTTACCCCAATGGTTGATTTTTTTCCAGAGACCTTTAGGGAATAATTCAGCCACTGCCTCCATGTCATGCTAGTCGACCAACTCTTTGTGAAAATGGGATCAGCTAACTTAGATGGTTGAATGCCCAGTTTTCAATACAAAGTGATGCCAACAGCACAGGTTCAATTCCTGCACCATCTAAGGTTATCATGAAGGCCCACTTTCTAAACCCTCTCCCTGACATGAGGCACAGTGACCCCCAGATAAGACCCCCATCAATGAGAAAGTGGTGCTCTCTGGCAACTTTACTGTCCATGTAGAATCAGAGTTTAGACGCAGTGTACCTAGCATCTTTATGGGAAGCTCTTTACCACACATGCTCAAGTGGCTCAAGACAATGGCTCACCATTACTTTCCTGAGGAGACCATGGACAACAGATGCCAGACATGTTGGCAAAAATTATATCTCAAGAGTTACTCTATAAAAGCAAGATGCAAATTGTGATACGCAGGCTTCTATTTCAGACTTAACTATGTTGACATAGAAACATATGAAGACAAGAAATAAGAGCAGAAGTGAACTGTGCAGTGTCTTAAGCATCAATAGACAATAGATAATAGGTGCAGGAGTAGGCCATTCTGCCCTTCAAGCCTGCACCACCATTCATTATGATCATGGCTGATCATCCTCAATCAGTATCCTGTTCCTGCCTTATCTCCACAACCCTTGATTCCACTATCCTTGAGAGCTCTATCCAACTCTTTCTTAAATGAATCCAGAGACTGGGCCTCCACTGCCTTCTGGGGCAGAGCATTCCACACACCCACCACTCTCTGGTGAAGAAGTTTCTCCTCATCTATGTCCTAAATGGCCTACCCCTTATTTTTAAGCTGTCTGCTCTGGTTTGGGACTCAACCATCAGTGGAAACATGTTTCCTGCCTCCAGAGTGTCCAATCCTTTCATAATCTTATATGTCTCAATCAGATTCCCTCTTAGTCTTCTAAACTCAAGGGTATACAAGCCCAGTCACTTCAGTCTTTCAGTGTAAGGTAATCCCGCCATTCCAGGAATTGACCTCGTGAACCTACGCTGCACTCCCTCAATAGCCAGAATGTCTTTCCTCAAATTTGGAGACCAGAACTGCACACAATATTCCAAGGCCTTGTACAGCTGCAGAAGAACCTCTTTGCTTCTATCCTCAATCCCTCGTTATGAAGGCCAGCATGCTATTAGCTTTCTTCACTACCTGCTGTACCTGCATGCTTACTTTCATTGACTGGTGTACAAGAACACCCAGATCTCTTTGTACTGCCCTTTTACCTAACTTGGCTCCATTTAGATAGTAATCTGTCTTCCTGTTCTTGCCACCAAAGTGAATATAACCATACATTTATCCACATTAAACTGCATCTGTCCATTCACCCAGCTTGTCCAGGTCACCCTGTAATCTCCTAACATCCTCCTCACATTCCACCTGCCACTCAGCTTTGTATCATCAGCAAATTTGCTAATGTTTCTATTAATACCATCTTCTATATCATTAATATATATTGTAAAAAGCTGTGGTCCCAGCACTGATCCCTGCAGTACCCTACTGGTCACTGCCTGCCATTCCGAAAGGGAGCCGTTTATCACTATTCTTTGTTTCTTGTCAGCCAACCAATTTTCAATCCAAGTCAGTACTTTGCCCCCAATAACATGCACCCTAAATTTGCTCACTAACCTCCTATGTGGGACTTTATCAAAGGCTTTCTGAAAGTCCAGGTACACTACATCCACTGGATCTCCCTTGTCCATCTTCAGAGTTACATCCTCAAAAAATTCAGATTAGTCAAGCATGATTTCCCCTTCATAAATCCATGCTGACTCTGACCTATCCTGTTACTGCTATCCAGATGTGTCGTAATTTCATCCTTTATAATTGACTCCAGCATCTTTCCCACCACTGAGGTCAGACTAACTGGTCTATAGTTTCCTGCTTTCTCTCTCGCTCCTTTCTTAAAAAGTGGTACAACATTAGCCACCCTCCAATCCGCAGGAACTGATCCTGAATCTATCGAACTCTGGAAAATAATCACCAACACATCCACAATTTCTCGAGCCACCTCCTTCAGTACTCAGCGATGTAGGCCATCAGGCCCCGGGGACTTATCAGCCTTCAGACCTAACAGTCTCTCCAACACCAATTCCTGGCAAATATAAATTCCCTTCAGTTCAGTTCCTTCAGCCAGTGTTACCTCTGGGAGATTGCTTGTGTCTTCCCCAGTGAACACGGATCTGAAGTACCAATTCATCCTCTGTCATTCACGGCTGATTTTTAACACACACAAAGAGTGTCTTGCACAAGTCTTGATGCCCAAACCTGACATTCTCTGATTTTGCAAGAGATCAAAATTCTGTCTAACCAAGCCTTAATCATATTCAGCAATGAAGTATCCGCAATCTCCTGGGTAGAGCAGGGCTAAGAAGAGAAGTCATTGGATCTCCTGCTTTGGTGTCCTCAATTCCACTGCCTTCACCCTTATCCATATCCTTCAAGTGTTTTGTACTAGGAGCTGTATTCATAGTGAGATTCAAACTGTTTTAATTAATTTTAATGTTTTTGACCAACATGTCTCTTTTTATAAAGATTATTGAAAGCTAAGATTTGATACATTTTACACGACTGGCTTTATCAGACCATTGCCCACAACTTTGAGTTCAGGCGGCGGGAGCAGAGAGCAGAAGAAGAGGAGCTGCTGGGTAGATAAGCGATTGTTTTTAAGTGGGTGCAGATGGTTTGGATGGAGCTGTTTTTGTCAGGTGTGCTCAGGAGGGTTTCCTCACTCAGTATATAGACAGGCTGATGAGGAGAGAGGCTATTATGGATTTGGTGCTTGGCAATGAGCCAGGACAGGTGTCAGATCTCGCGGTCGGAGAACACTTTGGTGACAGTGACCACAACGGAGATGGAAAGCAGCAGTTACCATGGGAAGATATTTAATTGAGGAAAAGGAAATTATGAGGCTATCAGATAGGGGTTGGGAAGTACAGATTGGGAGCAATTGTTTCACAGAAAGGGTACAATAGACATGTGGAGACTGTTTAAGGAGCAGTTGTTGTGAGTGATGCACAAATTTGTTGCTCTGAGATAGGCAGGAAGGGGTAAGATTAAGGAGCCTTGGATGATGAGAACAGAGGACGTTCTCGTCAAAAGGAAGAAGCTGCTTACCTAAGGTAGAGGAAGCAAGGGTCTTGCACAGCTTTAGAAGATTACAGGCTTACTAGGAAAAAGCTCAAAAATGGACTGAGGAGAGCCAGGAGGGGGCATGAAAAAGGTTGGCAGGAAAGGTTAGGGAGAACCCAAAGGCATTTTACTCTAACTTGAGGAATAAGAGAATGATCAGGGAGAAAGTAGTGCCGATCACGTATAGCGTTCGGAACTTTTGCATGAAGCCCTAAATGAGTTTTTGGGTTCTGTTTTCACTAAAAAAGGAGACCTTGCTGTGAATGAGAACTTTGAGGAGCAGGGAAACAGTCTTGAACAGATCGAGATTGAGGAGGTTGATGTACAGGAAACTTTGGCAAAAATTAAAATTGTTTAGTCCCCAGGGTCAGACCAGATTTATCCTACATTGCTCCAGGAAGCGAGAAAGGAGGTTGCTAAGCTGCTGGCGAAGATCTTTGCTTCCTCACTCTCCACGGCAGCCGTACTGGAGTGTTGGAGGGAGGCGAATGTTCCTCTTTTCAAGTGGGGAATAGGGAAATCCCTGGCAATTACAGACCAGTCAGTCTTACGTCTGTGGTCAGCAAGGTTTTGGAAAGAATTCTGAGGGATAGGATTTATGACAATTTGGAAAAGCATAACATGATTAAAGGCAGTCAGCATGGATTTGTGAGGAGCAGGTTATGCCTCACAAATCTTATTGAGTTCTTTGAGGAGGTGATGAGACGGGTGGACGAAGATTGAGCAGTGGATGAGGTATACCTGAAACAGTAGGCTCAATCAGGAGTCATGGGATACAGGGAGGTGTGGCTCTCTGGATTCAGAATTGGTTGGCTGAAGGAAAGCAGAGTGTGGTTGTAAATGGAAAATATTCTGCCTGGAGGAAGTGGTGAGTGGTGTCCCATGGGGCTCTGTTTTTGGGTCTCTGCTTTTTGTAGTTTTTATAAATGACTTGGATGAGGAGGTTGAGGGGTGGGTTTGCCAATGACACAAAGGTTGGAGGTACTGTTGATAGTATCGAGGGCTATTGCAGGGTGCAGCATGACATAGACGGAATGCAGAGCTGGGCTGAGAAATGGCAGATGGAGTTCAACCTGGATAAATGTGAAGTGATGCATTTTGGAAGGTCGAACTTGAATGCTGAATATAGGGTTAAAGACAGGATTCTTGGCAGTATGGAGGAACAGTGTGATCTTGGTGTTCAAGTGCATAAATCCCTCAAAGTTGCCACCCAAGTGGATAGGATTGTTAAGAAAGCAAATGGTGTTTTAGCTTTCATCAACAGGGACATCGAGTTTAAGACCCACAAGATTTTGCTGCAGCTCTACAAAACCCTGGTGAGACCACACTTGGAATATTGTGTCCAGTTCTAGTCACCCTATTTTAGGAAAGATACGGAGGCTTTGGAGAGGATGTAAAGGAGGTTTACCAGGATGCTGCCTGGACTGGAGGGCTTGTCTTATGTGAAGAGGTTGACTGAGCTCGGATTTTTCTCTCTGGAGAGAAGGAAGAAGAGAGGTGATCTGATCGAGATCCACAAGGTAATGAGAGGAATGGATAGAGTCGATAGCCAGAGACTTTTCCCCAGGGCAGGATTGACTGCCACGAGGGGTCATAGTTTAAAGGTGTTAGGAGGAAGGTATAAAGGAGAGGAGAGAGGCAGTTTCTTTATGCAAAGAGTTGCGAATGCGATGGTGGTGGTGGAAGCAAGTCATTACCGACATTTAAGCCACTGCTGGACATGCACATGAACAGCAGTGAATTGAGGAGGGCATAGGTTTGGTTATTTTATTTTAGATTAGGATTAATCCTCGGCAAACATCCTGGGCTGAAGTACTTTACTATGTTCTACGTAACTTGGTTGTTCTTTGATGCAGGGTAAAAACAATGACTGCAGATGCTGGAAACCAGATTCTGGATTAGTGGTGCTGGAAAAGCACAGCAGTTCAGGCAGCATCCGAGGAGCAGTAAAACCGACGTTTCGGGCAAAAGCCCTTCATCAGGAATACAGGCAGAGTGCCAGAAGGGTGGAGAGATAAATGAGAGGAGGGTGGGGGTGGGGAGAAAGTAGCAAAGAGTACAATAGGTGAGTGGGGGAGGGGATGAAGGTGATAGGTCAGGGAGGAAGGTGGAGTGGATAGGTGGAAAAGAAGATAGGCAGGTAGGACAAGTCATGGGGACAGTGCTGAGCTGGAAGTTTGGAACTGGGGTGAGGTGGGGGAAGGGGAAATGAGGAAGCTGTTGAAGTCCACATTGATGCTCTGGGGTTGAGGCGTTCTTCCTCCAGGTGTCGGGTGGTGAGGGAGCGGCGGTGAAGGAGGCCCAAGACCTCCATATCCTCAGCAGAGGGGGAGGGGGAGTTGAAATGTTGGGCCACAGGACGTTGTGGTTGATTGGTGCGGGTGTCCCAGAGATGTTCCCTCAAGCGCTCTGCTAGGAGGCATCCAGTCTCCCCAATGTAGAGGAGACCGCATTAGGAGCAACAGATATAATTAATGATATTGGTGTATGTGCAGGTAAAACTTTGATGGATGTGGAAAGCTCGTTTTGGGTCTTGGATGGAGGTGAGGGAGGAGGTGTGGGTGCACGTTTTGCAATTCCTGCGGTGACAGGGGAAGGTGCCAGGATGGGAGGATGGGTTGTAGGGGGGCGTGGACCTGACCAGGTAGTCATGGAGGGAACGGTCTTTGCAGAAGGCGAAAAGGGGTGGGGAGGGAAATATATCCCTGGTGGTGGGGTCCGTTTGGAGGTGGCGGAAATGTCGGCGGGTGATTTGGTTAGTAGGGTGGAAGGTGAGCACCAGGGGTATTTTGTCCTTGTTACGGTTGGAGGGCGGGGGGTGCGGGATGTGGACGAGATGCGTTGGAGGGCATCTTTAACCACGTGGGAAGGGAAATTGCGGTCTCTAAAGAAGGAGGCCATCTGGTGTGTTCTATGGTGGAACTGGTCCTCCTGGGAGCAGATACGGCGGAGGCGGAGGAATTGGGAATACGGGATGGCATTTTTGCAAGAGGTAGGGTGGGAAGAGGTGTTGGGAGTCGGTGGGTTTGTAAAAAATGTTGGTGTCTAGTCAGTCGTCATTAATGGAGATGGAGAGGTCCAGGAAGGGGAGGAAGGTGTCAGAGGTGGTCCAGGTAAATTTAAGGTCAGGGTGAAATGTGTTGGTGAAGTTGATGAATTGCTCAACCTCCTCGCGGGAGCACGAGGTGGCGCCAATGCAGTCATCAATGTAGTGGAGGGAGTCGTGCCGGTGTAATTACGGAAGATGGATTGTTCTACGTAGCCAACAAAGAGACAGGCATAGCTGGGGCCCATATGTGTGCCCATCGCTACCCCTTTGTCTGGAGGAAGTGGGAGGATTCGAAGGAGAAATTGTTAAGTGTGAGGACCAGTTCGGCCAAAAGAATGAAAGTGTTGGTGGAAGGGTACTGTTGGGGATGTCGGGAGAGGAAGAAATGGAGGGCGTGGAGGCCCTGGTCATGGCGGATGGAGGTGTAGAAAGACTGGATATGCATGGTGAAGATGAGGCGTTGGAGGCTGGGGAAATGGAAGTCTTGGAGGAGGTGGAGGGCGTGGATGGTATCTCGAACATATGTGGGGGGATAGGACAGGGGGCTAGGACAGTGTTGAAGTAGGTAGAAATGGGTTCAGTGGGGCAGGAGCATGCTGAGACAATGGGTCGGCCAGGGTGGTCAGTCTTGTGGATCTTGGGAAGGAGGTAGAATCGGGCAGTGCGGGGTTCCCGGACTATGAGGTTGGAAGCTGTGGGTGGGAGATCTCCTGAGGTGATGAGGTTCTGTATGGTCTGGGAGATGATGGTTTGGTGATGGGGTGGGGTCATGGTTGAGGGGGCGGTAGGAAGAGGTATCCTTGATTTGGCGTCTGGCTTCAGCGGTGTAGAGGTCAGTGTGCAAGACTACCACTGCGCCCCCTTTATCTGCTGGCTTGATCGTGTGGTCGGGATTGGAGCAGAGGGATTGGAGGGCTGCGCGTTGTGAGGGTGAGAGGTTGAAGTGGGGGAGGGGAGGCAGACAGGTTGGGGCAGTTAATGTCCTGACAGCAGTTGGAAATTAAGAGGTCGAGGGCAGGTAATAGACCAGTGCGGTGTGTCCAGGTGGATGCAGTGTGTTGGAGGTGGGCGAAGGGGTCCTCGGAAGGTGGGCGGGAATCCTGATTGTGAAAGTAAGCTCGGAGGCGGAGGCGACGGAAGAATTGTTCGACGTCACTACGTGTATTAAATTCATTGATGCGTGGGAGGAGGGGGATGAAGGTGAGTCCTTTGCTGAGGACTGATCGTTCATCCTCAGGGGGAAGTCTGGAGGGATGGTGAAAACTTGGCAGGGCTGGGAGCTGGGACCCGGTGTGGGTGTGGAGCTGGGAGTGGAAGCTGAGCCTGTAACTGGAGTGGGTGTGGTGGTGGGGGGAATGGGGATAGAGTCATGAACAGGGGTGGTGTTCCCCTCAGGGTTCTGGGGGGCGGGAATGGTGACAGTGGGATCTGTCGGGTGGGGGGGGGGGGGGGGGCGTGTCAGCAGAATGCAGGTGAGTGGCGTTGGTGGGTGGGAGTGGTGGCAAACACGGTTTGAACCTGGCCCGATGTAATTGCCAAGCAGCAACATCCAATAGACTTGCACTATGCTAAATAGAAAACATTATATTTTATGTTGAGTGATTCGTATTTTCTAATTTTAAATTGATACTAGTTCCATTTGCAAATGCCGAGCTTCAAACAGGAAACAGGAGAGCACAGTACAGAAGGTGGTGGAAATCTGAAGTACAAAATGAAAATGCTGGAAACATTCAGCAGGTTTGGAAGCATATGTGGAGAGAGAAACAGAATTAATGTTTCAAGTTCACAATCTGCACAAGTTCTGGTAAAGAGTCACAGTTCTCCCTCTCTCTCTCTCATGCTGTGCAATGTTGTGAGATTGAGTAGTTCTAACACTTCCCATCTCTCCTCGAGCAAAAATACACCCTTTGCCAAACTTTCAGAACACAATTCGGTTTCTTGCGAGTCTGTCATTCCCCTTTAGGAAGAAACTTTGCAACAGCTGCCTGAGATCTGGTTTGTCATAATATTATCATGATTTGATAAAATTCATGTTCACTATATGAAGAAAACATAAACTAAGTGTTAAGCAAAAAATTAATAATCGCAATGAGTAATTAACAAAAAAAATTTAAAAAGTGACAAACTGACATAACTAATTCAACCTTTGTTCCTTTTTAACTTCAGAAGCAGAGCTAGACAGAGGCAGACTAAGTCCCAAATCCTGGTCGTCAGGGCAGAGGAGGGGACAGAGTCAAATGCGGGAGTTGGGTTTAATTTGCATTCACTTTTTGTAGCCCACATTCCAAGCTGAATGTATGCAAATTGGGGGGCGTGAAAGAAGACTGCATTAACCTGGATTTTCCTCCTGCTTCAGTCCAGTGTGTGGGCAGAGTTTGAGGATGGAGGGGGTGGATGTGTGAATATCCACTCGCTACCAATCTCAGGAGTTGTACAAACCTCACCACCCCCCGTTCCACACCGCCCCCACCCCCTGCCACCCACATCTCTTCCTCACACACACGCTCTCACACTCTGTCCCTCACTCATACTCTCTCACTCTCCGTCTCCCTCAAACTCTCTTTCACTCTATATTTCTCCCTCACAGTCTCTTGCCCTCTGACTCTTTCTGTCCCTCTCCCTTTCTCTCACACCTTTCCTTACACATTAACACATGCAAACCCTTTCTCGCACATTTACACATCAAAAAGGGAAGGGATCAGTTTGGGGCATGGAGCCACTGGGATGGAGGAAAAAGGAGCAACAGCCACGGAACACCACTCAGAGGAAGGTGACAATGTCAGATCAAAATGGAATAGGGCATCGTGAGGTTTGGGAGGTTCTTCCAGCATCAAAAGTGAGGCTCTGGGTGCTGCAGGTTACTGTGCCTGGCTCTCCATCAAGGTGCAGCCCAGATCCAACAGAGCAGTCCACCAGGAGAAAGAAAAGACAGAAACAAAGACAGAAATTGCTGGAAAAGCTCAGCAGGACCAGCAGCATCTGTGAAGAAAAATCAGAATTAATGTTTTGGATTTGGTGACCCTTCCTCAGAACTGCAAAAAAACAGACTGGGGAGTCTGGTGCATCCAATTCGAACAATGGTCATTGTTGTTTCAAACTGCAGTATTCATTGCCCAATTAGCTTGAAAATCTGGATGATCTAAGCACCATGTTGGTGGCCTTCAACCACCTTGACTGATAGCTTTCTTGGCCAATGAGTCTACTTTGAGGCATGGGCCCTAAAGATGATCTGATTATAACCACTTTCTCAGGCTTGATTAAATTAGATTAGATTAGATTACCTACAGTGTGGAAATGGGCCTTTCGGCCCTACAAGTCCACAACGACCCTCCGAAAAGTAACCCACCCAGACCCATTTTCCCCTCTGACTAATGCACTGAACAACTATGGACAATTTCGCATAGCCAATTCACCTGACCTGCACATCTTTGGAATGTGGGAGGAAACTGGAGCACCCGGAGGAAACCCACAAAGACACGGGGAAAATGTGCAAACTCTACACAGACAGTCGCCCACAGCTGGAATCGAACCTGGGACACTGGTGCTGTGAGGCAGCAGTGCTAACCACAGAGCGACCATGCCACCCTGAGGGGAAAGAATTCCAGGGATTCAGCACGTTTTGTGTGAGGGGGATTTTTCATCTCAATTCTAAATGATCTTTTATCAGCAAATTGTGTTCCTATGTCCTAGATTCCCCAGCCAGGGGAAAGAATCTCTCAGCATCTACTCTGTAAAGCCCCTTCAGAGTCTAGCGTTTCAAACAAGCAACACAAAAACCAACCTGCCTCAATCTCCCTGCCCCTATCCAACTGCACATCCCTGTTAAACTCACTTGATGCTGTCTGTATTTGAAAATACAGCAGAGACCTCTCTCTGAAAGTAATTTTATGGCTGATCTTAAATTGCTGCAATACATGCTCACAGATGCTAACAAAACCAATGTGCTGACCCAGGAAGAATGCTCAGGTCCATTATACTGGGGATTATGGAATGACTGCCTGACCTACTTTGTTTTCGATCTTAAAATTGAATGGCACATGACTGAGAACATGGTCCTGGAACAGGGGTTTGGAGGCCTCGTCAAATTTCTTAAATTCAAATAAGAAACGGTTTCTTTTTCCAAACTTTCTGTCTGGTTTGAGTCACTGCCTGCAGACATCTGTTGTTTTGATACACGTGGCTCCAATAACTCTGGCAGGCTACATCCACATGGAGTGATAAACAGCTACATCTGAGCTTGCAGACTGACACTAGCCTCACCTTCTTTTGAAATTTGCTTCAAAGAGAACCTGATGGAGACTGCTTTTGGAAGCAGATGTGATCCACTCTCTGCTGTCACCAAGATGGTATTCACATTCCAGTTTGGAAAGTTTCAAACTGGTGCATTCTTGAAAAGTCATTCCTATGATATGTGTCCTTCTGGGATGAACATCCTCTGCCCCCAACCCCCCACCTTGGCCCTAGGGTTGTCCCTTTAGTGGGAAGATCTTTGACCCCTCAGGGACCACTTCATTAGTTAGGTGAGCATTGACAGCAGGCAAGGAGAACAGGAGTCAGATCATATCAGAGAATCCCAACAGCGTGGAAGCAGGCATTTCAGCCCATCAAGTCCATACTGACCCTCTGAAGAGCATTCTACCCAGACCCACCCCCCATATCCTATCCCTGTAATCCTACTAATCCACCTAGCCTACATATCCCTATGTACTATGGGACAATTTAACATGGTCAATCCACCTAACCTGCACATCTTTGGATTGTGTGAGGAACCTAGAGTACCTACAGTAAGCCAACCAACACAGGGAGAACGTGCAAACTTCACAAAGACAGTCGCCTGAGTGTGGAATTAACCCCAGGTCCCTGGTGCTGTGAGACAACAGTGTTAACCACTGAGCCACTGTGCCACCTCAGGATGGAGGTTATACTGGGTCATGACAGTATGGGCTAGCTATTAGATGCTCCACTCCATGTTTCTGATGGGGTGGGAAATGGTTAGGTAAAGTAGGGTGGTTGCCAAGCCCACAACCATCCCATAGGCTGCCAAGCTCACACCTATAATGCAGACGTAGGATGGGCCAACATTGGCAGCTTTCCTGCCTTGGTTAGCACGGTGGCTCAGTAGTTACCACTCCTGTCTCATAGCACCAGGGACCTATGCACATTGGGAGCAACACTCAGAAAATGGTACACAACCTTTTCTTTCATCCTGAAAATCCATCCATTCACCACTTTCGCCTCCACCTCAATGTGGATGAAAGCAATCCACTGATGTCCACCAACATACCTGGGTCTGCTTTTACATTGGCATTAGTTGGTATTCTGTAAAAACCTACTAGTGAGCTCTCATACTGTCAGAACTGTTGACCAATCAGAATGGTCAGCATTTCCAGCAAACAGGAGATCTTCCCAATGAGGGGGAAACCCTTGGGCAAGGAGAGGTGAGGCAAGAGGGGGCAAATGATGCTATTAATGGGTGTCTGGACTTTTTATCCAAAAAGTGTGTCCACAGTGACAACCAGTGTCCAAAATAGCCTATGATGTGTGTTGACAATGCTGACAATTTAATCAGCTGGTGATTGGTATTATTCTGAGCAGTCAGATATAAGCTTGTACTTTCAAATAAACCTGTTGGACCATAAGCTGGTGTTGTATGAATTTTAACTTTGTCCATCCCAGTCCAACACCGGCCCCTCCACATCACAGATCTAGCCCTGCAGTGCACAGTGGTTGTGGGCCAGCTGGATGTTTTCTGGCTTTCTACCAGCATGGTGAGGGAGGTGGGATTGGTGCTTGTGAGCTGTCCATCACTCTTCCCTGCCCTTTAAAAGATTTTGCCCAATGTTTTCTTCGGAACAAGGCATTAATAAACAGAACATAGAATTTACCTCAGTATGGCAGCTTCACAGTCACTATTGCTGAAAGCAGCTTAATTGTACAGATATTTTAGAATGAATGCAAATTTGAAACCTAGGCAATGCAGGTTTTGAACTCATTCAGATAATGAGTGTAACCAAAACAACACTATATCCTGTCAGACTATCCAGTTCAAATGGGCAACAACCAAACGTGAAAATAGTTAGCTTTGGTGCAATATAATGGAAACCTGCCATAATCATAAGTGATTCTGAACTATCCTCAACACACCCTCATTTTCTTAGACCAAGACTCAAATAAGGTTTGACATCAATCTTAGTGACGACTGCACATTGTCCACATTCAGACTGCATGGGATTCATGTGTCAAATAGACAGGAACAAGCTGGCCTCTCTCTTTCCAACCCCATTACTCAGTCTCTGAGTTGATTTCCCCTGACACACACATAACGAACGACCCTCTTGACAGCTGACAAAAGATATTACCCACATGAACTGCACCCCCATCGTTAGACCACAAATTCGACATCTGATGCTTCCAAATTCTATGATTCTATGTTTCTATGAACTCCTGTAACAAGACACCAGGGAGTCACTCTGTTTGTTGCAAAATCTTAGTTGAAAGATTTGAGTGAATTGGCAGTTTCTGCCACACGAATAGTTTCCAACCCCCCAACACTGCAATTCGTATGAACCAGAAAGAAATACAGCATATTACTTTGTATAACACTGACCATAAGATTCGGAGCAGATATAGGTCATTTGTGTCTGCTCTGTCATTTAGTGAGATCTTGGCTGATTTGAAGATCCGAAACTCTACTTTCCTGCCTTTTTCCCATAACTGTCAGTCCCCTTGCTGTCTATCTCAGCCTTGAATATATTTAACTACCCAGCCTCAACAAGCCGACAGAGAATTCCACAGATTCCATACTGACTGCGAGAAGAAAATCCATTTGTCTTAACTGAGTAACTCCTCACTCTGAGATTATGCCTCTGATCATAGAGTCTAACTACCTCCCTGCATCTACCCTACAAATCTTATATGTTTGAATGAAGTCACTTCTCACTCTTTAAAACTCCAATAAGTACAGAGCTGCCTTCTGACTCGGTCCAAATAAGACGGTCTATCTTGATCTGGTACCAACCTAGTGAACGTCCTCTGAACTGTTTCCAATGCCAGAATATGTTTCCTCAGATAAGGGGACAAAGCTGTTCATAATATTCAAGCTGTGGTCTGAGTAGTGCCTTGTGTAGTTTCAGCATGACCTCCTGCCTAGGCTGGTACAAAGTGAAAAATCAGTAAATAATCAGCAGTATTTGGAAATAAACATATTGGTTGTACAGGAACTCAATGTTGAAGTGTATGGTTTGAACCAGTTTGTCTCATTTGTCAGTTTTACTGCCTTTTCACCCTCGGGGCTGTAGGCTGACCGAATAGCAAAGAGTGTCATCCAAAGTTTAAACTTGACCCACAGAGAATTGCCTTGAGAAGACAGTAATCTGGTGTCAGATTAGGTGTAAAGAGTCACATTTACTACATTAGGATGGCCATTTGTTATTATCCCCTTTGCTGTTTGCTCTTTTTTTTTGTAGTATAATATCACATAAGGACTAGGAGCAGGAGTAGGCTGTCCGGCCCTTCGTGCCTGCTCCGCCAGTCAATAAGATCATGGCTGATCTTTTAGTGGATTCAGCTCCACTTACCTGCATTTTCACCATATCCCTTAATTCCTTAATTTTTCAAAAAAGTTATTGAATTTTATATTTTTTCAAAATCTTAGTTTTAAAAGCGATTACTGAAGTAGCATCAGCTACTTCCCTGGATAAGGAATTCCATAGATTAACAACCCTCTGGGGGAAGAAGTTCCTTCTCCGTTCAGTTCTAAGCCTATTTTCTCTAATGTTGAGGCCATGCCCTCTTGTCCTAGTCTCACCTACCAGTGGAAACATCCTATCTATTTCTATTTTATCAATTCCCTTCATAATTTTATGTTTCAATAAGACCCCCACTATTCTTCTAAATTCCAATGAATATAATCCCAATCTACTCAGCCTACTCGTAAACAAACCCTCTCAACTCCAGAATCAATCTAACTATTCTCCTCTGCACCCCCTCTAGTGCCAGTACATCCTTTCTTAAGTAAGGGGGCCAAAACTGCACACAGTACTCCAGGTGCAGTCTCATCAGCACCTTGTACAGTTGTAACATTACCTCTCTGCTTTTAAACTCAACCCCTCTAGCAATGAAGGACAAAATTCCATTTGCCTTCTTAATTACCTATTGTACCTGCAGACCAACCTTCTGTGATTCATGCACAAGGACATCCATGTCCCTCTGCAAATCAGCATGCTGCAACTTTTTACCATTCAGGTAATAATCTATTTTGCTGTTACTCTGACCAAAATGTATGATTTCACATTTACTAGAATTGTATTCGGTCTGCCAGACCTTTGCCCACTCACTTAATGTATCTCTGTTCCTCTGCAAAGCTTCAGTCCTCTGCACACCTGGCACTGCCACTCATTTTCATGTCATCAGCACATTTTGACACACTACACGTGGTCCCCAATTCCAAAGCATCTATATAAATTGTAAATAATTGTGGTCCCAATACCAATCCCTGAGGGACACCACTAGTCACTGATTGCCAACCAGAATAGTCTCATTTATCCCCATTCTTTGCTTCCTTTTAGTCAACCAATCCTCTATCCATGCCAATACTCAACCCCTAACACGATGCATCCTTATCTTACAGAAGCTTCTTATCACAAACTTCAAAATTCTGCCTGACATACTGAGACCCATAACAATGGTCATTTTGGGAAGTTGAAACTTCCTTCATTTTGTTTGATTTCTTCACCTTGTTCAGTTGTAGCCCAAGCCTAATGGTTCCTAGCTAACATCAACACAAAGCGGCTCAATACATCGACTGTTGAAATGGTGATGGGGCATTGACTACAGTGATGGCAGAGCGAAGACTCCCGGCTGTGGTTGGCCTGGAGCAGGGACATTGCAGAAGTCCTGGAGCCACGTTTGGGACCCTGGCCGATGAAGAAGAGGTCTATTTAAGTACTTCCTTTTTATTCTTTTGTGCTGCAAAATGGCACCAGATTGTGTATCTTCCTCGATATATTGACAATAAATCATTCATTCATTTATTCATGCCAAACTGTGTTCGCGCAGATCTTATTCAAAGCAGTGTCTTGACTGAACAGCTTTCAGAAAACATTGATTATCAAACAGGCACGGCTCAGTTGAAGCTGGAGAGGTGTCAATGTAATTTGAGATCTTGCTGTTGTTCCAGAGATGAGGGGTATCAAAATTACATGGATAACTGGACGAGTTGTCCTGGTAAGCTCCAGAACTGGGCTGAGATGGCAAATAGCGTTTAACATGGAAAAGTGTGAGGTGATTACCTTTGGAAGGAGTAATAGGAATAAAGAGTACTAGGCTAATGGTAAGATTCTTGGTAGTGTGGATGAGCAGAGAGGTCTTGTTGTGTCCATGTGCATAGTTCCCCGAAAGTTGCTACCCAGGTTGATAGGGTTGTTAAGAAGGTATACAGTGTGTTAGCTTTTATTAGTAGAGAGATGGAGTTTTGGAGCTATGAGGTCATGTTGCAGCTGTACAAAACTCTGGTGCAACCGAACTTGAGTATTGCGTACAATTCTGGGCACTGCATTTTCAGAAGGATGTGGAAGCTTTGGAAAGGTGCAGAGAAGATTGACTAGGATGTTGCCTAGTGTGGGGGGGGGGAGGTCTTATGAGGAAAGTCTGAGGGACTTGAGGCTGTTTTCATTAGAAAGAAGAAGGTTAAGAGGTAACTTAACAGAGACATGCAAGATGCTCAGAGGGTTAGATAGGGTGGACCGTGAGAGGCTTTTATCCTCGGCTGGTAAAGACTAGCACGAGGGGACATAGTTTTAAATTGAGGGGCGATAGATATAGAACAGATGTCAGAGGTAATTTCTTTACCCAGAGTAGTAGGGGCATGGAACACACTGCCTGAACAATAGTAGAGTCGCCAACTTTCAGGGCATTTAAATGGTCATTGGATGATAATGGAATAGTGTAGGATAGATGGGCTTCAGATTGGTTTCACAGGTTGGCGCAACATTGAGGGCTGTTGGGCCTGTATGTTCTATGGAAGAGAAGGGGATTTGATATAGATATTTAAAATAATCACAGGTTGGGACAAGGTTGATAAAAACTATTGGAATTGGAAGGAGGGTTGAGAAGCAAAGGGAATTAATTTATACTGATTGGCAAACAAACCAAATGGGATACAAGGATAAATCTTTTCTTATGGCAGTGATCTGAATATATTACAACTGCGGTAGTGACAGATTCAATAATATCTTTGAAAGGGATTTGAATAATTTCCTGAATAGAAAACAGCAGAGTTACAGGAAAAAAAGAGCAAAAAAGAGAGACTAAATAAGCTTCCATCACAGAGTGCTTCCACAAGCTCAATGGGCTGAATGGCTTTCTTCTGTAATTTCACACATATTCTTCAGGCTTACCATCAACAGTACGGTTTCAAATTGCCCACAGTTTCTGTCAGACTGCTGCAGACCAAAAATCACCAGAATGAGCAAAATTAAAAGGACTATTTTTACATATTATTTCACTCTTTTTCTCTTCTTGATGAAACATACTGTAAGTTGTGTTTGCGTTTTGATAGGTTTAACTGCTGAAACTGTGTTTCTACGCTGAGCTGACATCTCTAAGATTTCTTACAGATTTTGCACAGCATTGGAAACAAATGAATCCCCTTTACAGAATGCTCCTTTGCAGTGTAACTCTGCATTGGTTCTGGGAATCTGCTCAGAGTCAATGGATTGTGTAAAAGTGACAGCATTTCAGTTGTGCTGAGGTCAGTTGTCTGCTCAAATTCAACTAATTCAGGTGACCTACTTGATTTTCTCTGTGCCTTATTGGAATTAAAGTTGAGTATTCTAAAATCAGCAACAAAGGCAGAAGGAGAAAGCACCGATGAGAGAATTCTGAGTGTACATGTGTGTAAATGTGTGTGTTGTGTAAGTTAGAATGTGTGTTTGGCTGTGTAAGTTGTAAGTATCAGAGTGTTTTTGCATGTATACACTTGTGTGTCACATACAAAGAACAAAAAACATGACAGCACAGGAACAAGCCCTTCGGCCCTCCAAGCCTGCACTGATTCAGATCCTCTATCTAAACCTGTCGCCTATTTTCTCAGGATCTGCATCCCTCTGCTCCCTGCCCATTCATGTATTTTAAATGATGCTATCGATCCTTCCTCAACCATCTCCACTGCAGCGCATTTCAGGCACCCACCACCCTCTGCGTGAAGAACTTTCCACGCATATCTCCACTAAATGTTTCCTCTCTCATTTTGTACTCATGACCTAAAGTAATTCAGTCCCCCACTCTGTGAAAAAAGTTTCTTGCTATCCATCCCGTCCATACCTCTCATGATTTTGTAGGCCTCAATCAGGTCCCCCCCTCAACATCCTTCTTTCCAATGAAAATAATCCTAATCTACTTAACATCTATCCATAGCTAACATACTAGACAACATCCTGGCGAACCTCCTCTGCACCCTCTCCAAAGCATTCAAATCCTTTAGGTAATGTGGTGACTAGAACTGTATTCAGTATTCCAAACGTGGCTGAACCAAAGTCTTATACAATCCTAATATACAACTCTTGTACTCAATACCCCGTGCAATGAAGGAAAACATGCCATATGCCTTCTTGACCACTCTACTGACCAGTGTTGCCACCTTCAGGGAACGATGGACCTGAACACCCAGATCTCTCTGTACATCAGTTTTCCCCAGGACTTTTCCATTTACTGTATAGTTTGCTCTTGAATTAGATCTTCCAAAATGCAGCACCTCGCATTTGTCTGAATTGAACTTCATCTGCCTTTTCTCTGCCCAACTCTCCAATCTATATATATTCTGCTGTAATCTCTGACAGTCCCCTTCACTATCTGCTACTCCACCAACATTAGTGTCATCTGCAAACTTGGTAATTAGGCAATCTACACCTTCCTCCAAAGCATTTATGTATATCATAAACAACAGCGGTCCCAACACAGATCCCTGTGGGATACCATTGGTCACAGGTCTCCATTTTGAGACGCTCCCTTCCACTACTACTCTCTGTCTCCTATTGCCCAACAAGTTCTCTATCCATCTAGCTAGAATACCCTGGACCCCATGCGACTTCATCTTCTTCATCAGCCTACTATGAGGAACCTGATCAAATGCCTTACTAAAATCCATGTATATGACATATACATCCTTTCCCTCATCAATCAACTTTGTCACCTCTTTAAAGAATTCTGTTAGGTTTGTAAGACATTACCTTCCCTGCACAAACCATGCTGCCTATCACTGATAAACCCATTTTCTTCCAAATGGGTATATATCCTTTTGTTTAGTACCTTCTCCAGTAGCTTCCCTACCACTGACATCAGGCTCACACATCTGTAATTACTTGAACTATCCCTGCTACCCTTCTTAAATAAGGGTACAACATTAGCAATTCTCCAGTCCTCTGCGACCGCCCCCATTTTCAAGGATACTGCAAAGATATCTGTTAAAGCCCCAGCTATTTCCTCTTTTGCTTCCCTCAGTAACCTGGGATAGATGCCATCCGGAACTGGAGACTTGTCCACCTTAATGCCTTTTAGAATACACAACACTTCCTCCCTTATGCTGACCTGACCTAGAGTAATCAAAGATCTATACCTAACCTCAAATCCGCCATGTCTCTCTCCACGGTGAATCCGGATGCAAAGTACTCACTAAGAATCTCACCCATTTTCTTTGAATCCACGCATATCTTTCCTCCTTTGTCTTTGAGTGGGCCTACCCTTTCCCTAGTTACCCTCTTGCTCATGATGCCAATATTTCTTCTGCTATTGAGAGAGAGGTGCTCTGCTGGTAATGCTACTGGACAAGTAATCCACTGACAAGGGTTCAACACCATGACTGGTCAAATTTAAATTCAGTTAATACATCTGGAATAGAAAGGTCAGCGATGGAAAGGGATAGATACATGCCACAGGGCAAGAGTTATCGATGGGGGAAGGGCAATTATAATACAAGAATTAGGGTGCATAGAATGGGGGAGCAAAATGCAGGGATGGGGACAATCGAAATGTGGAGCTGGTTTAAGGAATAGATATTGTATGTCCTTCGTAGGTATGTCCCTGTCAGGCAGGGAGGAAATGATAAGGTAAGGAAACAGTGGTTTACTAAAAAAAAATGCATCTCTTGTTACGTGGAAGTAGGAGGCTTATGTGACAATGAGACAAGATGGTTCAGATGAGGCGATCAGAGTTACGGATTAGCTAGGAAGAATTTAAAGAGAGAGTTAAGAGCAAAGAGAGGACATGAGCAGTCTTTAGCAGGTAGAATAAAAGACAACCCTAAAGCTTTCCATAGGTATGTGAGGAATAAAAGGTTGACCAGGGTAGGAATAAGGCCAGTCAAAGACAGAAGTAGAAAGTTGTGTGAGGACCCTGTGGAGATTGGAGAGGTGATAAACGAATATTTCTTATCAGTTTTCACTCAGGAAAAGGAGAATATTGTAGAGGAGAAGAATGAGATATGGGATATTAAACTAGAAAGGATCAAGGTTAGTGAGGAAGAGGTGTTGCCAATTCTAGAAAGAGTGGTAGTAGAGAAGACCCCTGGGCCAGATGGGATTTATCCAAGGATTCTCTGGGAAGCTAGGGAGGAGATGTTGGAGCCTTTGGCTTTGAGCTTTGATGGTCATTGTCTACAGGTTTAGTACCAGAGTACTGGAGGATTGCAAATGTTGTGCCCTTGTTCAAGAAGGGCAGCAGACGTGACCCAGGTAATTATAGACCAGTGAGCCTTACGTCTGATGTAGGGAAAGTTTTAGAAAGGATTATGTGAGATAGGATTTATAATCATCTAGCAAGCAACAACTTGATTGCAGATAGTCAACATGGTTTTATTAAGGGCAGGTCATGTCTCACAAACCTCAATGAGTTTTTTTGAGAAGGTGACCGAGCATGTGGATGAGGGTAGGGCAGTTGACGTGGTGTACACGGACTTCAGTAAGGCCTTTGATAAGGTTCTACATGGTAGGCTGAAGAAAATGCAGAAGCATGGAATTGAGTGTGATTTAGCAGTTTGGATTAGAAACTGGCTTTCTGTGAGAAGGTAGCGAGTGGTGCTTGGAGTCTGGTGACTAGTGGTGTGCCACAAGGATCTGTTGTGGGACCCTGTTGTTTGTCACTTTTATAAATTACTTAGATGAGGGCATAGGTGGATGGATTAGTAAGTTTGCAGATGACACTAAAGTTAGTGGAATAGTGGACAGTGTGGAAGAATGTTGCAGGTTGCAGGAGGACTTGGATAAGCTGAGAGGTGGCAATTGGAGTTCAATACAGATAAATGTGAGGTGATTCACCTTGGGAAGAATAAAAGGAAGGCAGAATACTAGGTCAATGGAAAGATTCTTGGTAGTGTGGATGTGCAGAGGGATTTTGGAGTCCATGTACATAGATCCCTGAAAGTTGCCACCTTGGTTGATAGTGCTGTTATGAAGGCATATGGTGTGTTAGGTTTGAATAATAGAGGGATTGAGTTCTGGTGGCGGGATGTCGTGCTGCAACTATACAAAACGCTAGTGCGGCTGCATTTGGAATATTGTGTACAGTTCTGGTCTCCCCATTACAGGAAGGATGTGGAAGCATTGCAAAAGGTGCAGAGCAGATTTACCAGGATGTTGCCTGGTCTGGATGGAAGGTCTAATGAGGAAAGGCTGAGAGACTTGGGTCTGTTCTCATTGGAAAGAAGAAGGCTAAGAGGGGATTTGATAGAGACATACAAGATGATAAGAGGATTAAATAGGGTAGACAGTGAAAGTCTTTCTCCTAGGATGATGACATCAGCTTGTACGAGGGGGCATAGCTACACATTGAGGGGTGACAGATTTAAAACAGATGTTAGAGGCAGGTTCTTTACTCAGAGAGTGGTAAGGGAATGCCCTGCCCTGCCTGCCAGTGTAGTTAACTCAGCCACATTAGGGACATTTAAACAGTCCTTGGATAAGCATATGGATGATGATGGGATAGTGTAGGGTGATGGGCTTAGCTTAGTTCACAGATCGGCGCAACATCGATGGCCAAAGGGCCTATTCTTCATTGTATTGTTCTATGTTCTATGAAAGGTCATAATTAAATCAGTATTGTTGCAAAAACCCATCTAGTTCACACTAATGGCCCTTTCAGGTAAGAACCCTCCCATTCTTACTCAGTCTACACGTGATTCCAGAACCACAGCAATGTGGTTAGCTCTTAACTGCCCTCTGAAATAGCCACTGGCAACAAGAACTAGCAAATCATTTAGTTTTACCAACTGCTAGGAAGTCTCACAAAAGGGATGAAATTTTGTGGAGTCACCTACACTAAATGGACTACAATAATTCAAGAAGACAGCTCACCACCATCACTTTCTTGAGGCAACTAGGGATGGCTGATAACTGAAGGCTTTACAAGCAATAACAATTTAAAAGAAAATCCTTAATATGTGATATACTACATACAATATTAATCCTCAGTAATAGTCATAGAGTTAGAGATTATACAGTACAGAAACAGATCCTTTGGTCTAACTTGTCGATGCTGACCAGATATCCTAAATTAATCTAGTCCCACTTGCCAGCCATATCCCTCTAAACCCTTCCTATTCGTATACCCATCCAGATGCCTTTTAAATGTTGTAATTATACCAGCCTCCACCACTTCCTCTGGCAGCTCATTGCATACACATACCACCCTTTGCATGAAAATGTTGCCCTTTAGGTACCTTTTAAATCTTACCCTTTTCACCTTAAACATATGCTGTCTAGTTTTCGACTCCCCTCCCCTGGGAAAAAGACCATGGATATTCATGCTAGCCATGCCCTTCATGATTTTATAAACCTCTATAAGGTCACTCCTCTGCCTCCAACACTCCCGGGAAAATAACCCCAGACTGTTCAGCCTCTCCCTATAGCTCAAATCCTCCAATCCTGGCAACATCCTTGGACATCTTTTCTGAACCCTTTCAAGTTTCACAACATCCTTCCTTTCTTCCTTCAGCTGATCTTTTATTTACCATTAATTATCCTCATTAATTGAGCATACAATGCATAAAATTCATGAATGTACTTTTCACTAATCACTGGATTAACTAGAATATACCTGCCCACTTCCTATTAAATATCCTGATTAACTTCCTGTTAGAAATATTGTGTGGACTAGTAAGATACCCATGTTCTCCTATTTAATGCTAACTTGTCATAGTCATAGGGTCATAGAGATGTACAGCATGGAAACAGACACTTCGGTCCAACCCGTCCATGCCCACCAGATATCCCAACCCAATCTAGTCCCACCTGACAGCACCCGGCCCATATCTTTCCAAACCCTTCCTATTCATATACTCATCCAAATGCCTTTTAAATGTTGCAATTGTACCAGCCTCCATCACTTCCTCTGGCAGCTCATTCCATGCATGTACCAGCCTCTGCATGAAAAAGTTGCCTCTTGGGTCTCTTTTATATCTTTCCCTTCTCACCATAAACTTCTGGCCTCTAGTTCTGGAATCTCACACCCCAGGGAAAAGACTTTGTCTATTTATCCTATCCATGCCCCTCATAATTTTGTAAACCTCTATAAGGTCACCCCTCAGCCTCCGACGCTCAGGGAAAACAGCCCCAGCCAGTTCAGCCTCTCCCTGTAGCTCAGATCCTCCTACCCTGGCAACATCCTTGTAAATCTTTTCTGAACCCTTTCAAGTTTCACAACATCTTTCCGATAGGAAGGAGACCAGAATTGCATGCAATATTCCAACAGTGGCCTGAACAATGTTCTGTACAGCCGGAACATGACGTCCCAACTCCTTTACTCAATACTCTGACCAATAAAAGAGAGCATACCAAATGCATTCTTCACTATCCTATCTACCTGCGAATCCACTTTCATGAAGCTATGAACCTGCACTCCAAGGTCTCTTTGTTCAGCAGCACTCTCTCGGACCTTACCATTAAGTGTATAAGTCCTGCAAAGATTTGCTTTCCCAAAATGCAGCACCTCGCATTTATCTGAATTGAACTCCATCTGCCACTTCTCAGCCTATTGGCCCATCTGCTCCAGATCCTGTTGTAATCTAAGGTAACCTTCTTGGCTGTCCACTACACCTCCCATTTTGGTGTCATCTGCAAACCTATTAACTATACCTCTGAAGTTCACTTCCAAATCATTTATACAAATGACAAAAAATAGAGGACCCAGCACCGATCCTTGTTGCAGTCCACTGGTCACAGGCCTCCACTGAAAAACAACCCTCCATCCCTACCCTCTGACTTCTACCTTTGAGTCAGTTCTGTATCTAAATGGCGAGTTCTCTCTGTATTCAGTGAGATCTAACCTTGCTAACCAGTTTCCCATGGGGAACCTTGTCGAACACCTTTCTGAAGTCCATATAGATCACATCTACCACTCTGCCCTCATCAATCCTCTTTGTTACTTCTTCAAAAAACTCAATATAGTTTGTGAGACATGGTTTCAAATGCACGAAGCCATGTTGACTATCCCTAATCAGTCCTTGCCTTTCCAAATACATGTACATTCTGTCCCTCAGGATTCACTCCAACAACTTGCCCACCACTGAGGTCAGGCTCACTGGTCTATAGTTGCCTGGCATGTCCTTACTACCCTTCTTAAAGAGTAGCACCATGTCAGCCAATCTCTATTCTTCCAGCACCTCACCTGTGACTATCGATGATACAAATATCTCAGCAAGAAGCCCAGTAATCACTTCTCTAGCTTCCCGCAGAGTTCTAGGGTACACCTGATCAGGTCCTGGGGATTTATCCACCTTTATGCGTTTCAAGACATCCAGCACTTCCTCCTCTGTAATATGGACATTTTGCAAGGTGTTACCATCTATTTCGTTACTTTCTATAATCTTCCATATCCTTTTCCACAGTAAATACTGATGCAAAATACTCGTTTAGTATGTCCCCCATTTTTTGCGGCTCCACATTAAGGCTGCCTTGCTGATCTTTGAGGGGCCCTATTCTGTCCCTAGTTGCCCTTTTGTCCTTAATGCATTTGTAAAAATCTTTGGATTCTCCTTAATTCTATTTGCCAAAGTTATCTCATGTCCCCTTTTTTGCCCTCCTGATTTCCCCCCTAAGTATATTCCTACTGCCTTTATACTCTTCTAAGGATTCAAATTAATTTATCCCTAATCATCAATCACCTCTGATTACTGATTGAGATACATGGAATAAAAACATTGGGGTGAACTTGAATTCCTATTGACATGATGAACGTGTACTCAACTAATAGTAAACCATTCCTGTATGGACAGATGTACTGTCAGGTGAGTGTATCTGAATAAAAGCACTTTCTCACTAGCAACTAGTGAAGGGAAATCTATTCTTCATAACTTCAAGAGCAATTTGCAGTCAATAAAATACTTTTGAAATGCAGCTCTGTTGTGATGATTTGAGGTGTGAAAATGAAATTTGATTTTTTTTGTGTGATAATTAGTTTAATGATAAATATTGACCACGATATTGGGGAAAGCTTGTCTGTACTTTTTCAAATCATGTCCTGAAATTCATTGTGTTTATTTGAGAGAATCTTTGATTCAATGACTTATCTGTGAGACATCACCATCCAACAGAGTAGCATTTCCTCATTATTGCATTAGAGAGTCAGCTCAGATTCTGTGTTCAAGTTTTTGGATTGGTGCTGGAACAGATAATATTCTTAGCGAGTTTTGAGAAGATTTGTAGCTCAAGTTGAGGTTTTGGATGTAGGTTTGCTCACTGAGCTGGTGGGTTCATTTCCAGACATTTCGTTACCCTACTAGGTAACATCTTCAGTGGGCCTCAGGCGAAGAAATGCTGAAAATTCCTGCTTTCTATTTATATGTTTGGGTTTCTTTGGGTTTGTGATGTCATTTCCTGTGCTGATGTTATTTCCTGTGATGAAGCCACTTGCGGTTCGTTTTCTGAGGAGGTGGTAGATAGGGTCTAACTTGATGTGTTTGTTGATAGAGTTCCGGTTGGAATCCCATGCTTCCATAGAGTATGCCATAGAGTGTAAGAGTTAGGAGGGTTAGAGTCCTACAGTTGTGTTGCTGGATTTCCCCCACCTCTAAGAGTTGTGAAATAAACTTTATTTCTGGTTTAACTTTGCCACAACATTGTTGTGGCTCTTGCAAAGTCAGACTCAAGAAGCAGAGGGTGCTGGGGAAATAAACCTTGTTGTTAAATTAAAGGGAATAATTAAATATCAATCAGCCCATCAGAGAGAAGAACCAGAATGGAAACAGGCCCTTTAGCCCAAGTCCACACCGACCCTCCAAAGAGTAACCCACCCAGACCCATTCCCTTACCCTGTTACTCCACATTTATCCCTGGATAAAGCACATTCCTGAACGCTATGGGCAATTTAGCATGGCCAGTCCACCTAACCTGCACATCTTTGGATTGTGGGAGCAAACCTACACGGACACAGGAAGAATGTACAACCTTCATACAGACAGTCGCCCAAGGGTGGAATTGAACCCGGGCAGCTCTGCTAACCACTGAGCCCTTAAAACAGCATCTGAACAGGAACCTGAACTCTGGACATTCAGATTAAAATTCTGATGCTCTATCGACTGAGCTATTCAGGCAATGTGTAGGTATGAGAAGAGGGAGAGAGATTTTGTTTTAAAACTTACAATCTGTCCATACCAACAACAATCAAACAAACACTGGTGTTCATTTTTAGAGGGATAAAGTTGAAATGTAAAATTTTAATGTGAAAATATGATTACAACTTAATAAACCACATTTGGAACACAGTGCAGAGTGTTCATATTATAAAAACACAGAGATACTGTGGAGAGAATCCCAAATGAAATTTACGAAAATTATACTGTCTTCACGTATATTTGCCTTCAGCCAATGAGATTCACTCCATGTGATATCAAGAAATTATTAAGTGCACTGGATACAGCAAAGCCTGATATATCTCCACTGTGCTGTTGAAAAATTGTATTCTTGAACTCCAGTTCTGAAGAAGAGTCCTGCCAGACTTGAAACATCAACTTTGTTTTTCTCTATCCACAGATGCTGCCAGACCTACTGAGTTTCTCCAGCACTCTCTGTGGTCATTATGAACTAGTTGTGCCTCTTGCCAAGTTGTTCCATAACAGCTAAAATACTGGCATACACCTGACAAAGTGGAAAATCCAGCCCACAAGAAATGTCAGACAATTCAGTCAAGCTGATCATGATCCCGTCAGTCCAATTTTGATCAGCAAAGTGATAGAAGGTAGAAACTGAAAGAGCTGCAGATGTTGCAAATCAGAAACAAAAACAGAAATTGCTGGAAAAGCTCAGCAGGTCTGGCAGCATCTTGGCGAGAAATCAGAATTAATGTGATTTCTGAAAAAGTGACCCTTCCTCAGAACTGATGCTAGCTATGAAAGTGTAGATTTATATGCGGAAGATAGGGTGGATGAAGGGGATGAGGAGTGAATGATAGGTGGGGATAGAGCCCAAAGGGAGAGAAAGACAGTTGGACAGACAAAGGAGTGGATAACAATCTGGCAAAGGGGGTGAATAGCTATTAATGGGGGCTGTTAATGGTTACCAATGGGTTGTGTGTAATAGCAGATTATGTGGTGTGTCAGGGTTGGGCTAAGGACATGGGAGTGCTAAGTCCTTAAGCTGTTGAACTTGATATTGATTTCAGAAGGCTGCAGGGTCCCCAAATGGAAAAGTGATAGAAAGTGCTTGCCAGCAGTGTTAGCAATCCATGCTTGCTCACCAGCAACAAGGCTTGGACAAAAGAACAAAATTGAAGAGGTCAAGTAAGTGTGACTTTCCTTGATATCAAGATTGAGTATAGGACCAAAGAACACCAGAAAAATTGACTTCATTGAGATTAAACAATCCACTACCTGAAGCCATGCCGAGCCAAGGAAGGTATGTGGTTGATAGAAGCGAGTTATCTCAGCCTCTCATTGTTGCTCCAGGAGTTCATCAAGGTAGTGTTCAAGGGCCAACCATCTTCAATCTCTTTATTCTTCCTTCCTTCAGACGATAGGAAGTGAGAATTATTGTATGAGGCAGCTAATGCCTGCAAGAGTTTACTGACATCACAGAAAAGGCTCTCTCCATTGGGATATAAAGATCTGTTTCAAGGAGGAATATGTGTTATGTGTTCACCAGAGGGGTATATTGCTTCAATTATCATCCTCAATGTTACTAACATTTATTTACAGTAGTAAATACTGGGCGACACGGTGGCTCAGTAGTTAGCGCTGCTGCCTCACAGCGCCAGGGACCTGGATTCAATTCCCGCCTTGGGCAACTGTCTGTGTGGAGTTTGCACGTTCTCCCCGTGTTTGCGTGGGTTTCCTCCGTGTGGTTCGGTTTCCTCCCACATTCCAAAGATGTGCAGGTTAGGTGAATTGGCCATACTAAATTGCCAGTAGTGTTAGATGTATTAGTCAGGGGTGAATGTAGTGGAATGGATCTGGGTGGGTTGCTTTTTGGAGGATCGGTGTGGACTTGTTGGGCTGATGGGCCTGTTACCACACTGTAGGGAATCTAATCTAATGTGTACTGACTCTGATATTGTGGCCGAAGGTGGGAACGTGGAGAATTCAGATCAGCCATGATCTTACTGAATAGCAGATGGGGTCAAGTGATTTCCTTCTGTTCCAGATTCATATGTTCCTAAGTTTTTATGAGATAATTACGGATGTTCGGATAGACCACTGAGAACTGCTTTGGTCCTCTTGTCTATGCCAAGGTATTCTATTTGGAGGCAGTGCAAAGAAGGTTCACTGGTCTGATCCTAGATATGGAAGGACTGTCTTTTGAGGAGAGGTTGAGTAGCCCATGTGCACTGGAGTTCAGAAGAATGAGAGATGCCCACGTTGAAACTTTCAGGATTCTTAGGGGACTTGACAGAGTAGATATAGGAAGGTCGTTTCCTTTTGTGGGAGAGTCTAGGACCCTAGGGTGTAACCTCAGAATAAGGGAGTCACCATTTAAGGCAGAGATGAGGTGGAATTTCTTCTCTCTGAGGGTTGTGAATTGATGGAGTTCTTTGTCACAGAATGCAATAGAAGTTGGTTCATTCAAGGCTACATAGATTTTAAATCAGTAGGAATCAAGGATTACGGGGAAAAGACATGGAAGTGCAATTGAGGAAATCAGCTATGATCTCATTGAATGGCAGAGCTAACTCAATGAGCTGAATGGTCTACTTCTGCTCCTACATGTAATGGTCTTATGATGTTATATACCTATCTAGCAATGCTGTGTTTTAAATATTTACTGTTCAATCAAGATCAAGCTGTCTTCTGTGTAAGAGTTTGTGTGGACATCCTTCCTCACATGGCAGGATTAGATTAGATTCCCTACAGTGTGGAAACAGGTCCTTCGGCCCAACAAGTCCACACCAACCCTCTGAAGAGCAACCCACCCAGATTCATTAAGACTACGGGCAATTTAGTATGGCCCATTCACCTAACCTGCACATCTTTGGACTGTGGAAGGAAACCAGAGCACCCAGAGGAAACCCACGCAGACACAGGGAGAATGTGCAAACTCCACAGTTGCCCAAGGTGAGAATTGAACCCAGGTCCCTGGCGCTGTGAGGCTACAGTGCTAACCACTGAGCCACCATGCCTAGTGCCATAAAAAGAAAGAGTTGCTATCATTGAGTTTGAGATTCCCAAGATGAAACCATCCCTTCATAAAATAGTGAGCGGTGCCGGTATCCACTGTCCTTTTTAAGAGTGATGTTCACTGATGATTGCAAAATGTTCAGCATCATTCACGACACTGGTGAGCAATATGTGCCAAAATGCAAGAAGATGTGCAATACATAGGCAAATGGCATTTATTCGGGAAATGAGACAAATCCTCCTCATTGTGTAAATAGTCTAAACGTTTGCTCATACAAGTGTGCTGCCCTGGAAACACCAAGGATTCAGGAGCTTCAACATATGGCAATTCCTGAGACATTCCTTGTGTTCTTCAACTATTATCTCCAGCATGTGTAGGACAAGGAGGCAGATCCTGAATCTACTCCAACTAGAAATGGGATTGCACCCCTGTCAGCACCAGTATGATCCTCACTAACAGTCTGGCTAATTAAGACAACCAGCTCCCCAAAGAGTCCAGGGTTCTGTTGGCAATCTGAATGTTTATATGCATGTTGTAGTCAAGAGCTCTGCATAACGATGGTTGGAGTTCCAATTAGTTTCAATCGCATCACAGAGCAGGCATCTCTTCCTTTCTTGTTTACACATGGTTAATTACATGATTACGTTTGTTAACATCTTATTTAAGATTAAGAAAGATGAAATAATAGGAATTAATTGAACAAAAATACAGAGAGCAACATAATATGTGAAATGAGACATATAGGACTGACCAAATCAATGGAAACTCCTCTCTAAAGAAGAGATATATTTCTTGACTTCAATCTCTCTACTGGCTGAAAATGTGTGAAACACTCTTCCACCTACTTTGGCTGCATTATGACCACACCTACCTTGGCCATCAAGTCCTGTTCTGCGATTTGAACCTGACATTTCTGGATGAGAAGCATGGTATTATCCACAATACCATAGGACCTCCTCCCTTTGCTGGGTGCCTCACTTAAAAACTTAGACAATGCTAGCCTTCATTTCACTTTGCTTAAAACTGTTAGCACCGATTCCACTTGCTTATTTTGCATGAGAGTTAGTTATAGAAAATAAATTGCTTTTGCACAGCAACTCAAAACTAATAATATTAAACTGTACATGTTTCTGCCTTCTTACACTTCAATTACCTCTTAAGGTAGAGAGCCATCAGATCATATCAAGAATTTAGCATTTAGATTTGATTACATTGATGAGGTCTAGAATCACACAAAGAGGACACAGATTTTCTTCATTGGAGAAGTGGATGTTTATAACCAGCAATTAATTTCAAGACTGCCAGCATTAATGACATGTTTCGATTTCAGATTTATTAACCTATTCAAAGTTAAATTCCTTGCCTTTGTTAAAAGGCAGTGATATAGTGGCAGTATCACTGTACTATTAATTCAGAACCCCAGGCTAAATGCTCTGGGCAGATGGGGTCTTTTATTTCAGAAAGAAAGTCAGGTTCACTGACATCCTTAGGAGAACAACATTTCTCATTTTAACCTGGTCTGGCTTAATGTGTGATTTCAGACTCACAGCAATTTCGAGTCAGAAAGGTTTATGCAAGGAATCAAACCCTTTAGCCCAACTTGTCCATGCCGTCCAGTTTTCACAACTAGTCAAGTCCCATTTGTTTGCATTTGGTTCATATCCCTCCATATCTATCCCATTTATGTACCTGTCCAAATATTTCTAAAATGACAAAATTGTACTTGACTCCACCACTGCCCCGGTAGCCCATTACAGACACTCCCCACCCTCTGTGTGGAACAATTGTCCCTCAGGACCCTTTTTTGTATCTCTTCTCTCTTCACCTTAAACCTATGCCCTCCAGTTTGGGGAAAAGCTGTTGGCTATTTACCTTACCTGTGTCTCTCATTATTTGGTTGACAATTAACTGCTCTCTGAAATGGCATTAATAAGGTAGTCAGATCAAGGGGCAATAAATGCTGGCCCTCCAGTGACATTGACAGCCCATAAACAAATTAAAATAAAAGCTACCATGATGAGGATTCTGAGTAATCCAAGATGGAGGACAGCAAAAAATTATGGCTTTAAGAGCTGCTCCTTTACTGAGGTATTTTAAGTATTGGAGGTGATTTTCTCGAACTCCAGGAGCAGCAATCTTGTATAAGCTGTTGCACTGTTTTGGAACTTTGGCGGGGGTGGGGGGCAGAGTAGAGATCGTAACAAAGGAAATTTAATAAGGAGGAAGACAGGCAGCGGCCACATGGTCAGAAAAAGAAACCTACAGTGCTGTCTGACACAGCAGTGAACTTGCACAGTTACTGTCGTTGTTGTTTGAGTTCAAGTGTCTCAGGACATCGCAGTGCTTCTAGGGAAAATTAAAAAAAACAGCAAAATTCACAGCTGACCTTGGAGGAACCTGTATGGAAGAGCTCACAGCACAGGAACAGATAATTGCATAATTTTTCAGTGTAATCTTGCTGTAAATCCATAATAATGAGTTGAATGGGTTTATTTTTGATTGTATGTTTTATTGAGATCTGTCTCTTGTAAAATTTTAAAAATATAACCCCACCTGGAGCAGTGTTTTTACAACAGTAAGACTGTGTTATTTTCAGGGTCAGTAGATTGTTAAGGTGCAAATATGACCTTGACTAATGTGCTCTTCCTATCGGATGTGGGGGTTTAGGGAGAGTTTCCATGTTGGTGATGATTATGTTTGCAGGAAGTGTGTTTGGTTGCAAATCTGATCAGATCAATTGGAGCGACAATTAGAGGCAATGAGGAATTTATGGCAGCTAGGGGGTGTGATGGATGGCAATTATAGGAAAGGAGATAAACCGCACTTATTGTCAGGTAAATGGGTTACCTCCAGGATAGGTAGAAGAGAGAGTCAGGTAATACAGGAATCTCCTGTGGCTATCCCCATCTCAAACAAGTATATCGTTTTTGAAAATGTAGAGGGTGATGGACTTTCAGGGGAATGCAGCACGAACAGTCAGGTTTCGGGTATCGAGGCTGGCTCGAATGTAACGAGGGGTACATCAGGTTCCAAGAGATTGATTGTGATAGGGGACTCTCTAGTCAGAGGCACAGACTGATATTTCCACAGCCAGCAGCAAGAAATCAGAATGGTGTGTTGTCTCCCTGCTGCCAGAATCAAGGATACCTCAGCATGTTCTCAAAGGGGAGAGGGGCCATAAGGAGGTCATTGTACACTTTGGAACTAATGATATAGGAACGGAAATGGATGAGATTCTGAAGAAAGTTTCTGAATATACGAAGTTAGGCAGGAATTTAAAAAGGAGGTCCTCGAGGGTAGTAAAATTTGGATTACTCCTGGTGCTTTGAGCTAGTAATGGTAGGAATAAGAGGATAGACCAGATGAATGTGTGGTTGAGGAGCTGCCACAGGGCAGAAGAGTTCATGTTTTTGGATCATTCAAATCTCCTCTGGGTAGATGTGACCCGTACAAGAAGGATAGATTCTATCTGAATTGGAAGGGGACTAATAAACTGGCAGGGAGATTTGCTGGAGCTACTCAGGAGGATTTAAAGTAGTAAGAATGTTGGGGTGTGGGGGCAGTGGGATCCAGTGAGATAGTGAGAAAAGAGATCAATCTGAGACTGGTGCAGTTGGGAAAAGGAGTGAGTTGAACAGTCAGGGCAGGCTGGAACAAAGCAGAGAAAGAAGTAGGACTGATAAATTAAACTGCATTTATTTCAATACGAAAGGCCTAACAGGGAAGGCAGATGAACTCAAGGCATGTTTCAGACCAAGGGACTGGGATATCATAGCAATTACAGAAACATGGCTCAGGGATGGGCAGGACTGGCAGCTTGATGTTCCAGGATACAAATGCTACAGGAAGGACAGAAAGGGAGGCAAGAGAGGAGGGGGTGTGATGTTTTTGGTAAGGGATAGCATTACGGTTGAACTTAGGGAGGATATTCCTGGGAATACATCTAGGAAAGTTATTTGGGTGGATCTGAGAAATAAGAAAGGGATAATCACCTTATTCCAATTGTATTATAGACCCCCTAATAGTCAGACGGAAATCGAGAAACAAATTTGTAAGGAGATCTCAGTTCTCTGTAAGAATAATAGAGTGGTTATGATAGGGGATTTTAACTTTCCAAACACAGTGTTAAGGGTTTAGATGGAGAGGAATTTTGTTAATCATATGCACAAAACGTTTCTGATTCAGTATACAACAAGCGAAGGTGCAAAACTTGACTGACTCTTGGGAAATAAGGCAGGGCAGGTGACTGACGTGTCAGTGGGGGAGTACTTTGGGCCAGCAGCCATGATTCTATTACTTTTAAAATAGTGATGGAAAATGATAGATCAGATCTAAAAGTTAAAGTTCTAACTTTCACAACAGAAATATACAAGTTGTTTTGGAAACACCTGCTGATCGTGCTGGATAAGTTTGTCCCACTGAGGCAAGGAGGGGATGGTAGGGTGAAGGAACCTTGGGTGACAAGGGATGTGGAACATCCAGTCAACCGGAAGAAGGAGGCTTACTTAAGGTTGAGGAGGCAATGATCAGACAGGGCTTTAGAGGGTTACAAGGTAGCCAGAAAGGAACTGAAAAATGGACTTAGGGGGACATGAAAAGTTTCAGCAGGTATGATTAAGGAAAACTGTAAGGCATTCTACATTTATGTGAGGAACAAGAGGATGGCCAGAGTGAGGGTAAGACCAAACAGGGATAGTGGAGGGAGCTTGCGCCTGGAGTCAGAGGAAGTAGGGGAGAGCCTTACTGAATACTTTGCTTCAGTATTCAGTACTGAGAGGGACCTTGACGTGTCTGAGGACAGCGTGAAATAGACTGATATGCTCGAACTGGTTGATGTTAGGAAGGTGGATGTGCTGAAGATTTTGAAAAATGTAAGGATAGGTAAATCCCTTGGGCCAGACGGGATACACCCTAGGATACTACAAGAAGTGAGGGAAGAGATTGCTGCACCTTTGGTGATGATCTTTGCATCCTCACCCTCCACTGGAGTTAGTGACAGATGATTAGAGGGTGCAAATGTTATTCCCTTGTTCAACAAAGGAAATTGGATAATCCTGGGAATTATTGACCAGTCACGTCTGTGGTGGGCAAAGTATTGGAGACAATTCTGAGGGACAGGATTTATGATTACTTGGAAAAGCATAGTTTGATTAGAGATAGTCAGCATGGCTTTGTGAGGGGCATATCGTGCCTCACAAACCTTATTGAATTCTTTGAGAATGTGATAAAACATGTTGATGAAGCTGGAGCAGTGGATGTAGTGTACCTAAATTTTAGCAAGGCGTTTGATAAGGTTCTCCATGGTAAGCTCATTTAGAAAGTAAGGAGGCATGGGATACAGGGAAACCTGTCTGCATACAGAATTGGCTGGTCCATAGAAGGTAGTGGGTGGTGGTAGACAGAAAGCATTTAGCCTGGAGCTCGGTGACCAGTGATGTTCACAAGGATTTGTCCTGGGACCTCTGCTCTTTATGATTTTTATAAGTGACTTAGATGAGGACGTGAAGGGTAGATGAGTAAGTTTATCGATGACACAAAGGTTGGTGGAGCTGTGGGTAGTGTGGAGGACTGTTGTAGATTGCAACAAGACATTGACAGAATGCAGAGCTGGGCTGATAAGTGGCAGACGGAGTTTAACCTGGAAAAGTGTGAATCATTCACTTTGGAAGTTCAATTTTGAATGCAGGATACAAAGTTAAAGGCAAAATCCTTGGCAGTGCAGAGGAACAGAGGGATCTTGGGGTCCATGTCCATAGATCCCTCAAAATTGCCACCCAGGTTGTTAAGAAGGCATATGGTGTGTTGGCTTTCATTAGCTGGGGGACTGAGTTTAAGAGCTGTGAGGTTATGCTTCAGCTCTATAGAATCCTGGAGAGACCACACTTGGAATATTGTGTTCATTTCTGGTTGCCTTATTGCCAAGATGCTGCCTGGAGGGCATGTCTTATGAAGAAAGGTTGAGGGAGCTAGGGCTTTTCTCATTGGAACAAAGAAGGATGAAAGGTGACTTGATAGAGGTGGACAGGATGTTGAGAGCCATGGAGAGAGTGGATAGACAGAGACTTTTTCCCAGGGTGGAAATGTTTATCACAAGGTGGCATAATGTTATGGTGATTGGAGGAAGGTTTAGGGGAAATGTCAGAGGTAGGTTCTTTACTCAGAGAATGGTAGGTGTGCAGAATGCACTGCTGGCAGTGACAGTAGAGTCAGACATATTAGGGACATTTAAGCGACTCTTGGATAGGCACATGGAAGTTAGTACAATGAAGGGTATGCAAGTTAGTCTGATCTTAGAGTAAGATATAAGGCTGGCACAAGGCCAAGTGCCAAAGGGCTGTGCTGTATTGTTCTATGTTGTGTGTTCTATTTTCTAAATTGGAAAAAGGCCAATTTTGAAGGTATTAAGCAAGAACTTTCAAAAGCTGATTGGGGGCAGATGTTCGCAGGTAAAGGGACGGCTGGAAAATGGGAAGCTGTCAAAAATGAGATAACGAGAGTCCAAAGACAGTATATTCCTCTTAGGATGAAAGGAAAGGTGATAGATTTGGAGAATGCTGGATGACTAGAGAAATTGAGGGTTTGGTAAAGAAAAAGGAGGAAATACATCTCAGGTATAGAAAAGAGACATTGAGTGAATCCTTAGAAGAGTATAAAGGCAGAAGGAGTATACTTAAGATGGAAATCAGGAGGGTAAAAAGGGGATATGAGATAGGTTTGAAAAATAGGGTTAAGGAGAATCTAAAGAGATTCTATAAATACATTAAGGACAAAAGGGTAACAAGAGAGAGAATTGGGCCCCTCAAAAATCAGCAAGGCAGCCTTTGTGTGAAATTGCAGGAGCTGAGGGAAATACTAAATGAGTATTTTGTAACAGTGCTTATTCTGAAGAAGGATGTGGAAGAAATAGATGGTGAAATAGGGAAATAGATGGTGACATCTTGAAAAATGTCTGTATTACACAGGAGATTGTGTTGGATGTCTTGAAACACATAAAAGTGGATGAATCTCCATGACCTGATCAGGTGTACCCTAGAACTCTGTGGGAAGCTGGGGAAGTGATTGTTGGGCCTCTTGCTGAGATATTTGTACCATTGGTAGTCACAGGTGAGGTGCCTGCAGACTGGAAGTTGGCTAACATGGTGCCACCAGTTAAGGAAGGTGGTAAGGAAAAGCCAGGGAACTATGGACCCGTGAGCCTGAGATCAGTGGTGGTCAAGTTGTTGGAGGGAATCCTGAGGGACAGGATTCATGTGTATTTGGAAAGGCAAGGTCAGATTAGAGATAGGCAGCATGGCTTTGTGTGTGGGAAATCTTGTCTCACTAACTTGATGAGTTTTTTTGAAGCAGTGAGGAAAAGGATTGTTGAGGGCAGAGCAGTGGATGTGCTCTATATGGAGTTCAGTAAGGCATTTAACAAGCTGTCTCATGGTCGACTGGTTAGCAAGGTTAGATCATGTGGAATACAGGGAGAACTGCTATTTGGATACAGAACTGGATCGAAGGTAGAAGACAGAGGGTGGTGGTGGAGGGTTGCCTTTCAGATTGGAGGCCTGTGACCGGTGCTGGGTCCACTGCTTTTCATCATTTAAAAAGTGATTTGGATGTGAACATAGGAGGCATAGATTGTAAATTTGTAGATGAGACCAAAATTGGAGGTGTAGTTGACAGTGAAGAAAGTCATCTCAGATTACAACGGGATCTTGATCAGATGGGCCAATGGGTCAACGAATGGCAGATGGAGTTTAACTTAGATAATTGTGAGGTGCTGCATTTTGGGAAAGCAAATCTTATCAGGACTTGTACACTTAATGGTAAGGTCCTTGGGAGTGTTGCTGAATAAAGAGACCTTGGAGTATAGTTTATTAGTTCCTTGAAAGTGAGGTCGCAGGTAGATAGGATACTGAAGAAGGCATTTGGTGTGCTTTCCTTTATTCATCAGAGCATTGGGAGTTGGGGGGTCGTGTTGAGGCTGTAGAGGACATTGGTTAGGTCACTTCTGGAATATTGTGTGCAATTCTGGTCTTCCACCTGTCAGAAGGATGTTGTGAAACTTGAAAGAGTTCAGAAAAGATTTACAAGGATGTTGCCAGGGTTGGAGGGTTGGAGAGTCTGAATAGGCTGGAGCTATTTTCCTTGGAGTGTCAGAGGCTGAGGGGTGATCTTATAGAGATTTATAAAATCATGAGGGGCATGGATAGGGTAAATAGACAAGGTCTTTTCCCTGGGGTAGAGGAGTCCAGAACTAGAAGGCATAGGTTTAGGATGAGGGGGAAAGATATAAAAGGGACCTAAGGGGCAACTTTTTTCTGTCGATGGTGGTGCGTGTATGGATCGAACTGCCAAAGGAAGAGATGGAGGCTGATACAAGGGCAACATTTAAAAGGCATCTGTATGTCTATATGAATAGGAAGGGTTTAGAGGGATATGCTGGCAAATGGGACTAGATTAGGTTAGGATCTCTGGTTGGCCTGGACGAGTTGGACCAAAGGGTCAGTTTCCATGCTGTACATCTGTGACACATACATAGTTTCAGACTAGGAGGTAAATCTTTCAGATTTCTAATCCAGTAAGAAAGGTATTCTTCTGCACTCTTGTCAATTAACGAAAATACCTTGATTTTGTTCATAGTTATTTGACTGAGATTGTACATTTTTAGCAGTGTTTTGCCAAAGAAAAGACATTAGCTGCATGTAAAACAGTGCCGGTCGTGGTAAGAGGTCTGAATAACTGGCCATTAGATGTTAACCTATTAGAAGTAATTGTATCAATATCACCCTTGGAAGTAAAATTACCCTCAACGTAGAAAATGTCACAGAGTGTTAGAGAACTATAGCATAGAAAAGGCCTGCTGCCCATTGGGTCAGTTCCAGTCAAAAATAGCCACTTAACGATTCCAACCCATATTCCAGCCTTGCATGCTTTGGCATCACACGAGCATATCTAAATACTGAGAGTCACAGAGATATACAGCACAGAAGCAAACCCTACTATCACTAATAGAATTATGGTCGGTGGCCCCTCCACTGATACCTCAGTCACCTGTCCTGTCTTGTTTCCCAAGCGTAGATCTTGTGCACACTTGACAAATTCCTCTCCATCTCAACCCTTACTACCAACACAGTCCCAATCTATGTTTGGAAAATTAAAATCTCCTCCCATAACCAACATATTATTCTTAGAAATAACTGAGATCTCCTTACAAATTTGTTTGTCCCTAATAAGGTGATAATCTGTTTCTTATTTCTCAGTTCTACCCAAATAACGTCCCTGGCTCTATTCCCAGGAATATCCTCCCTAAGTATAGCCATAATGCTATCCCTTATCAAAAATGCAACTCTCCCTCCTCTCTTGCCTCCCTTTCCATCCTTCCTGTAACATTTTTATCCTAGAACGTTAAGCTGCCAGTCCTGTCCATCCCTGAGCCATGTTTCTGTAATTGCTACAATATCCCAGTCCCATGTTCCTGAGTTCATCTGCCTTCCCTGTTAGGCCTTTTGCATTGAAATAAATGCAATTTAATTCATCAGTCTGACCTCGTTCTATGCTTTGCTCCTGCATGCCCTGTCTGTTTGACTTGCTCCTTTTCCCAACTGTACCAGTCTCAGATTGATCTCTTTCCTCACTATCTACCTGCCCCTCCCCCCCCCACCCACACCACCACCTTACTGGTTTAAATCTTCCCGAGCAGCTCTAGCAAACCTCCCTATCAGTATATTAGTCCGCTTCCAATTCAGATGCAATCGGTCCTTCTTGTACAGGTCACTTCTCCCCCAGAAAAGAGATTCCAATGATCCAAAAATGTGAACCCTTTTCCCCTGCACCAGCTCTTCAGCCATGCATTCATCTGCTTTGTCCTCCTATTCCTACCCTCACTAGCTCGTAGCACTGGGAGTAATCCAGATATTACGACCCTCGATGACCTCCTTTTTAAATTCCTGCCTAATTTTCTACATTCTTCCTACAGAATCTCATCCTTTTCCCTTCCTATATCGTTAGTTCCAATGTGTACAATGATCTCTTGCTGGTCTCTCTCCCCTTGGAGAATATTTTGCATCCTTCTGAGGTATCTTTGATCCTGGTACCAGGGAGGCAACACACCATTCTGATGTCTCACTGTCGGCTGTGGAAACATCTGACTAGAGAGTCCCCTATCATAATCGATGTCTTGGACCCTGATGTACCCCTCGTTACATTAGAGCCAGTCTAGGTACCAAAATTTGGCGATTTGTACCACTTTCTCTTGAGAGTCCGTCACGCCCTACATTTTCCAAAACAGCATATTTGTTTGAGATGGGGATAGCCACAGGAGACACCTGCTCTACCTGTTTCCTTTTCCTGGAGATAACTCATCTACCTGACTTTATCTGTGTTTTTTCTCCCCTCCTATAATTGCCATCCATCACACCCCTTAGCTCCTGTAAATTCCTCATTGCCTCCAACTGCTACTTCAGCCAATCCATGTGATTGGATAGGATTTACAACCAAAGACACTGAAACAGGCAAACTCTCCCTAAACTCTCACATTCAATAGGAAGAGCACATCACTCTAGTAAAGGCCAGTATAGGCAGCACGGTGGCACAGTGGTTAGCACTGCTGCCTCACAGCACAAGAGACCTGGGTTCAATTCCCGACTCAGGCGACTGACTGTGTGGAGTTTGCACATTCTCTCAGTGTCTGCGTGGGTTTCCTCCGGGTGCTCTGGTTTCCTCCCACAGTCCAAAGATTTGCAGGTCAGGTGAATTGGCCATGCTAAATTGCCCATAGTGTTAGGTAAGGGGTAGATGTCAGGGAATGGGTGGGTTGAGCTTTGGCGGGTCGGTGTGGACTTGTTGGGCCGAAGGGCCTGTTTCCACACTGTAAGTAATCTAATCTAATCTAAACAATGCAACAGTTTACAAAACAGTAACTACTGTTCCTGGAGTTTGAGGAAAACACCTCCAACACCAACAGGAACTGCTCTCACAGCCACAATCTTTTTCCCTGTCCCTCATCTTGGATTAGCCAGAATCCTCCTACGTTATCAAATGTTTGAGGGTTTCTATTTACCATTATAACAGGCAATGGTTCCAGATTCATACCACCCTCTGGGTGAAAAAGATTTTCCTCACATCTCCTTTAAACCCTCACCTTAAACTGATGCCTGGTCACTGATCCCATCACCATGTTCCTTCCTGTCTACTCTATCTGTGCCCCTTATCATACTGTTTATCTCAATCATTTTTCTCGTCAATCTCCTCTGCTCCAAGAAAAACACCCCCAGTCTGTCCAATTTCTCTTCCTTACTGAATCTGTCCAGCCCAGGAAACATCCTGGTAAATCTCTCTGCACTCTCTTCAGTGCTATCAGATCCGTCCTATAATGTGGATTGCTGAACCTCCCACAACACTCCAGCAGCGGCTTAATCAGCGTTTTGTATCGTTCTAACAGAATCTCAGTGTTCTTAAACTCCACAGATCATAAAGGTGAGCATCACATATGCCTTCTTAGCCAGTCCCACTATCTTAAGGGACCAGTATACATGCACAGCAAAGTCCCTCTGATCCTAAATGTTTCCCACGGTTGTACTGTTCATTATGTATTCCCTCACCTCTTTCTTTTCTGGCCAAATGCATCACGTTGTATTTGGATTGAATTCCATATGCAACTGATCAGTCCAACTGACCAGCCGAGGAAAAAGTGAGGACTGCAGATGCTGGAGATCAGAGTTGAAAAGTGTGGTGCTGGAAAAGCACAGCAGGTCAGGCAGCATCCAAGGAGAAGGAGAGTTGATGTTTCGGGCATAAGCCCTTCATTATGAATGTCGGGGGGAGGGGACTGAAAGATAAATAGGAGGAAGGATGGGGCTGGGAGGGAAGGTAGCTGGGAAGGCGATAGGTAAATGGATGTGGGGATAATGGTCGGAGTGGAGAGTAGAGCGGATAGGTGAGAAGGAAGATAGACAGATCAAACAGATCAAGAAGGCAGCACCGAGTTGGAGAGTTAGATCTGGGATGAGGTGGGGGAGATGAGAAAACTGATTAAATCAAGGTTGATGCTGTGTGGTTGGAGGGTCCCAAGGTGTACTTCCTTCAGGCGTTGGGTGGCTTGGATTTGATGGTGGAGGAGGCCCAGGACTTGCATGTCTTTGGTTGAGTGGGAGGGGGAGTTGAAGTACTGGCCACAGGGCAGTGGGATAGTTTATTGTATGTGTCCCAGAGATGATCCCTGAAACATTCCGTGAGTTGGCATCCTGTCTTCCCAATGTAGACGAGACCAAATCGAGAGCAATGGAAACATGAATTAGATGAAGTGTTTGGATGTGCAGGAAAATCACTGCCGAATATGGAAGGATCCTTTGTGGCCTTGGATGGAGGTGAGGGGGAAATGTGGTGCAGGTTTTATACTTCCTGAGGCAGCAAGGGAAGGTGCCGAGTATGGAGAGTGGGGGGGACCTAATGAGAGAGTCACAGACGGAATGATCTCTGTGGAATGCTGAAAGGGATGGGGAGGGAAATATATCTCTGGTGGTGGGGAAATGGCGGAGGATGATGCGTTGTATATAGAGATTAGTGGGGTGGAACATGAGAACCAAGGAGGTGGCGGAGGATGATGCATTGTATATAGAGATTAGTGGGGTGGAACATGAGAACCAAGGGGTTCTATCCTTGTTGTGGCTTGAGGGGTAGTGTTCAAGAGCAGAGGTGTGGGAAGTGGAGGAGATGCACTTGAGGCTATTATTGAATATGTGGGATGGAAAACTGTAGTCCTTGAAATAGGAGGCCATCTGGGATGTCCTGGAGTGGAATTGTTCCTCTTGAGAGCAGAAGATTCAATTTTCCATCTGACCAGCCTGTCTAGATTTTCCTTAATCTCAGGCTATCCTCCTCACCATTTAGAACCCCACCAATTCTTGTATCTCCTCTGAATGTACTGATCACCTTCCTACATTCAAGTCTATATTTTCCACAAATAACAGTGGCCTCACCACTGATCCCTGGGGATTGTCACGAGATAATACACCATGATCATGACCCTTTGTTTCCTAACACTCTGTCAATGCTGGATCCAGTTAGAAAAATGTCCTTAGCTCCTATGGGCTCTTACCTTTGCTATCAGTCTCCCACAGGTAGATCGTCTTCATCCATCTGCTCCGTCACCTCTTTGAAAAACTCAGTTAAATTGGCCAGTCACAATCTCCCCTTAAGAAAATCATGCTGATCGTTCTTGATGAATCCCTGCCTCTCCAAATGCACATTCATTCTGTACCTCAAAATTGCTTCCAATCCTTTCCCAATCCCTAGGTTAGACAGACTGGCCTGTCGTTTCTTGGTTTATCCCTTCCTGAACAAGGGTACTGCATTGATTGTTCCCCACCATATCTCAGATGAAGAAACTAGGCACCAAGTCAAAACAAATACCTTGGGAAGTTGGTGAATGCTTAGTCAATGAGATGAGTTTTAAAGAGGAAGTTGAAGTAGAAAAGGTGTGATATTAAAAAAATATAGTTTCCAAAGACTCTGCACTTCAGGCAATCAAAGAGTGAGTGTGAGGAGGGATGGGTTTAGAGGCTGGTTTCATACATATAACCATTAACAGAGGGTAACAGAGATATTTTGACAGTAGTCACAGAGTAAAGAGTGAGGCTTTCTCAGAAAATAGAAGGTACATTGAGATTTTTGAAGATTGGGTCCAGTCTGGGTCAGGGAGGACAGGCGTTATGGGGGAGAAGAACAAACCAGGATGGGCTAGAATGCAGACAATAGAAGTAGGCTCATTCATAAAGTCAGGAAGTATGGGATATAGGGGGATTTCGCTATCTGGATTCAGAATTGGCTGGCTGACAAAAGGCAGAGAGTGGTTGTAGATGGAAAATGTTCTGCCTAGAGGTCAGTATTGAGTGGGGTCCCGCAGGGGTCTGTTCTTGGGCCTCTGCTCTTTGTAGGTTTTTATAAATGACTTGGATGAGGAGGTTGAGAGGTGGGTTAGTAAATTTGCAGATGACACAAAGGTTGGAGGTGTCGTTGATAGTATAGAGGGCTACTGCAGGCTGCAGCGCGACACAGACAGGATGCAGAGCTGGGCTGAGAAATGGCAGATGGAGTTCAACCTGGATAAATGTAAAGCGATGCATTTTGGAAGTTTGAACTTGAATGCTGAATATAGGATTAAAGACAGGATTCTTGGCAATGTGGAGGAACAGAGGGATCTGCGTGTGCAAGTACATAGATCCCTCAAAGTTACCACCCAAGTGGACAGGGTTGTTCAGAAAGTATATGGTGTTTTCATTAACAGAGGGATCAAGTTTAAGAGCCACGAGTTTTTTCTGCACCTTTACAAGCCCCTGGTGAGACCACACTTGGAATACTGTGTCCAGTTCTGGTCACCCAACTATAGGATAGATACAGAGGCTTTGGAGAGGATGCAAAGAAGGTTTACCAGGATGCTGCCTGGACTGGAGGGCTTGCCTTATGAAGAGGGATTGAATAAGCTCAGACTTTTCTCTCTGGAGAGAAGGAGGAAGAGAGGTGTACAAAATAATGAGTAGAATAGATAGATTGACTGGTACGAGGAGTCACAGTTTGAAGATATTAGGAGGAAGGTATAAAGCAGACGTCAGAGGTAGGTTCTTTACGCAGAGAGTTGTGAATGCATGGAATGTGTTGCCAGCTGTGCTGGTGGAAGCAAAGTCATTGGGGACATTTAAGTGACTGCTATACATGCACATGGATAGCAGTGAGTTGAGGGGTGTGTAGGTTAAGTTGCTATATTTTACATGAGGAGTAAACCTCGGCACAACATCGTGGGCCAAAGGGCCTGTTCTGTGCTGTATTTTTCTATGTTCTAAGTCTGGATGGGTTGTCACTATAAGAGGTTACTGGCTGAGAGGTGTTCCAATTTAGGAATCATCTGAAAGCAACAGGAAATAGTCGTGACAAATGAAAAAGCTTAGGAATTAGTGTTCCAAAATCTAATCATATAATTTACATTTTGGAGGGTAACTTGGAATTGAAATTAAAATTATGAAATCACCAGATTTGAGATATTGAAGCACACCTAAGATAATTATAAATTCTTTTGTTTATTTACCAAGATCAGATCAAAATGTGCTAAATCCCAAACCATGATTGACCTCTCTCTGAGCTTCTTGGTGGGGTATGGACATCTCAGTAAAGAGTTTAAATTATTCTTAGGGTTTGACAGAAAAAAAAGGAAGAGTTTTGGGAATTAGAGATATTTTGTTTAAATTTCCATCTGGGGCATCCAATCATTTTTTGTTTTGTGTTTGATTTATCATAGCAACAGACAGTTGAAAATTTTGTCCAGAACAATGTAGAGATGTAGAGAGACAACTATCGATCAGGACTTACATAGCAACTGGATTCAGTAGAAAATGGCTTTCGGAAACCATGGGTGGTATTGATTTGAAGTCACTAAGCAAGAAAACTTATGCTTGACCTGAGCATTACGGCCTTGATTCATGAAGGAGTATTGGAACCTCACCTAACCTGAAACTTTTGGAAGAAACCTAAGAAATTCATACCTCAGCGAATAGCAGGAATATTAAGAAGATTCAAAGTGAATTCCAGAGAGCTATATCACACACCATAGTTTGGACCCAGGAGGAGTTAAAGTTGCCCTGCACCAACTAACAAAGATTAAATTAAAAGCAATTACAAAAATACTGGCATTAGAGTTCAAAGTATGTGCTTCAAAAACAAATATAGTCGAGATTTTTAAATCAACATTTAAAGCTTGAGTAAAAAAAAGACTAGCCTATATAAAACAGACTGAATTTGTTCAAATTTAATAGATGAAGCAACTTGAATTGGAAAACAAGGTGATTAAAACTCAGATTTATGAAATGGACCAAGAAAAAGAAAGTACAGAAAGAAAAATGGGAAATGAATCTGAATTCCACAGAGAGGGGAAAAAGACAAGAGAAAGAAAGGAAGATGTCAAGATTTAAATTAGATCGCCAGGGAAGGGCTTAGTTTATGAAGTCAGGGAATAGCAGGTAAATTCGATAAAGGTTTAAATTTACCTGCAAATTTTGATTTAGAATGGCTCATGCCTGAAACGTCGATTTTCCTGCTCCTTGGATGTTGCCTGACCTGCTGCGTTTTTCCAGCAACACATTTTCAGCTCTGATCTCCAGCATCTGCAGTCCTCACTTTCTCCTCCTTGAATTAGATTTTGTCTTGGTTTAGAATTTTGCTACAATGGCCACAAGAGTAATGGACCATTCTCTGGCAAAATGTTTTAATAGGGAAAACATTGGATGTCTATTTAAAATTTTTAGCCAACTAGTTTATGAAATCATTAATATTGTGGTGTTTAAGATGTATGAATAAGAAAACTAACACACACACACACACTCACCAGAAGCAAGCTGACCACGAGATGTAACTGAGTATTCAGAGTCAGGTTTCTGCCCTCTACACACTGCTAATGTCTGGAATGGAGCTCAGACTTAATCGGTCAGGCTTTAGGATATGGTGCCACCAGCACTCTCCAGAACTCTTGTTTGAGTTCTTCTAATATTCGGGCTTTTTTGAAAAGCTGTAGGACTGTTAAGTTTCAACATTTCAGCTGGAACTAGGCTTGAGAAGGTGAAGTCATCATGCAGGACTTACTGAAATAATGTTCTACAATTGAATTAATTAATGAATTTATAGCTCCTGCTTTGTGACGCCTGGTAGCTGAAACTATAAAAGATTGAGGGAACTATTTGTACAAACACACATTTTCTTAAAACAAAATATTCTAATGAGTCAAATAAACTGCCTTTCAGGAATTTGTTTCTAATTTAAGCTCCTGAATGGAGCAGATTGTAGAATGATTATCAAACTTTTGATTTTATTCTTCCAACAAACACTGATTCAAAAGCTTTTGCAATTAAAATAAAATGAGAGAATTTAGTTGGACTTTTTTTCCCCAATTATGTCTTCAGTCAATTTCAGGTACATTCCACACTCATGCAATGATTGAAATTAGCCTAAACTGGAGCATTGGTAAGTGATGAAACAATGAGGTTACTAACAAATGTGTTGCACATTAAATAATATGAAGTTAGAACAACACTGACATTATTGTTGCAGCATGCTCCTGAAGTTTTGAGAGACTATTCAGTGCAGGGCCCAGGAGGAGGTAGGCCATAACCTCAGCAAGAGTCTTTTCATCAAAAAAAACGTTTTCCTTTTCTTGCGGTGGCCAATACTGCCACAAGCAGCTCTTTCGAAAAGTTCCCCTTTTCAGCGAGTAACCATCCGGCAGTTCATCTTTTTCTCTCTCCTGCATTAAGCACACTGGATACTGCTTTATTATTCTCAGGCATATTGGATTAGTGAGGCATCAAATTAAATAACACGGAAATGGGGTTCCAACAAGAATAGACTGTGATTGCACGAGTTACCAACGTAAGTGCTTATCAGCCTCTCAGCCCACTTTTTATTCATGCTGAGATGAATTATTGATTGACTGGTGTCTCATTAAGGATGAATCAGGAGCCTGATGAATAGCAGGCCAGTCACCATTTTATAGGTTGAGTTGAGAACTAGTCCACAATTTGGCATCAGGAAAGAAGAACTGGTGAAAAGAAAGAGGTGCCTTTGTTATAACCATTCATCAGCAGAAGATACATCATTAATTCCTGTCACCATACTTCAAACTAGAACTTTAAAATGAGTGGCCTATTCTCAAAGAATAAAGATTACTTATACCCTTATATTAATCTCATCATGTTACAATGGGAGGCTATTCTCCCATCCAAAGCCTGTCCTATGAGGTCAAACTCCCTGGCCTTGTTCCATTTCCCTTAATACCAACAAATGTCTATCAATCTCAACCTTTTCTAAAAAATAACAATTGGTGTAGCCTCAATTACCATCTGCAGAAGTGAGGCCTCACTGTTCAGCCATTCAAAATACCTGTCCATGATCATAGCTCTGTTTGCTGCCACTCAGACCAATTTCCTAATCTACTCAATAATTTACCTTCAATACCATGAGCTTCAACTTGAGCCAACATTCTCTTTTAATTTATCAAATATCTTTAAGAAGTCATTGTATATAATATCCATATACATTTTCACCTTTTCAATTCTTCAAGGCACTTGATCAGATTTATTAGGTATGACATGGCTTGACAAATTGATGCTGGCTCTATCTGTCTAGATTAACATTTTTATGACTTTTAGCAGGTGCCTTCAGTTATAGGTATTATCTGTTCAGTGATGTTACTCTACACATCTGAGCAGGTGGGATTTGAATCCGGGATTCCTGGACCAGAGATAGTCATTAATTATAGACACCAGCTAACTGATCTGTAATACTCTGATTTCCAACTCTTACTTCCTTATGGAACAGAGTGATATTGAATTTAAAGGAATTGTTCCTAAAATGGGGAAACTTTAGGAAATTATAATTAGGGCACCTGTAAGTTTTCACCCGTTTTCCAACAATGAAAAAAAATGGGGATTTGTCACTCTTGGATCACAGTGATTTGGGGGAATCCCTGACTCTTTGAAATGTCTGGCATTTTTACTTCTTCCCCAGCACGTTCACCATTGCCTTATTTTCATTGACAAAATCACCATTACTTTTCAAAGTGCGTATATTTCACTTTTCTTCCAGCACAAAGGCAAGAATTAGTTATATGGAAAATGCAAGTTTGTTTTCACACTCCCTCTTCCTATCTGATCTCTCACCCTTTGCTGTTCATTGTATCTTGCCCCATCACCAGAATCATAGAATTCCTACAGTGTGAAACCAAGCCATTTGGCCCATTGAGTCCATACCAACCCTCTGGAGAGCATTCCATCCAGACTCACTCCCCCATCCCATCCTTGTAACCTTGCACTTCCCAAGGCTAATCCACCTAACTTGCATATCTTTGAAATGTGGGAGTAAACTGAAGCATCTGATGGAAGCCTAACCAGACACAGACAGAATGTTCAAACTCCACGCACAGGGATGGAATTGATTAGGGTCTTTGGCACTGTGAGGTAGCAGTGCTAGCTACTGAGCCACTGTGCTGCCCTTAATTTGTGCTATTATCTACCTTTCAGCAACTTTTTTTTTTCAGTTTTAACTGTACAATGCTTTCTTCTTTTAACAAGGAGAGATTTTTCCCCTTCGGTGTATAAAGTGGCTCTGTATCATATTAACTTCCTTTTTCAAACACCTCCCATTAATCTTCTGTCATTTTACCCAGTTTACTGTGGATAGTCTGTCTCATTCTATTGAAGACTGCCCCACCAAAATCTAGAATTTTGTAACTGATTTTTTGCATTGGGCAGCCAGGAGGCTGGAAGAACACACCAAGCCAGGCAGCATCAGGAGGTGGAGAAGTCAACGTTTTGGGTGTAAACCTTCTTCAGGACAGTCTTGCTTGATGTGTTCTTCCAGCCTCCTGCCTGTCTACTTTGTGTTCCTACATCTACAGGTTTTTTTTGTCTCTATCCAAATATTTTAAATGGGCAGTGTGGTTAGCACTGCTGCCTCACAGCACCAGGGACACAGGTTCGATTCCAGCCTCGGTTGACTGTCTTTGTGGAATTTGCATATTCTTCCATTGTCCATGTGGATATCCTCTGGGTGCTCTTGGTTCCTCTTACCGTCCAAAGATGTGCAGGTTAGGTGAATTGGCATTGCTAAATTGCCCATAGTGTTCAGGGATGTGGAGGTTAGATGCATGAGTCAGGGGAAATATAGAACAATAGGATAGGGGAATGAGTCTGGGTGGGATACGTTTTGGAGGGTTGGTGCGAACTGTTTGCGGCAAATGGCCTGTTTCCACACTGTAGGGATTCTATGAATCCATCTGATTGTGACTGCAATCAGGCAAATGTTCATGTAGCAGGAAGCTGTTAACTTGTTGCTTATGAGTAAGTCTAATGTGATATGTCACCTTATGTGAATAAATTATTGTACATATTGGAAACCTGAAGTAAAAAGAATTCAGATGAAAGGTCATTGACCTGAAGCCTGAACTTTACTCTTTCTGTATTCTTTCTGCCAGTTTTGCTGAGCATTTCTAGAATTTTCTACATTTATGGTATAATGCCTCTTGTCAGTTCATGTTACCACAAAAAAACATTTCCAGACATACTCACTATGTTGCTTATCTCAGTTAGGACAAAACTTAAAATCTTCCATGAAAACCTTTTTTTCTTTACACACGCTCATCTACTCTTGGTATTTCCACAATCTCTTTCTTCTCAGCTGCTATCATGGGGGCCTATTCTATTCTACAGCTGCCAACTCCTTGTTCTGTCTTTTCATCATTGAAGTAATTTCATCATTAATCCTTCAGTAGACCCCTCCAATTTTACCGTTTACCTTGTCTTTCCTGTAGACCTCCAACTGGACAAATTTAATTTGTGGTCCTGCTATTCTTTTGTCATGTATAATAACGTCATATTTGAATTTGCACCAGAATTCCTTCAATTAGTTCCCTTACTCTGTGCTCCATGTGTTCATGTATAGAACATTTACTTTGGTCACAAATCCTACATCTATCCTTTTACGCAATATTTTGTTGACAATTAAAAATGTATTTCCTGGTTTAAGTACTTTTGATTCAATAATGTTCTTTCAGGAAGAAAACTGCCATCTTTACCTGGTTTGGCCTATATGTGACTCCAGACCCACAACAATGTGGTTGTGTTTTAACCACATGAAGGGATGGATAATAAATGCTGGTCTAGTGAAACCCACATTTCATGAATTAATAAAGCAGACCTCTTCACCTGTAATGCAGAAAGTACAATTGCTGACTGTTACTCTAATCCATTTTGCTTGTTGATCTGTACTACCTTTTCCACCTGAGAACTCCCCACCACCTGATTTGCCAGGTATAATTACACATGACTGCCATGACCAGAATTTTGAGGATTCTGGGATTTCCCCTCCTGTCACTTGGAAGGTCAGGGATCCATATGCCATCATCACTTTGTGGTTCTACCCCTTGATCAGGGAGAGGTACCATGTCAGGGGCTGCCAGTCTGACTGGTTCAGCAATACCACACTGCTGCAATGGACAGGGCTGTGACTACAAGCACACACCAAAGTTTACACTCTAGGAGTCAACTGTGGGGTCTCAGGACCAATACTCCCTCTGATTTGGAGAGACCGAATAGGCTGGGGCCTTTTTCCCCTGAAGCGTCACAGGTTGAGGGGTGACCTTGTAGAGATTTAAAACATCATGAGCGGCATGGATCGGGTGAATAGCCAAGATCTATTTCCAAATGTATTACTGCAGGTCTGGATCCACACATCGGCCAGACATGTGTCCTTCCCCAAAGGATACTTGCAAACCAGGTGGGTATTTCTGAGAATTGATTATAATTTGTATTGGTGCTGTAATTGGTGACATATAAACTTTTCACTATACTTACTGAGTATTCATAGCAATACAGGCTATTCTAATCTATATGGTCCCCATAAGGCTAACTTTTAATTCAAGATTTAAATTGAATTTAGAATTAAAAGTTAGCCTAATAGAAACCATGTAGCATTTGCCATCATGGGATTCAGACCCATGACCCACATCACTTCAGCATTCTACTATTCAAGTATAATCATAAAATAAATTAGAATAAAACTGTCCCAGCCAGACTGATAGGCATCAAGATATCTATCTGCCTCTCTACTGCTAATTAGTTTGGAACTCTGGATTAGTAGCCTAGTGACAATGCCACTACATCACTACCACATTTTTCAGGGAGACTTTGGTGGACGTAATGAGGGATATTCTCTGGGTAACCACCTGTCATGTTGAAGCTTAGGCACGTTGATGATATGGCCTGTCCAATGTAACTGTTTACTGCAACTTTTTTTATAGATACATCTGGTAAACATCCAAACTAGATGCATAGCCCCACTGTGGTATGATAACTGGTCTTCCCAAGACCACAAGATACTGTAGAGTGTTGTGAAAACAGCGCAGTCCATCATGCAAACTAGCCTTCCATCCATTGACTCCATTGATACTTCCCTCTGTCCTCAACATCGTCAGAGACCCCGCCCACCCCGGTTATACACTCTTCCACCCTCTTCTATTGGGCAGAAGATATAAAAGTTTATGTATATATATCAAATTCAAGAACAGCTTCTTCCCCGCTGTTACCAGACTTTTGAATGGATTTCTTTAATGTTAATGTTGATCTCTCTCTGCACCTTCTTGGCAGTTGTAACATTGTACCCTGCACTTTGTTCTGTTACCCTGATGCACTTCTATAGAACATTACAGAGCAGTACAGGCGCTTCGGCCCTCGATGTATAGTGCAATCTGCGGTAAAGCACATAAGGCAACATGTTTCACTGTACCTTAGTACATGTGACAGTAATAAATCAAATCATATCAACCTTGATGCCAGAACTGTGTCCTGAGAGAGGACACTGATAATAAGCATCTAACCTGCTGGGAGATTTGTCAGATTTTGTGAGACACTGTGAGTTATAATTCTCCAGAGATTTGTGATGTCTGCTGCCCATTGTCTGTGATGTATAGATAAAGAGGGCAGGTAGCACAAATACCCTGTGGACCATAATCTTTGTACCAGAATTTGAAATCTTTGCCTTCAAACACTGTTCCTCAAAAGCTGCTCTGAAACACTGGAGGTGATCTTAAATATCATCATCAATATCTATCCTATATAGTGATGATAATGAGGTCAGTCAGCTGGACCTTATAAAATATGAGGACCACAATTGGGGCAGTTAATCTGGTCCAATCAGAAAGCCCTGGCTAACATAAAAGACTGAGTGTCAGTGATACTGATGCCCTGGTACCTAACTGTATGAGGCAGTACTATTGACAAAGGACTGTTCATTTGCTAAATAAGGGTTGACTTGGTGATGGGATATTGGCCTCTCTGGAGTTATATCATCCTTATTAAAAGAATGATCCCAAGGTATGAGAATGGATTCACGTTGACTAGTGGTTTGTTGTGGATCCTGATTGTCAGAAGACAGTGTGTTGTACAGAAGGAACAGATAGTGCAGGAATGCTGCCTTCTCGATGTTTAGCCTAAGTCAATTCTCTCATTATTCACCGTGAATGCATCAAAGATGGTATGCAGCTTGGTTTCAGGGTGCAGGAACAGTCAAGTGTTCCCTGCTCAGTGCAGCTTGATGACAGAAGTTCGGGTAATATTGGCTCTGAACTGAAGATAATGCAGATTAAAATGTTCCTCCTTTGTTCTGTAGTGTAGTTGCATTCCAATGGGAAGTCTTATGGATATGGGATGGAATGTTGCAGCCAGGAAGATAATCAAAATACCTTGTTAAAAGCACACTGGGTCTCCCAACACCCCTAGAACTGCAACACTTCAACAAGGCAGCTCACCACCACCTTCTGCAGGGGAACTAGGAATAGACAATAAATAATGTCCTAGCCAGTAACATCCACATCTCACATTAATTAAAAAAATGGAGAAGACATTAGTAATATTAGTAGAGTTGGTTAACTCCCAATTTTCACACATATTGTGTCTGTGATGTTTTCACTGATCGGGATCACAGCTTGCTTATTGTGTTCAGCAGGCAGAGCATGGCATCAGGTTTCTATGGTGAGCCATATTTAAGGACGATGCTCCATAATCCCTCCTGGTTGACAAGAGGTCAAAGAAAATGGCATGTATAGAGATTGCTGCTGCTCTCTGCATTTTTCTTGGACTTAACTTGCTGTGAAGATTATGACACCACATTTTTTTAACGTGATTCTAAATATAACCTGACTAAGCCAGGCTAGACAGATTAGTGTGAACTCAAAGCTAGAATTTACCTTCCTGTTCCCAAAACCATTTTTTATCTTTGATTTTGTAAATTACTTTAACTCTTGCACTCATTATTATAAAAGTTTTAATACTTTTGCTTGAAATCGATAGATTGCACTTTGAATCCCGATGTCTATTTCAATGATGTATTAACCTTTCTTTTCAACAGGAACTTAAAATGACACTGATCAATAATAGACCTTTTGCAATTACTTCCTACATTCATGGTTTCCAGCTACCAAAAACTTGCATCATTGATTAAATATCCCAAATGTGCATTTTAGCTTGTCATGCAGTGTCAAGTTGTATATTTTAATAGGATGCTGTTCACTTTGTGCTTGGAGAGAAAAAAAGATGTACATTTATATAGCGTCTTTCACAACATCCCATAATGCTTGCCAGTCAATAACACATTTTTGAAATAAAAACAGAACATGCTGGAGAAAATTAGCTTGTCTGGCAGCATTTCCACAGTACCACAGAGGACTCTTTGCACTCAAAAGGTTAATTCTGTTTTTCTCTCTACAACTACTGCCAGGCCTGCTGCGTTACCCCAGCACTTGATGTTTTTATTTCAGATTTACAACATGTGCAATATTTTGGTTTGATTTATGTACTTTTGAAGCATTTCCACCGTTGCAATGAAGGAAATTCAGCAACCAAAATTTGCACAGCAAGCTCCCACAAACAGCAATGGGACAGTGACCTAATTTTTCTTATGTTTGATTTAATGATAAAAATTGGTCAGCACACCAAGAATATCTTCATTGAACGTCCATGAAGAAGTGCCATGGGATCTTTTATATCCTTGTATGAGGGAGATTGGCCCTCAATTTAGTATCTGATCCGTAAGGGAGCATCATCTCTGTAGGTACAGTAACTGTCCCACTGTAGTGTTGATCTTGTTTTATGTGCCCAAGTCCCAAAGCTGGTTTAAAATCCACATTTTCATTGAGTGGCCATGCTACTAATTGATCCTTTGCCATTGATCACATTCCAGCCCTCAGCCACTGTTACAGGTTGAAAAGCTGTCCATGCCTGATTCCATTCTGAGCTGAACATCAGACACTGTCTCGTTTCCACTAACTTACTCATTTTTGTACAAACATAGTTCCTCAACTCCTCAATTCTGCCTTTTCCTGGACAGTTTGCCATCTTTTCCCTCTCTGTAAATTTCAGCTCATCCAGAACCCATCATATGTCCAGTTCACATATTCGTCCTTATGTACAATGGCATACATTGGCATGATCCTTTAATGTCTTGTATTTGAGCTTCCTATCCTTGTGAATGAAACACTTGATGACCTTACCCCACCATTTCACTGCAAGTCTCTCCAATCTGCATCCACCATTCCAGCATCAGAACTCCCAGTCCTGTGCCTCCTACTCCTTGAAACACTCCCTTTACTTTGCCCAACATAGACAGCCTTTGGTCATCTCAGTCGTGATCTCAAAATCCCGACCTAAACCTCCAAATGTTGTCCACTTTCTTGAAATCCCAATATGATTCCCTGTCTTTAACCAAGCTTTTTCTCCACCCTACTGTTCTTTATTTTATTTATAAAATCATAGAATCATACAGCACGGAAATAGACCTTTCGGTTCAACTAATCCATGCTGAATGTAACCCCAAACTAAACTAGTCCTAACTGCCTGCTCTTGGCTCATATCTCTCCGAACATTTCTTATTCATGAACTTATCCAAATGTTTTTTAAATGCTGTCCCTGTACCTGCATTACCACTTCCTCCGGAAGTTCATTACACATGAACCACTCTGTGTAAAAAAAATGCCCTTCATGTCTTTTGCAAATCTTTCCAATCTCACCTTTAAACTATGCCCCCTAGTCTAGAAATTCCCCTGTCATTCACCTTATCTATACCCTTCACTATTTTTTAGACCTCAACCTCCTTCGCTCCAGTGAACAAAATCACAGCCTATTTTTCAAAAATCAAACCCTCCATTCCCAGCAACTATTTTTGTGTCTCAATTTGTAATTTGTTATTTTTATACCTCAGTGAAGCACTTTGTAATTTGATTTCTTAAGTTTATATTCTGCCGCCTTTGAAGTTGGAATGGAATAAGCTTATATTTGTTAAATTATCATATTTGATGTTTGGAAAATTAAATTTGCAATTCTGACAAATTAAAATGAAATGAGATAGATGGTTTTAAGGTTATAAGAACTAGGCTGTGTCAACACAATGGAAACCCAGTGTGAGCAGTACATCTATGGGAGATGTGAATACTAAGGGGAAAGGAAACAAAGAAATCCTCACACTGGAGGGACAGTGCAGAAACTGCCTGAGGAGGGCACTCTCACACTGATTGAAAATGGGCAGTAGACCCTCAGACAGTGTGCAGGGGAGATGGGGCACCCACACCCTGATTGAGGGAGATGGGAAACCCTTACACTCAGCAAGGGAGGGGAAGAGACCTTACACTGGGTGATGGAGATGGAAAGACCCTCAATCTGATTGTGGGAGGGCAGAACAACTTCATACTGAGGGAGGGATCCTCACACTGAACAAGACTAAGGAGAGACTGGCAGGCTGAGTGAAGAGGGGAAGCAAAAAAACTGAAATTGCTGGAAAAGCTCACCAGCTCTGGTTGCATCTATGGAGGGGAGTCAGAGTAAAGGTTTTGGATCCAGTGACTCTTCCTCAGAACTGATGGTGGTAGGAAAACTGTGGGTTTATATGCAGAAGGTAGGGTGGGGGAGGGGGTAAAGAATAAACTATTAGGTGGAGATGGAGTCCAAAGACAGAGAAGAATGTCTGGAGTTGATAAGAATCAGGCGAGGGGAATAATTATTTGCTAATGGGATATTAATGGCTAACAAAGGGTTGTGAGTAACAGCAGACCATATGATAACAAGGCCTGGTGTTGGGGTAAGGACACAGAAGAAGTACATAGCCTTGAGTCCGAACATTGTTGAACTCAATATTGAGTCCAGAAGACTCTAGAGTCCCCAAGTGGAAATTGAGGAGCCATTCTTACAGTTTACGCTGTGCTTCGCTGGAACACCGCAGCAAACCTGACTCAGAGAACATGGTGGTGTGTTGAAGTGGCAGGCAACTGGAAGCTCAAGACAGAACTTAGGTGTTCTATGAAGCTGTTACCCCAGTGTTTGCTTCATTTCACCAAGGGGCGTGTGGAAAGCTCACATTGTGAGAAATGGGGGATACGCTCACATTGAACATTTTACTCCAGTATTGCGCTGGAGTAAAAACCTGAATTACATGCTCAAGACACTGGAGTGCAAGGCTGTCAGCATGATGAGACATACTGCAGTAATACCATATATATGGAGGTGGCCTGGCTTGCCATTGTGTGAAATGATCTGCATTTGACAGTCATATAGTTCATACCAATTTACTGCTCAGTTCTCACATCTGCTGCTGAACATTCAGTTAGATCAAATACTCTCCAGGTTCCCATCCAAGATGTACACTTCCTTTAGCTTGAAGTGGTATAAACTTTTAGATGAACATCCTACAACAATCTATGTCTTGACTGAATGATCTGCACCAGTGAAATTACATCTCGCTGCTTGTCAACATAAGTGTGTGAAAAATGGCATCGACCGATTCATTCTTGTGTTTCCCATCCAATCAAAACATGATTGATTCATCAGCTGGATTTCAGCCAGAATGAAATGATCAGTGCAGATTCTCAAATTCCTCCCAGTCTCCAACAAAGTAGTGAAAACCTCCTGCAAACGATCCCCTCTGTAACATTAGGGTAAGTGTCCTTTATTAGCAACATCAAAAGCAAGCTTGTGGCACCATTCACACAACTGGTCCATCTTAAATCTCTTTATTAAGAAAAGATGTTATTTCATTGGAGACAATTTAGGGAAGGTCCACTAGAATGATCCCTGGTATGGAGGGATCATGTTATGAGGGGCTCATCCTCTTGGAATTCAGAAGAATGAGAGGTGATCTAATTGAAACATGCAGGATTCTTAAAGGTCCTGACAGGGGAATTGCCGACTCTCATGGGAGAGTCGAGGACCAGAGAGAATAGTTTCAGAATAAAGGGACATCAGTTATAAGATTTAAATTAGATTAGATTCCCTACAGTACGGAAACAGGTCCTTTGGCCCAACAAGTCCACACCAACCCTCCGAAGAGTAACCCACCCAGACCCATTTCCCTCTGACAAATTACCTAACACTATGGCAATTTAGCACAGCCAGTTCTCCTGGCCTGCACATCTTTAGACTGCGGGAGGAAACTCGCACAGACGCAGGGCAAACATGCAAACTCCACACAGATCGCCCGAGGCTGGAATTAGACCTGGGGCCCTGGTGCTGTGAGGCAGCAGTGCTAACCACTGAGCCACCATGCCACCCTGAGGAGGAAATGAGGAGGAATTTCTTCTCTCAGAAAGTTGAGAATCTTTGGAACTTCCACAAAGAGCTGTGGGACAGAGTTATTGTATATTTATGGTTGAGATAGATTCTTACCAGTCGAGGAATCAAGGGTTATGGAGAAAGGACAAGAAAATGGATGTGAGGAATGTTGGATCAGTCATGATCCAATTGAATAGTGGAGCAAACTCAAGGGACAAATGGCCTGCTCCTTTTTTCTTTATCCTATGGTTTTATTAGATTAGATTAGATTACTTACAGTGTGGAAACAGGCCCTTCGGCCCAACAAGTCCACACCAACCCGCCGAAGCGCAACCCACCCATACCCCTTACCTAACACTACGGGCAATTTAGCATGGCCAATTCACCTGACCCGCACATCTTTGGACTGTGGGAGGAAACCGGAGCACCCGGAGGAAACCCACGGAGACACGGGGAGAACGTGCAAACTCCACACAGTCAGTCGCCTGAGGCGGGAATTGAACTCAGGTCCCTGGCACTGTGAGGCAGCAGCGCTAACCACTGTGCCACTGTGTCGCCCTTTTATGGTTGTTAAATTCAAATCAAGTTGAACTAATAAATTTATCACACTTTTCACAAAGATAACGTATAACAACAGTCTGATGGAATAAAACAATGACCAATTAGATTCAAAAATTGACATAATGAGAGAAAATATTGAGTGATGTTAATGGTTGTTTTCAGACTAGAGGATGGTAGATAGCAGTGATTTTCAACTGTCAGTGTTAGAATTCCCCAGTGCTTGTGTTTTGCTAAATGTAAATCCCATGGATCTTGGAAAAAGGAGTAAAAATTCAATTTGTTGATGATACTAAACTTGGAAGAGTAACAAACAGAGAATGATACAAACTGCCTGCAAGTACATTTTGCATGGTCAGGAAGGAGAGCTCACATCCAGAGTGGGACACCGCCCGAGCGAGTATACAATTCGGGGAATTTGGAGGCAGTGTGGAAATTCGGTGCAGAGGAGAAGACGTACTTCTTGCTTGTTTTTCTGGCTCAAATGTTGTAAGAGCTTTAACTGGATAAATTGGAGCACAGGGTCAGGGGCCCAGCTCAAAACAGTGACATCACAGATGAACTGTAAGTTTATTGGTTGATGATAGCTCCTAATTTAGTCACAGAGTTGTACAGCACAAAAACAGACCCATTGGACTGACTCGTCCATGCCGATCAGGTATTCTAAATTAATCTAGTCCCATTTGCTAGCAATTCTCTCATATCCCTGTAAACCCTTCCTACTCATATACCCATCCAGGTGCCTTATAAATGTTGTAATTGTACCAGCCTCCACTCTGGCAACTCATTCCATAAATGCACCACCCTGTGTGTGAAAATGTTGCCCTTTAGGTCCCTTTGAAATCTTCCTCCTCTCACCTTAAACCTATGACCTCGAATTTTGGACTGCCCCACTCCAGGGAAAAGACCTTGTCTATTTACCCTATCCATGCCCATCATGATTTTATAAATTTCTATAAGGTCACCCCATAACCTCCAATGCTCCAGGGAAAATAGCCCCAGCCTATTCAGCCTCTCCCTACAGCTCAAACTCTACAACTTTGGCAACATCCTTGCAAATCTCTTCTGAACTCTTTCAAGTTTCACAACATTGTTCCGAGACTAGGGAAACCAGAATTGCACGCAGTATTCCAAAAGTGGCTGAACCAATGTCCTGTGCAGCTGCAACATGACCTCCCAACTTCTATAGTCAATGTACTGACTAATAAAGGCAGGTATACCAAATTTCTTCTTCACTATCCTATCTACTTGTGATTCCATTTTCAAGGAAGTGTGAATCTGCATTCCAAGGTCCCTTTGTTCAGCAACATTCCCCAGGACTTTACCATTAAGTGTGTAAGTCCTGCCCTGATTTGCATTTCTAAAAAGCAGCACCTCACATTTATCTAAATTAAACTCCATCTGCCACTTCTCAGCCCATTGGCCCATCTGATCAAGATCCTGTTGTACTGAGGTAACCTTCTAAACGGTCTGCTACACCTCCAATTTTGGTGTCATCTGCAAACTTACTAACTATACTTCCTATGTTCACATCCAAATCATTTAACAAAGAACAGAAAAACAGAGGACCCAGCGCCGATCTTTGTGGCACTCCACTGATCACAGGTCTCCAGTCTGAAAGGCAACCCTCCACCACCACCCTCTGTCTTATACCTTTGAGGCAGTTTTATATCCAAATGGCTAGTTCTCCCTGTTTTCTATGTGATCTAACGTTGCTAACCAGTCTCCCACAAGGAACCTTGTTGAACGTCCTCCACTCAGCCCTCATCAATCCACTTCACTACTTCTTTAAAAAACTCATCAAAAACTAATCAGTCCTTGCCTTTCCAAATACATGTAAATCCAGTCCCTCAGGATTCCCTCCCAAACTTGCCCACCACCAATGTCAGGCTCATTGCTTTATAATTCCCTGGGTCTTCCTTGCCACCTTTCTTAAATAGTGGCACCAAGCTAGTCAATCTGCTTTCGATGAACTATATATCTCAGCAAGGCACCCAGCAATCACTTCCCTCGCTTCCCACAGAGTTCCAGGGTACACTTGATCAGGTCCTGGGGATTTATCCACCTTTGTGCATTTTAAGATGCTCAGCACCTCCTTCTCTATAATATGGACATTTTTCAAAATGTCACCATCTATTTCCCCACATTCTGTACCTCGCATGTCCTTCTCAGTAAACACTTATGTAAAATGCTTGTTTAGTAATCCCCCATCTCCTGTGGCTCCACACAAAGGCTGATTTGCTGATCTTTAACACGTCCTATTCTTTCCCTCATTACCATTTTGTCCTTAATGTATTTGTAGAAACCATTTGGATCTCCTTAACTCTACTTGTCAAAGTAATCTCATGTTCCTTTTTTGCCCATCTGATTTCCATCTTAAGTATACTCCCATTGCCTTTGTATTCTTCTCGGGAATCACTCGATCCCAGCTATCTATACTTGACATATGCTTCTTTCTTATCTTGACCAAACCTTCAATTTCTCCAGTCATCCAACATTCCCTACACCTACCAGCCTTGCCCTTCATCCTTACAGGAATGTACCATCTCTGGACTGTCATCATTTCATTTTTGAAGAATTCCCATTTTCCAGCCATGCAATTAACTGCGAACATCCACCTCCAATAAATCTATGAAACATCTTGCCTAATACCATCAAAATTGGCCTTCCTCCAGTTTAGCAGTTTTACTTTTAGAGTCTCTCCTTTTCTATCACCATTTTAAATCTAATAGAATTATGGTCACTGATCCCAAAGTGCTCCCCCACTGATACCTCAGTCACCTGTGCCTCCTTATTTCCAAAGTGTAGGTCAAGTTTTGCACCCCCTCTCACAGGTACATCCACACATTTAATCAGAAAATTCTCTTGTACACACTTAACAAATTCTTTTTCACCCAAGTCCTTAACACTATGGCAGTTCCAGTCTATATTTGGAAAGTTAAAATCCCTGACTATAACCATCCTATTATTCTTGCAGATAACTGAGATCTCCTTACAAGTTTATTTCTCAATTTCCAGTTGACTTTTGGTGGGCCTAAAATACAGTGCCAATAATTTCTTATTTCTCACTTCTACCCAAATAGCTTCCCTAGATATATTCCCAGGAATATTCTCCCTAAGTACAGCCATGGTGTTATCCTGAATCAAAATGCCACTTCCCTGCCTCACTTGTTCCTCTTTCTCTCCTTCCTGTAGCATTTGCACCCAGGAACATTAAGCTGCCACTCCTGTCCATCCCTGTGCCACGTCTCTTTATTGCCATGATATCCTGGTCCCATCTTCCCAACTATGCCCTGAGCTCACCTGCCTTACCTATTAGGTCTCTTGCATTGAAATAAATGCAACTTAATTTATCAGTCCTACCTCATTCTCTGCTTTGTTCCTGTCTGCTCCGGCTGTTTGACTTGCTCCTTTCCCCAACTGTACCCGTCTCAGATTGATGTCTTTCCTCACCATCTCTCTAGGTCCCACCATCCCACCTTATTGGTTTAAATCCTCCTGAGCAGCTCTAGCAAATCTCCCTGTCAGTATATTAGTTCACTTTCAATTCATGTGCAATCTGTCCTTCTTATTCAAATCACTTCTATCCTATAAGAGTTTCCAATGATCCAAAAATGTGAATCCTTCTCCCCTCCACCAGCTCCTTAGCTACGCATTCATCTGGTCTATCCTCCTAATCCTCTCCTCACTAGCTCATAGTATCAGGAGTAATCCAGATATTACTACCCTCGAGGACCTCCTTTTTAAATTCTTGCCTAACTTCCTTTCATTCTATTCTCAGAATCTCATCCTTTTCTTGTCCTACATCGTTAGTTCCAATGTGTACAATAACCTCCTGCTGGACCCTCTCCCCTTTGAGAATATTCTGCACCCTCTCCACGATAGCCTTGATCCTGGCACTAGGGAGGCAACACACCATTCTAATGTCTTACTGTTGACTGTAGAAATGTTTGTCTGTGCCTCTGACTAGAGGGTCCCCTATCACAATTGATTGCTTGAAACCTGACGTGCCCCTCATGACAATTAGAGCCAGTCTCAGTACCAGAAACCTGCCTGTCAATGCTGTATTGTCCAAGAGCCCAACACCCCCTACATTTTCCAAAATAGCACACTTGTTTGAGAATGGGGATAGCCACGAGAGACACCTGCAATACCTGTCTCCGTCTCCTACCTTTCCTGGAGATAACACATCTACCTGAATGTATCCATGGTTTTTCTCCCTTCCTATAACTGCCATCCATCACACCTCTTAGCTCCTGTAAATTTCTTATTACCCCTAGCTGTTGATCCAGCAATATGATAGGATTTGCAACCAAAGACACTTCCTGCAGACATAATCATCAGTAACATGGAAACTCTCCCAAATTCGACAGGAAAAGCACATCGATCTACTAACGGCCATCTTTGCACTTTAACAATCTGCAGACTCAGGAAATCGAACAGGCTTAATGCTCTAAAAACACTGCTCCAGACTAACTTAGGAACTATGTTTTTATTTTTCAAGTTTAATCAAGAGACAGATCTCAATAAAAATATATAACCAAAGAAAACCCACTTTACTCATTATTAGAGATTTACAAAAAAGAACAGTGAGGTTAAATTTTAAAAACTAGCCACTTAGCTGTTTCCCTACTGTGAACTCCCCCACACAAGGTTTCTTCTGTGTGGGGGAGTTCACAGTCGGGAAATTTTCTTAGACAAACTCCAATGTCTAAATTTTCTTAGACAAACTCCAATGTCCAGAGATACTTGAAACCAAGCAGCAGAGGCAGTCAGCTGTGCAGATTACTGCTGGGTCAGAGAACAGTGCAGCTTTATTTCTCCATTTTATGCCCTTCCCATGTGGCCATTGCCTTTGTTTCTCTTCCTGCTTTTTAAAGTGCCATTGTTTTGATTTTTTTTCCCCAAAATTATGAAACATTGCAACAGCTTATGAAACAGCAATTACTGCTCGTAGAATTCAAGGAAATCAGCTCCAACACTGAAAATACCTCAAAAAAGGAGGAGCTCTTACACTCTCAGGTTTTTCTGTTCTCTACCTTGGATTACCCAGAATCTTTATTGACCACGTATTATTGGTTATTTTCAGATTGAAGGTCAATATGGGAAATATTTATAGGTAACAAGCTAAAAGACTAATAGGAAATTTTTTAAAAATCAAATGAAGAACAAAATAAGTAAGAGAGATGCTGGGCCAGGCAATGAGTTTTAACTGCACAGTGTGCGAGCTGGAGGACCCCATTATGGTTCACAGCGACCACATCTGTAGCAAGTATTGGTAGTTTGAGGAACTCTGGCTCAGTGATGATGAACTAGAGTCTGAGCTTCAAACACTGTGAAATATCAGGGAAGATGAGAGTGACCTGGATGCTGTGGTTCAGAAGCAATTACAACCCTTGGACTAACTATCTTAAATTTAGTCAATGGTCATGGAAAGGAGGGTGTGACTATGAGCGAGGCAGGTTGAGGGATCCAGGAGGTAGTGCTGAAGGAGCCTCAGTTTTTGAGCATATCTAACAGGTTTGAGATTCTTGCTGCTGGTTTGAGATTCTTGCTGCTCGTGTGAATGAGAGTAGAGGTTGTAGGGAAGATGAGCAAACTGACCATAGCACCACAGGTACTGGGAAACATTAAAAAGGGGGAGAAAAGAGAAATGCAGTTGCAAATTGAGGACAGTATAGTCTGAGGAATAGACATTATTCTCTGGGGGCAGGATCAAGCTTCCTAAAGGCTGTGTTGCCTGCCTGGTGCCTGGGTTCAGGATATCTCATCTGGGCTGCAGAGGAACCTGGAGAGGGAGGGGAAAGATAAGTTGTTGTGGTTCACAAAGGTACCAATGATGTAGGACAGAAAGAGGAAAGAAGTTCTACGGAGGGAATAAGCAGTTAGAGGCTAAATTAAAAAGCAGAACCAAAGAGGTAATGATCTCTGAATTACTGTCTGAATCATGAGAAAATGAATCCACAAGATTAAAGAGGTAAACACGTAGCTCAAAGATTAGTGTGGGAGAAATAAGTTTGAATTCATGGGACATTGGCATCAGTTCTGGGGAAGGAGGGAGATGTTCCAATGGGATGGGCTCCACCTGAATCATGCTGGGACCAGAATCCTGGTGAATTACATAACTAGGGCAGTGATAGGGTTTTAAACTAAATAAGGGGTGTGGTTCAGTTGCATGGAAAAATATGGGAATGATTAAAAGTGGCAGGGTGCTCGGCAGAGGTCAAAGTATCCAGAACACATAATAGGACAGAGAAGATGGAAAGAGTCAGAAATGTAACTTCAGGTACAACAAGTCAGGGGACAATGATAAGAAGGGGGTAGGACTGAGGGTTTGCACACAGTAAATGAAACAAGGTAAATGAGCTTGTAGTGCAGATTGAAATTGACAGGTATGATGTTGCAAGTATCACAGAGACGTGGCTGCAAGGGGATCAGGACTGGGAACTAAATATCCAAGGATACACTGGAAAGGACAACCAGGTGCGCAGAGGGGGTGGGGTTACCTCATTAGTAAGAAATAAAATTAACTCTACAGCAAGAAATGATATAAGGTTGAAAGGCTTAGAATCTGTGTGGGTGGTTGAGGAACTATAAAGGGAAAAAGACGCTGATGGGAATTATGTACAGGCCTCCTGGCAATAGTCAGAATGTGGGGAAAAAAGCAAATCAGGACATAGAAAAGACACGCAAGCAAGGCACTGTTACAAGCATCACAAGGAAATTCAATATGCTGATGGACTGGGATCATCAGGTTGGTAGCAGAACATAAGAAAAATAACTTGTGGAGTATCTATGAGATGATTTCTTTGGAGCAGTTTATGGATTTAGTGATGTGTAATGAGGCAGACTTGATTAGGGAACTTAAGCCGAAGGAACTCTGAGGAGGTAATGACCATAATATGATATAATTTACTTCTGCACTATGAGAGGGAGAAGATTTAATCAGATGAACATTGTTGCAATTAATTAAAGGTAACTACAATACAAGAACATGAGGGAAGAACTGGCTGGAGTTGAATGGAGGGAGAGACTAGCAGGGAAGTTGGTGGAGCAGCAATGGTAGGAATTTCTGGGGGTAATTCAGAAGGCATAACAGAAATTCATCCCAAGGAAGAAGACACACATGAGAGGGAGGATGATGAGGGGAAGTCAAAGACAGGATAAATGCAGAAGTAAACACAGATTATGTGGCGAAGATTAGTGAGAAGTCAGAGAATTGGGAAGGCTTTAAAAATCAGGAGTGGATAACTAGAAAAGCAATACACAGGAGTACATTAAATATGAAAGTAAGCTAGCTAGTAGTATAAAAGAAGATTGCAAGAATTTATTTAGATATCTGAAAGGTAAGAGAAAGGCAAGAGTGGACACTGAACCACTGGAAAATGGGGCTGGAGAAGCAGTAATGGGTAACAAGGAAATGCAAAGGAACTGCATCTGTTTTCACAATGGAAGGCAACAGAAGCATACCAGATCTTCAAAAGATTTAGGGGCGGAAGTAAGTGTCATGGCTAGTTTTGGGCACTTTATCTAAGCAAAGATGTGCTGGTCTTTTGAGGGTGTGGGTCTTGGGTGATCCAGAAGAGGTTTTATGAAAATGTAAATCCAGAGAAGAACGGCTTGTCATGCAAGAAGTGATTGAGGACTCTGACTCCGTAATTAATAGAGTTTAGAAGAATGAGGACAGATCTGATTAAAACTCACAGATTACTGACAGGCCTGCATACAGTGGACATGGGGCAGATGTGGAATTCATTGCCGCAGAGTGCATTGGAGGCCGGAACCTAAATGTCTTCAAGCAGATATTGATAAATTCTTGATGTCACAAGGAATTAAGGGCTACGGGGAGAATGCTGGTAAGTGGAGTTGAAATGCCCATCAGCCATGATTGAATGGTGGAGTGGACTCGATGGGTCGAGTGACCTTACTTCCACTCCCATGTCTTATGGTCTTATGTTTACACTGGTAGGAGAGACTAGGACCCGAGGGCACACCTTCATAATGAAGGAAGAACTCTTTAGAACTGAGATGAGGAATTTCTTCAGTCAGAGGGTGATGACTTTGTGGAACTCATTGCCGTAGAGTCATTGAGTGTAATTAAGTCAGATATCGATAGGTCCTTGATTGGTAAGGGGATTAAGGGTTTCAGGAAGATGGCAGGAGAATGGGGTTGAAAAACATATCAGCCATGATCAAATGGCAGAGCAGACTTGATGAGCTGAATGGCCTAATTCTGCTCCTGTACCTTATCTTGTTTTGGTATAAGAGGACATAGGTAGGTGAGTAGAATGGATAAGCCAGTGGTGGATAGAATTTGATTCAGAGAAGTGTGAGGTGATGCAATTTGGAAGAAGGGATAGGGAGCGGTAATATAGACTTAATGACATAGTTCTAAAGAGTTTGCAGGAGCAGAGGGACCTTGAGGTGCACATGGAAAGGTATTTGTGGGTGGCAGGACTCAGCGATGGAGTGGTTAGTAAACACAAAAGATCTTAAGATCCAGAAATAAAGACGTTCAGTAGAGAACCAGGAAAGTAATGCTGAACCTATATATAGCTCTTGTTAAGCTTCAAACAGTGTATTTTTTCTGGTTCTGATCTCCACAATTCTAGCATGGCTTTTGTTTTGTGTTATGTCTCATTTGTTCTAATATTTTGTTTTGTGGAGGGGCTTTTGTTTGTGTGTCTGGGTTACAGTTGACTATGAACTGAAAATGTCTAGACCACAATCTTGTGTTTCTATTAGAAGTTATTCCAATCTTTGATTTTTAATATGTAAATTGAGCTATCCATGTGGGACTCAACATACAGACCAGACTCACATAATGTAAGCTAAATATTTCTGTCCGAGAGAGCAAATACTTCTAATTCAGTCAAAGTGATATGGAATTTACTCTAGTGCAAATAAAGCCTTGTGTCAAACTGGGATTCTAAGATGAAAGTGTTCAATCAGATCGACAGCTCATACTAAAAATGTCAGATCTATAACACCCAGTATAAAACAAGCAAAATTAGATTAGATTAGACTTACAGTGTGGAAACAGGCCCTTCGGCCCAACAAGTCCACACCGACCCGCCGAAGCGAAACCCACCCATACCCCTACATTTACCCCTTACCTAACACTACGGGCAATTTAGCATGGCCAATTCACCTGACCCGCACATCTTTGGACTGTGGGAGGAAACCGGAGCACCCGGAGGAAACCCACGCAGACACGGGGAGAATGTGCAAACTCCACACAGTCAGTCGCCTGAGTCGGGAATTGAACCCGGGTCTCAGGCGCTGTGAGGCAGCAGTGCTAACCACTGTGCCACCGTGCCGCCCAAAATGTAGTCCCTTTCATTGAAAATTGAGGTCTCGAGGACGTGTCAATCATTTTTAAGAATTATAATAAGGAACATTTTTCTGCAGTTTGTCTGGCTGTCCCTATAAGAGCAATGGCATTGTGATTTGTGATTAGCTGGTCCCCAGAAGTCCTCTGCCCAGAACTCCAACACTCCTGAAATTCTTGCTGAAAAGTAGCGATTTCAGAAAAATCGGACTATCCATCACAAACTGTTTTCAGTGCTTTCCCATGGAGAGCCAGGAAACTAGGACAGTCCAACTAGCTCCCAATGAATATCAATCATTTATATCATACAAATTCAATAGTTGATTTAAAAACAACAGGACTAGTATCATTCAGGTCCCTGAGTTTAAGGCTGAATATGTTATGTGTCTGAGGCTACCAATACCTGACTGTAAACTTTCAAAAGCTGATGACAGCATGGAAGTGAGGGAAAGTGTCTACAAGCATTCTAGTATGTCACAGAATACCTATTTCTTTGACTGTCTCTGAGAGTGTAAATACATCTATCAGTGTGTCGGTGTAACAATACTAAGTCAGGTTGGTACAAGAAAATGTTTAGATATTTTTCTTTGTTAGTTATTCTGTTGAATAAGGGAGTTAGCCCATATTTCAACATTATGTAGACAGGAGAAAGAATGAAGTTGAGATGTGGAAGTGACCTATTATTCCAACAGGTGTCCTATTATTCCAACAGGTGTCCTATTATTCCAACAGACATCCTGTTATTCCAATTGATTACCTATTATTCCAACAAATGGCCTATTATTTCAACAAATGACCTATTATTCCAACAGACGTCCTATTATTCCAACAGACGTCCTGTTATTCCAATTGATGTCCTGTTATTTCAACAAATGTCCTGTTATTCCAACAAATGGCCTATTATTCCAACAAATGACCTATTATTCCAACAGATGACCTATTATTCCAACAGATGTCCTATTATTCCAACAGATGTCCTATTATTCCAACAGATGTCCTTCCCTCAGCCAGTATAGTGACCAAACCATAAGTCTACAAAGTAGCAAGATCTCACTATCATTGCTGCACCAGTCACATCAGCTAGTTGTTACTTCAGGAATAATCAGTCTTCTGGCAGGAGAGATTGATGGAGAGTTCCTTGTTCTCACATTTTCCGGCAGTATTTTCCTAGGCATGTTGATGCAAAGTGCAGAATAGGGACCCTCTGTGTCATCACAATGCTTCCAGGTGAGGGACCTACCCCAAACCACAGGCTTCATCTTTCACCTTAGATAGTAGCCAACTCTCAAACTACATTAGAAATAGCTTATTTTGTAAGTAAATCCGGGGATCTGATGCTATCTTAGACATTAAAATTATATGAAATGACATCTCCATAATCTCAGCTCAGTGTTTTAAAGAAGTGGATTCTGCCCCTTCTCAATATTCTTCTGCAAGTGATGGCTAGTTTAGTTTCATCAGTTCCTCCTCATAATTCAGTCTCATTTTTTTTTGCTCCTGCACCTACACACCCTTCTCTTTATTCAGCTACCATTTGCAATGTGATTTCATAAGTAGTTTGTACAGAATAGAGTAACATTCTAAAAAGAAGCAGCTCCTTTTACTTTAGATAAATGGTTTTCTACACATTTAATGACCTCTGACCTTGTTTAGTGTAAGGTGATGTACTCTGGAAGTTAGTGTGTGTTTTTCAAACACTTCTCGGAGCCCATTGAACTGGTTTCTCCTTCAATGCACCTGCAGTATCCAGGAATCAAGTACAAATCCCTCCGATAATCCCTCTGGCTCAGTACATATTCTGGATTTGCAGTATTTGTGTAAGTGTTATGAATTAATACAGTTCAGACTTACAGCAGATTGAGCACAGGTGTGTTGACATTCTGTGCAGTCCTGGCCAAAATAGAAACATAGAGTCATTGAATGGTTATAGCACAGAGAAAGGCCATTTCACAGTGTCATCCAACCATAAAGAGATATAAAGCTCGGAAAAAGGTCATTGAGCCCATTGCCTCTGCACTGATCAAAAAACAACCAAACTGCAGTAACCCGACTTATCTTTGCTGGTTCTCTGAAAGAGCCAGTCCCGCTCCCTTACCTACTCCCTAGTGTGCTGTATTTTTGGTAGGAGTGATGTTGAGAGTAACATTCAACACGAAATCAGAGATGCATGCATTAAAGGGGCATCAACAATTATGGATGATTTTAATCTGCATATAAATTGGGCAAATCAAATTAATGACAATACCATAGAGGAGAAATTCCTAGAGTCTATACAACATGACCTTGTATTTTCTTGACCAATATGTCAACTGAAGAACAGGTCACTTAGAGTGGGTATAATGCAATGAGAAAGAAATAATTGGCAATGCGGTTATGAGAAACCCATTGTGGATAAGTGACTATAATATAATAGAATTTTCTATGAGGATGAAGAGTGAAGTTGTTGTTTTTGTGATTAGTGTCCTGAGTTTTAAAGGGAAACTACAATAGTATGAGGTGTGAATTGGCTACAATGCATACTGAAAACATTTTTTTTCCTGTCTGGCACAAGAGTGCAAAGAGACCAATAGTTAAACCATGGCTTACGAGAGAAGTTAGAGATAATATTAGATTGAAAAAAGAGACATACAATTTGGCAAGAAAAAAACAATAGACCTGAGGATCAGGAATAGTTTGGAAGCCAACGAAGGAGGACCAAGGGATTGATTAAGAAGGGGAAAATAGATTATGAGAGTAAGCTGGCCAGAGTATAAGAACTGACTGTAAAAGTTATGTATGGTATGTAACGAGAAAAAAAATTGTGAAAACTAATATAGGTCCTTTACAGTCAGAAATGAAGTCATTCATAATGGGAATGAAGAAATGCCTGACAAACTCAAATTGTACTTTGCTTCACATTAGGATACGGATAATACATCAGAAATGATGTAAAACACAGGATCTAGTGAGAGGGAGAAACTGAAGCAAATCGATATTAGTAGAGAAATGGTATTGGAGAAATTGATGGGGTTGAATCATAGAGTCACATAACACAGAAACAGACACTTTGGTCCAACCAGTCCATGCTGACAATAATCTCAAACTAAACTAGTCTTACCTGCCTGTGCTTGGCCCATATCCTCCAAAAACTTCCCTCTTCATATACTTATCTAAATGTCTTTTGCATGTTGTAACTGTACCCTCATCCACAACATCCTTGAGAAGTTCATTCCACATAGTCTCTGTTTAAAAAAATATGCCTTCTAGTCTTGAAATCGCCCAGCCTAAGAAAAAGACAGCTGCCATTCACTTTATCCATACCTATCATGATTTTATAAATCTTTATAAAGGTCACCCCTTCAACCTCCTATGCTCTAGTGAAAAGATTTCCAGCCCATTCACCTCTTCTTATAACTCAAACCCTCTGTTCCTGGCAACATTCTAGTTAATCTCTTCTGAACCCTCTCCAGCTTAACAATGTTCATCGCATAACAGGGAGACCAGAACTGGACATGGCACTCCAGAAGAGGCCTCATCATCATCTGTACAACCTCAACATAATGTCCCAACTCCCATACTCAAAGGCCTAAGCAATGAAGGCAAACATACTAAATGTCTTCTTAACCATCCTGTCTAACTGTGATGCAAAATTAAAAAAATAATGTACTTGAACCCCTAGGTCTCCTCCACAACATCACTCAAGGCCATAATTTTAAATATATAATTCCTGCCCTTGTAATTTGGTAAAACAAACAATACCTCACATTTCTCCAAATTAAACGCCATCTGCCACTCCTCAGCCATTGACCCAATTGATCAAGATCTGTTTGTAATCTTAGATAACGTTCTTCAGTGTCCACTATACCACCTTTTGATGTCATCTGCAAGCTCACTAACCTGCCTTATATATTTTCATCTAAATCATTTATGTAAATGATAAACAAAAGTGGACCTCGGACTGATCCCGTTGGAACACTGCTGGTCACAAGCCTCCAGTATGAAAAACAACTCTCTACCACCACTCTCTATCTCCTGCTGTTAAGCCAATTTTGTATCCAATTGGCAAGATCACTTTGAATCCCAAGTGATCTAACTTTATTAATTAGCCTACTTTCCCAGAACTTTGTCTAAGACTTTACTAAAGTCCAAGTAAACAATGTCTATTGCTCTGCCTCAACAATCTTCTTGGTTACTTCCTTAAAAATTCAATCAAATTTGTGAGACATGATGTCCCTTTCTCAAAACCATTCTGACTACCCCTAATCAATCCTTGCCTCTCTGAATACGTATAAATCCTATCTTTCAGAAATGCATCCAACAATTTACCCACCACTGATGTCAGACTCACACGTCTATACTTTCCATGCTTCTCTTTACATCCTTTCTAAAACAAAGGCACAGCGTTAGCCATGTTCCAGTCATCTGGCAGCTCACTCGTAGTTATAGATGATACAAATATTTCGACAAGAGGGCCCACAATTTCCTCTCTAACTTCACACAGTACCCTGGGATACGTTAGATCAGGTCCCAGAGATTTATTCACCTTTATCATTTTGAAGACTTCCAGCACTTTATCTTCTGTAATCTGAGCTAGTTTTGAGACATCAATATTTATTTTTCTGAGTTCTCTAGCCTCCATTTCTTTTTCCACAGTAAAAATTGACACAAAATATTCATTTGTTGTCTCTTCCATCTCTTGAGGTTCAACACAAAGATGAGCTCTTTGATCTTTCAGGGGGCCTACTGTCTCGCTAGTTGTTCTTTTGCTCTTAATGTACTTGTACTCCTTGGGTTATCCTCAATCGATTTCCTAGGCAACCTCATATCCTTGCTTTGCCTTCCTCATCTCCATTTGAAGAATACCCCGACAATGTTTATTCTCTTTATTCAAGAGATTAATTTGAACCCAGTTACCTGTATCTAATATACGATTCTTTTTTATTCTTGACTAGAACCTCAATATATTTAATCATCCATTGAAGGTTAATAAATCCCCAGGACCTGATAAGATATGTCCCAGAATACTTAAGGAAGTGCCCTAGAAATAGTGAATAAGTTGGTGGTCATCATCTGATACTCTTTAGACTGTGGAATACTTCCCATAGATTGGACAGTAGCTAATATAAACCCATTACCTAAAAAGGGAAATTGAAAAAAAATTGAATTATAGACCAATGAGCCTGACATCGGGAATGGGGAAGATACTAGAGTCCACTATCAAGAATTTTATAACAGAACACTTAGAAAACTGTGGAAGAATCAGAGACAATCAGCATGAATATACAAAAGGGAAATCGTGCTTGACAAATCTACTAGAATTAATCAAGGATGTAGCTAGTAGAGTTGATTAGGGGAGCAGGTGGATGTGGTTTATTTAGATTTTCAGAAAGCTTTCATCAAAGTCTCATAGAAGTGAATAATGTATATAATTAAAGTGCATGGGATTGAGGGTAGTGTCTTGAAATGGATAGAAAATTGGTTAGCATTCAGGAGACAAAGAGAGAGAACTAATGGGTCTTTTTTCAAATGGCAGGCAGTGACTAGTTTTGGTACAGCAAAGCTTGGTCGTCAGAGCCCAGCAATTCAAAATATATTTAAACGATTTAGATACAAAAACTAACTTTAATTTCTCGAGATTTGCAGATTACGCAAAGCTTGGGTGGAAGGGTGAGCTATGAGGAGGATGCAGATATGGGGCATTGTGATTTGGACAAGTTGTGTGAGTGGGTAGATACATGGCAGGTGAAGTATACTCTGGAGAAATGTGAGGTTATCCACCTTGTTAACGTGAGATCACGGTAAAGTTTCATGGATGTTCATCATAACTTGCTTACTTTTGTAATCTATTCCTCTATTTTTGTAGCCATAGAACCCAGTTTTCTTCTTAATCACTTTTTCAACTGAATGACACCTTCAACAATCCATGCTTACAGACCCTCAGGTCTCCCTGTTCCTGTACTGTGTATAAAACAGTGTGTTTTATTTTACATCACCTCTCCTTATTCTTCCTATCAAGGTGTTTCACATCACATTTCTCAAGTTTCATTTGCTGTGTGTCTGCCCGATCCCACCAGCCTGTCTCTGTCCTCTTGAAATCTGTTACCATCCACGCAATTCACAAAGCAATACCAAATGCTTTAAATCAAATTGAAAATTTTAAAATCATATGTCTGGCTTACCCAAGTTTAATATGTATCAAGAAAAGTAGAAGTCTTAGTATTGACTCCTGGGGGACCCTATAACATAAAGGGGAAGCCATGAGTGAAATTTAATGGAATTTTCAGAAGGAGTTGGATAAGGTACCATGCATTGAGTTCCTAATAAAATAAGAGCCCATGGTATTGGACATACTATATTAGCATTAGTGGAAAATTGGCTAACTAATAGATTGCAGGGAGTTGGGACAAACTGAGCATTTTCAGGATGGCAATCTGTACTGAGTGGTATGCCACAAGGATTAGTGCTGGGACTACAATTATTTGTCAGATATATTAATGACTTGGATGAGGAAAGTGAATGTACAATTGTCAAGTTTCTGGGTGACGCAAAAATAGGCAGGAAGGCCAATGCTGAAGATGACACAAAGGGTCTCCAGAGGGATATAGACAGGTTAATCAAGTAGGAAGAAATTTGGCAGATGGAATATAATGTGGAAAAGTTTGAGATTATTCTATTTGGCAGGAAGAATGGAGGAGCTTAATATTATTTAAATGCGGAAAGGCTGCAGATTCAGGAGTCTTGGTGCATATACTACAAAAATAAAGCTAACATTTAAGTTCAGTGGGTAATACAGAAGGCAAATGGAACATGCTTGTTTCAAAGGGAATGTACGATGAAAATAGGGACGTCTTGCTATAACTATGAAAGGCACTAGCCAGGCCACAGACATAATTACTGTGAACAGTTCTGGGCCACTTATCTTGGGAAAGAAAAACTGGCATTGGCAGCTATCCAGAGAAGATTCACTAAATTGATCCCAAATATAGGGGGACTGCCTAATGAGGAGAGGCTGAGTAGGTTCGGGCTGTAATTTTGTTAAAGGTTAGAAGATTGAAAGGTAAAACTCTTGAAGCATACAAGATTCTTAGAGCACATAACAAGGTAGGTTGGTTCCCTTGTGTGAGAGAGTTTAGGACCAGAGAATGTCATTTCAGAATAAGGAGTCACCCATTTAAGATAGAGATGAAGAGCAATTTGTGAATCTGTGGATTCTTTACTGCAGAGCACTGCAATGTATGTTCAAGGCTGAGATAAACATATGAAATCAGTCAAGGAAGCAAAGGTTCTCAGGAAAAGGCAAGAAAGTGAAGTTAAGGATTAACAGATCAGCCATGATCTCATTGAATAGTGGAGCAGACTCGATGGGCTGAATGGCATACTCTGCACCTATTTCTGATATTTTTTTTGATCATAAAATACCTCCATCCATTTCAAAAAGCAAATATTCATCATTACTCACGGTTGCCTGTCACTCAGTCAACTTTGAAACCATGCTGCGACTGTCCTTTTTATTGCACGGGCTAAAACCTTGCTGCCGAATGCATTATGTTACTCTTTATGAAATGCCTTTTGCTCCCACGTTCTCCCCATTAGTTGCATTATCCTCATCAACCCATTCTGTTATCTCATAAAACCGCACAATCAACTTAGGTTAAACTCAATTTGCTTTGAACAAATCTGTGCTGGCTTTTCTTAATGAATCCTTATTTAAATTTCTCACAGATTATAGTCCCTTAGAATCCTTCTTAGAGCTGCCATCATCAATTGTCATTGCTGAAAAAGAACATATTATCAGTTCGTTATCATGTTTAGTCTTGTGGGAGCTTGTTTGTGGACAAATTGGCTTCCTACATGTTAAAACAGTGAGTATATTTCAATAACCAGTATTTTATTTGGTGTAAAGTGCTTTGAGCCATCCTAAGTTTGTGAAAGACTGCAGAAATATAAATTCTTGCTTTATCAGTCAGGGACATGCTGGCTCTACTTCCAACAGCATATAGTAACTCAGGTTAATTTTAAAAATCAGATAACATTGCTGAAAGAAAATTTCATGATCAGTGCTTTTCGATTAGCTCTGCTTAGCTGACTGGAGGCGAGAGGAGAAACATTCTGTGTCATATTTTAGCCTTAATGAACCACAGACCACATATTTGCAGTGACTACATGCAATAACTGTATACAATTCCAGAAGTTTTACCTGGGTTTTGGGATCAGACAAACCCCAGTTAGCAGCCGTGATCATTACATCCCTCCAGCTCACAGGCAGCATCTCAATCACTTGAACCAGCAGACCAGACACTCCTATTCAACATGATTGAGATACATGAGCTATCTCTGCCTCTCAGCCAGTGCTCTTCAGAGGCACTAGGCTGCTCTCGAATTAATGGGCACTTGAAACTGGTTGTAAGCAGCATGTATTCTTGTGGAGGGCTTATAGCCACAATTTACTTCATGAAGGGCATTAAAATTCAAGATTTACCATCTTATTCAAGAGCAATCCAATCAGTCAAGTCTGTTTAATTCCATGTATTAATAAAAGCAATTGATATGACAATGATTTTGATTCTTATAAATGACCATTAAGAGAAATTGTCTTAATTGCACTCCACAATAAACTGTCTGGCAAAGGGTGCCATCATAATAATATTCTTATTTTTAAAAATACATCAGAATACATCACCCAAACTAGGGTACCATAGCACCATACAAACTGGGATTAATAGTTGGTCACTCAGCTTATCAAACATATCCACCATTCAATAAGAATGTGGCTGATCCTCTACCTCAATGCCATATCTCTCAACATCATCATAACCCTTGACATTTTATACATATAAAAAAAAACTCAACCTCATTCTTGAGTATACTCAATGACTGCGTGTTCATATTCTTCTGTTGTAGAGAATTCTGTTATAGTCCCAGCTGATGGTAACACAAGTTGGTTTTCTGTAAGACCTGGCTTGATAGACTTTAACTTTTATTTTTGCTTGTTGTTAACCAAGGTGGTCAGTCATTGACATATTCACAAGAGGCTGCCAATGTTCTTAAAACAAAAGGACATAAATGTTCATTATATAAAAGAAAAAAAGTGAACCATGAATAAAAGAACATACAAGTTTATGAGACAAAAGAGAAAAAACTATGTTAACTGTGTAACAACTATTTGAAATGGTCTCATTGCAAATGTCAGAAAGAAACATCCAACCATTTTTGTTATCAATAATCTTACAGATATTCAAACTTCAGTGAAGTTTGTCTCTGCATCTATGCTAAAGCTCCTTGTTCAGTGGCACAGTGGTAATTAGTTTCCTTTTCATCAAAGTTTAGGTATTCCTTCTCGCTGAATGAACCCATACACTGACGGACTTTATTTGACTTGTTTTGACTTGCTGTATTGCTCTGTGTGTGTCGCTGGGAGTGAAATCTCATAGAAACCTTTAAAATTCCAGCATTAGCACGAGATAGGATAAAGACAGAAAGGATATTCCCATTGACCAGGGAGTCTAGAATCAGGAATTACAGCCTAAGAAAATGGGATAGTCAACTTAGGACAAAGAGGAAGAGAAATTTCTTCACCCAGAGAGTGGAAAGTCTGTGGAAAGTGGTTGAGGACAAAAAATTGAACATCTTTAAGAAGAAGTTAAATATAGTTCTTGAGTTAAAGGGATCAAAAGGAATGAGGAGAAAACAGGAACAAGGTATTGAGTTGGATGGCCAGCCATGGTCATACAGCATGGTGGAATGGGCTCAAAGGGCCAAGTGACCTACTCCTGGTCATTTTGTCTATATTTCTAGGTTCAGGCCCAGCAATTTTCTTTCCTCTCATCGTTCTTTTTTTCGAATGGGCTGAATTGTTGATCGCAGGGATTTAAGTAACTCATTACAATGCATGTAGACAGAACATATTCGTACATCCCCGTACCATTCACAGAACAAATCTAATACAAAACTAAAAGCAATGCCTTCCTCTTTTACACACCCAAAATAAAAATATAATCTCAACTTGAAGCATCACAATGTTTTTCCAATTTACAATCTGAGCTCTCAATCAATAATAATATATAAAGAACCTTCAACACAATTCCAAAGATTTAGCACTCTCAGAAGAAATTTTACCTTATCTCAGTCCTAAATATCTTTATCTTTTACTTTGTTCTCAGATTCTAGAAACCCCAGTTAGGGAACACTCTTTTTGCATATATATTATAATGAATTCCGTTAGAATTTTGTATGCTTCAACAAGATAAGATGCGGTAGTACTTCTAAGACAACTAAACATTATGGAGGATAATAATGTATATCATTGCACCAGATCTAGATTTAGTATTCTGATAGGGTGGCTCTATGTAAAACAAAGGTTGCTATTGATCTGCATAGCTTGTACGCTCGCTTTAATGAATTCCTAATTTTAACTACTGAACACTGAGCAGATAACGACCAGATTTTAAGACGAAAGCACTTGCTTTTATTTTGCACCTTTTACTTCATCAACACTTCCCAAAAACCTTTAGAGCCAACAAAGTACATTTGAAATGCAATCACGGTTATAAAAAAGGAAATATGGCCACTAATTTGCAAACAGAAAATCTGCACAAACAGCAATGAAATAAATGACTAGAAATCACCAGACGAATACTCAAATACTGAGCTTCTCTTTGAGGAATGCAGTTTAGTATGGGACAATAGTCCAAATTGACTCAAGGACAATCCCGGAGAGCCAATGGCAATTTTGTTACACAATCATGGGATGAGTGTCACTGGCTAGGCCAGTATTTGTTGCCCAGCTTATTTGGGAACATTGTCCAAGTAACTAGGGATTCAACTCAACAATTCAAAGCATAATGAAATGGATGCTGAAAACAAAACAATGCTGGAGATCACTGTGTCAGGCAGTGGGTCATGAAGAGTCATCTCAACTCGAAGCATTAACTTGCTCTCTCTCCATGGATGCTGCCTGACCCACTGTGATCTCCAGCATCTTCTTGTTTTTAGTACAGATTCCAGCTTCTGCAGTAGTTGCTCTTATAATGGAATGGTTGGCAGTTTCCACAAGGAACAGCAACTTGTATCTGTTAATGATGAAATTGACCATAGCTCCAGTTTTACTGTACAATGGATGGCACTGTATTTAATTAAATACTGGCATAATAAGCTGGCTGGATACTAGTTGAGACAACTCCAAAGCCCAAAGTTTAATTACTTTACTACAGTGAGTGACATGACAATGGGAGGTCCTAAAGTATTCAGCAGCCGATGAAATACCTTAAACGCAGTTATTGTCCTAGGAAGCAAGGCAGGCAAAATATGGACAGTAAGATCCCATAAACAGCAATAAAATGACCCCATAATGTGCTTTTTAGTTGTTGCTCATTTTAAAATAATTGGCAAAGGTACCAGGAGGGAGACCTAGAATTTTGTTCATGCTGCAAACTGTTATGATTTATGGTGCTTTGCCTGAAAGGTTAGTAGAAGCCGATTTAATAATAACTTTCAAAAGGAAATTGGACAGCTTTTGCAGAGTTGGCGCAGGTACAATGGCCACCTTCTGTGCTGGATGAGTCGATGAATCGTGTGATTAGCATGGTCAACAATGCTAAATGTCACTGAAAGATCACACAGTACAAAGAGGGATACACATGCAGTTACACTCACAAAAGGCACTGTCTGTGATTTTAGACAGTTTCTGTGGTGGGAGCAGGGGAGATTTGGGAGAGATGAACACACAGCTGGAGGTTCAACAATCTTGTAGGAAGAGGAAGTTAGTGATAAGGCTGAATTCGAGCGGATGAACAGGTTAAAGATGGACTCTGTAAAGAGGACAGTGGCTGACAAACAATAACCTTGAAGGCAGAACCTGCTGTGTAAGTCCTGTGAAAAGGAGCTGGAGAAAGGCATTAACCTGTGTAGCTACAAAGAGAAGATCGAAAAAAGAAATCCAAATGAGGAAATTAACATGAATTGGAAGATAGATCATTCCATAACACTCCAGGTTAGCTGGAGGAAAAGTGAACGCAAAGAAAGCTCTAAACAATGGTGACCCTAGAGGTTATTTTCTATAGAATTCCTACAGTGTGAAAACAACAAATTCATACTGTTTCTCTGAAAAGCATCCCACCCAGACACATCTCCATACACTATCCCTGTAACCCGGCACTTCCATGACTAATGCACCTAACCTACATATCCCTGAAAACTATGGGTAATTTAACATGGCCAGTCCATCTAATTTGCACATCTTTGAACTGTGGGAAGAAATGGGAGTACTCAGCGAAACTCATGCAGACTCAGGAGGATGTGCAAGCTCCAAACAGACAGTCGCCTGAGAGTCCCTGGTGCTGTAAGGCAGCAGTGCTAGCCACCACAATATAATGCACTTTAAGATAATGATAAAGTAAGACATAATTAAGACAAAAACCGTCAATATTTTGGAAAAGCATTTGAGAGGTTTTAACCATAATTGTGGCATTAGAATAGGCATACACATCAGCAGACAGTGATGTAGAACAATACCGGGCAGCATTTAAAATAGTGTTCAACAGAGTGCACAGAAATTATACTCTACAAAGGAAAGAGCAATCTAAACACTGGTGGAAAGTCTATAGATGAATAAAGACATGGGGAAACAATTGATGGGGGAGAAAAGATACTGACATTATGTATGTAGACAGATAAAAGAGAATATCAAGAGGTTAAGAGAGAAGTGAAGGAAAAATATAATTAGGAAGACAATAGAAGAGCTATTAAATTATCTAGGAATATAAAAAATATTTTATAGCCAGCTCAATATAAAAATGAATGCTGTGTGGGAATAGGAAAATCAGGGGATAGACAGGATAATGCCACCAATAATGAGAGAAAAGGCAGAAACATTAATAATTATTTTGCTTCCAAATTTACCACAAAAGTAAAACAGATTGACTGACAGTGAATGATAAAGTAAGGAATAAGTACATTTACATTTTTTGAAAAGGATGTATTGAATAAACTGAACAAACACAGAGGACAAATCTCCTGGCCCACTTGGATTGAATTTTAAAAGTATTTAGTGAAGAGATAGCAAAGGCTTCATGACTCATCTTCTACAATTTGTTAGAAAAAAAGTGCAGTGCCAGAGAACGGGCAGATAGGTAAAATATTTATTATATTTAACAAGGGGAACAGTCCCTGCCCAGGGAGTTATAGACCAGTCAGCTTAACACCAGCAATGGAAAAGTAATGGAATCCAAATTAAGGGATAGAATAGAAGAATCTCTAGAAATAAGAAACGTAAGATTACTCAGCCTGGACTTCAATGGAGAAAATCTTGCTTGGCCAATCTTACTGAATTTTTTAGGACATTACTGACAGAATACGCAATGATAATGCGATATGTGTATTTTGAACAGAACTTCAATAAATTTCCCATGATAGACTAATGAATAAAATTAAAGAATGTGGAAGTTTAAAAACTAACAAAAGATATCCAAAAAACTGAGATAACAAAAACTTTGAGGGTAAACTTGAAAATAATAAAAACAGACATGAAGAGCTTCTTTAACTATATGAAGCCAAAGTGAAGTTAGGCCTAGTAGTGAATGAAGTTGGGGTAAAGAAGACTGGAGAATTAGGAAATGACACTGAAGTTGAATGAATACTTTGCTACTCTGCAGCAGCAGAACGCACTAATAGCATTCTAAAAATTATTAAATATTCAAGGGCAAAAGCAAAGGAAATAAATACAATAACTATCACTTGAGAAAATATGCTAGGGAAACGATGAGGCTAAATACTGGTAAGTCATTTGGAGCTGATGAGATGCATGCTCAGATATTAAAGGGTAGAGATGTTCCTTTTCATGGGAGAGAAAGCTTCTGTAAAGCATAATGTCATAAGACAATCACCAAGAAATCCAAATGGAACTTTACTTACACAAAGAACAAATGGAATCTGCTGTCACAGTGGGTGAGTTTTAATTCCCCTTTCCACCCCCTTTCCAAAATGACCATCCTCTGCCTCCTCCATTGTCACAGCGAATCAGTTTGCAAACTGGAAGAGCAACACCTCATCTTCCATTTGGGCACCTACAGCCCAAAGGACTCAACACTGAGTTTTCCAATTTCAAATAATCCATCCCCGACTCCCTTCCCAGCTCACCGCACCCCCCCGCCCCCTTCTTCTTACCAACCCTTCTTTCCAGCTACCAACAGATTCATTCCTCCTGTCTACCAACCAGGTCGTCCCCACTATCTGTATTCACCTATCCCTACCTCAACGTCCCCTCACCCTCCCCTTTATCTACAGCTCCTCTTACACCCACCCCCAGTCCTGAAGAAGTAGTACACCCGAAACATTGACCAATCTATCTCCTGATGCTGCCTGGCTTGCTGTGTTCTTCCAGCCTCCTGCTTGTTGACCTTGAATTCTAACATCTGCAGTTTTTTTTTGTCTCTAACCCAATTTAAGCAAATGGCTGTGGAGAGTTAAATGCTTTGTCAGAACTCAATTAGAAAATTCTAACAGCCCCAGATTGTCTGGCAGTTGCCTAGTCTACAGTCACGGGCTGCTGAATTGCCGTTTACTCTTTACATATCCTATTGCAGGTTGCCCGCCCTCCCTCCCACAGGGCCCGCGACTGAAATTATGGGACATAGTGCTGCTTCGGGTCAGGTCCCTAGCACCTGACCCAAGCTCAGAATCCTCCATTACCAGCCTCCGCAATGTGGCCTCACCATAGGCCCCAGCATGCAGGCCCAGAGGAGCGGCAGTCCCAGTGATTGTAATCCCCCATTATGGGCCCAACCCATCCCAAATTAATGAGCCCACTGGCTTCTGTTGTAGAAACACCTCTGGCTTGGGGATTATTCCACCCACTAAAGATATTGCCAAGAGTTTGGGGATGCAACTGAGTTAACTTGAGTGATTGAACCAATTTTAATACATTATTATAGGTTGATAGTAGAACCAATGTTCATGCCATCTCTGTTTTGCCTATTTCACCTACCTGAGGATCAGGTCTGCTCTGCCTCTATCCATGTGGGACTAGTTTAGATTGGGAAACTTGGTCAGCATGGACGAGTTGGACTGAAGGGTCTGTTTCCCTGTTGTGTAACTCACTGACTCTATTAGTAATGATGCAATCTAACATGGAGCCCACAAGCAACAATTCTCATCAAAGAGAGACCTGGCCTTTTATGAGGCAAATGCAATGATATTTGTAACTGACATATAATTGAGCAGTCATAAGTTCCACTGTCTTCAGGCCTAATTCAACTGATTGATGTGTTGGGTAAGACAGATGTCTGGTAGCGTTCCATTTAAGCTGGAAAATTTAAAATAAACAAAAACAAAATCTCAAGGAAGATAATGGTGGCCTTAATGGCAGGAAGTAGTAGTGAGGACTGCCTGAGGGACACAAGCACAGTGGCTCAGTGGTTAGCACTGCTCCTTCACAGCACCAGGAACCCGGTTCAATTCCAGCCCTGGTCGACTGTCTGTGTGGAATTTCCACATTCTCCTCGTGCCTGTGTGGGTTTTCTCCAGGTGCTCAAGTTTTCTCCCACACTGAATTAGGTGGATCAGCCATGCTAAATTGCCCATTGTGTGCATAGATGTTCAGGGCAGCTGGATTGGCCATGGGAAATGCAGGTTACATTGATAAGGTAGAGGGGTGTGTCTGTGTGGGATGCTTTTCGGTGGGTTGGCATGGACTTGATGGGCTGAATGGCATGCTTCCACACGTTAGGGATTCTGTGATTCTACGCACCTGGGGGAGACAAAAGCAGCCTGGGAGAAACTAAATAACTGTTAGAGTATGGTTCTAGGCACTTGGAATAAACTGGTACTACGCGTATATGACACATGACATTTCCAACTTTATACAAAGATACTTTTGTACAGTTGAAAAACAAGTGGACTATAAGTGAGAGTGTTTCAGAAACTCAACATCAACTTAAGTAGCAGGGATAATCTTCAGATGCAACCTTCTGCCTGGTGATAACTTTGCATGATGCGAAAAAAATCAATAATTTTTGGAAATGATCAATCTTGTATGACTAGCACTCCAATCTGAAACACTAAAATGGATCACAAGGTCTCCTATTGTGTATCAAAAGTGTCTCTTTCTATGGACCAGGAGACCTGGGTTCAAGTCCCACCTGCTTCAAACGCGTATCATAACATCTCTGAACAGGTTAATTAGAACAAATGTCTACAAGATGAATCAGACCAGTTAGTCTCATTCACCATCTTTTTAAGGTGTAACCTCAAGACTGTTGCAGGAATAAATACAGAGCATTGATTCCCAGGTAATTATGGTAGGGAACCTGTTCAATGACTAGAGTTTGAGCCTATCTCTCAGAAAAGTCACAAATGCCTTTTGAATATAACAAAGCTCATTGAATTGCAGAGGCCATTTTCTACATCTGTCACACCTAGAGAACATAATGCACTCTGCTTGTGAAGGGGAATTTGGTGTCAAGGCATGAAGAGAATACCCAGCTCATTGCAAAATCCTAATGGATTGTTTATCCCCAGTTCTGCCACTAGCTTAGACCAATATGACCTTGGGTTCAGTATTGTTGATTATGCAGCAATATACCAAGGTGTGAAGCTCGATGGAAGCCTGAGATCCTGTTATAGGATACTGTGCCACAACTTTCTGTCTTAGAGCTTCCCAACAGAGTTACTCTATACATTTGTGACTAATATACAATAACAGCCCCCACAGGTAGGAGTGGTGAATTTGCCTTGATTGATATAATTCTGTGAATAGAAACCCTAAGTCCCCCACCATGCAAAAACAAGAATTGAAAGTTGATGCTTCATCAGTGAAGCTGACTTCAAGAATCATGTAGACTGAGGCCATTCAGTCTGTTGTGTGTGCTTGCTCTTTTATAGAGTTATCCAATTAAATGCATTTAATGCTGTTTCTTTAAACCCCTGCATCTTTCTCTTTCCTTTTGATTTGATTTATTATTGTCACATGTACCCAAGAATAGTGAAGTGTTTTGTTTTGCAAGCAGTACAGGCAGATTATAACATACAAAGATCATAGAACAGAGCGAGGAATACAAAGTTGCAGCTGCAAAGAGGTTACACGCAAAGCAAGATCAACATTAGATTTGAAATTTGAGAAGTCTATTCAGAAGTCTAGCAATAGCGGGGAAAAAGCTGTTCTTGAATCTTTTGGTACATGTGTTTAAAGCTTTTGTGTCTTCCGCCTGATGACAGAGGTTGGAAGAGATTATAACTAAAGTAGGATGGGTCTTTGATGATGTTGGTTGTCTTTCTGAAACATCAAGAAGTTTAGATGGAAAGTTAACTTATGTAACAATCTGGGCTGTTTCACAACTTTGTATAGTTTTTTATCCAATTCCCTTTGCAGCTGAATCCGCTCCCACTGTCCTGTTGGGCAGAATATTCCAGATTACACAGCTCACATGATAAAAAAGCCCATGTGCCATGCTGGGTGGGCAAAATACCATTAAAGGAAGTTTGCTTTCAAATAAAGACTCTTGTCACAAAGGTAAACTAACTAGCGAACCTCCAATCCAATGTTTGAATGGAATGCAACAGCGACATTTTCTGTTCTGCACTATCCCACAATGCACTCTTCCCTACAGGCACCATGTTTTCCCTGGTGGGATTGGACTACCAGTTACTTGATCCTTCACTTTCAGGTCAGTGTGAAAGAAGAAGTAAAATTGAAGAAGTGAAAAAAAAGTCACGTGAAATGGATACGCAAGTTGCAGAGACAGTGGCCAGGCAGATTAGTTGAAAGCAAAAGGGACAAAGAGCTTCATAAAAAGCCAAAAGGGAGCCAGTTTGGAAAGCAGCCAGATGAGGAGAGGTAAGCTAATTAGGAATGAAGAGCTGAGAGGATTAGACTCACCTATAGAGAGGGGAAGATAATCTCTTGAAAGGGAAAAAGAAATCATTGCAAGAAGAATCACACAGCTTTGTCTGTTTCCTGTGAAATGTGTAAGCAGGAACAGCAGAACACAGAGATACATAATAAAATTTTGGTTAAATTAGAATGGACTTCTCGCAGTCATGATTCCAACTCAGCCCTGGCATTGAACTCCAGCTGCAGTTCTATGCTGGAAACCCATGCTGACCCTCACCCCTAGAATTCCTGGGTACTTTCCCTAATGCCTTCAATGTGTGAAACTCCACATTGGAAAAGGTAATTCACAAAATAAACTCAATGAAATTTAAACTGAGCAAAAAATTTGAGCATTGTGTGCACCCACAGAAATCAGCTTTCCTGAGTACAACTGCAACAGTAACCCCAAAGAAGGTTTAAGCGAGCCACGTTGGCATTCTGAGATGTTATATCTCCCATTAACAAAGAGTTAATAGGAAATGGCAAGAAGCAATTAATTGGCTCGGCATGAGAACAGGCTGTTTTGCAAGGTTACCTGGATTTGTTTGTAATAACCGAGCAGAAAGGAACAGTTGGGAAGAATGCTTAGTGGATTAAAAGTGAGAGGTTGAGCAATTCAGCACACACCATCAAATTCTGCCTATTTTTAAGTTTGGGACTTCCCACAGGTCTTTGGACTTCACCATTGGACCTGGTTCATAAATGGTGCCATGGAAAGTGAGTTTGAGCTCCAAGTGACAGTTGTAACTGAATGAAAATATGTCAGACTCACTTATTTGAATATATCTAAAGTAGTTTAAGCTAGTAAATTTGCTTTATATCAAAGTATGTGTGTCCTGTTGTATTCATTTTGATCAGATTTTATAGAACCTGTTAAGGCAGTTTAATCCAACATCACAGATTGGGGTGAACTAACACCAGCTCCCTGGCTAAGAGGAGCATGGAGGTAAATCTGAAGTGATCTTCATGAGAAAATCAGATCAGATTTACAGCAGCAAAATTTACAAATACTATTGCCTAATATTACAAAAATTGGACCATTCATTCCCACAAAGTTGCACTGAGAGCTGACTCAGATGGTTTTTAAGCACGAGTGACAGAAGCCTAAGTGTATTCATAAGAAAGAAAGAACTGGAGAGAACCTCAAAGTACCTGAGGAAATGATTATTTTTTAGTTATCCTGAGATGATGCTGAGTGTTCCTCTGTAAAGATTGTTCAGTGACTCATTAGACCACCTTATTGAGACTTGGGATCAATTACACGTCAGGATGGACAGAGAATGGCTGCCTTACTGAACCAATTGAATCATTACAACTATCAACATCTCTCGAGGTCTTCAAGATCTCAATCCTTTCCATGTCTTTCTAGTCCATCTCCCACAGTCTAGGGTAGAATGAAGGAAGGAACTCAACAAATGGTTAATGATATCACAGTGACCTGTAGGCCTCAACTTTTCCCTCCCATTCAGCATACAAGAATGTTCCCAAATAGCCTGCATTCACAAAACTCATCACATTAGAAGTGATTATTTGGCTAAATAATCCTGAATATACAAAGAATCACACTGAGAGCCAATTTCAGATTGTCAGTTAGGTTCATGGTGTGGTGTACCTACACAGATTTAGAGCTTAATATGTCAATACCAAGGACCCTATTATTTGCAAAGAACATGCACATCCATTGTCCCAGTTCCACGCAATAAAGTAAGTGACAACCATTCTCTGTTCATTTCTCAGGGAAACCGGAGTTATTTAAAATTTAAATAAATCTTGGTAGTTAACTATCAGTCAGTCATTGTTAAAAGGTGCATTTTCTATGACAATGCTTCTATCAATTGGATGCCAAATCCAACCAATAAAGACTCCCCTCTAATGCAATTGAATTGGTATTTGTTGTGAATTATCCTAATGAGTGCAAGATAAGTTTTAACAAAATATATCAGCTATATTCAAGTATTACAAATCTTTAAAGTGTGTTAGCTTCACATATACTAAATGGTACTGTGTGATTAATGTCTCACACTTTGAGTTTTGCTGCTACTTTTGCACAAAACAACTTATTGGACAATGTTAGTGCCGTTTACCAGCCAGCATGCACTGTGATGCCCCAGCTTCACAAACTATCATTCACTGTTTTGGTCCCTTCATTAACCAACATTCGAAGCATGCTCATAAATTCCTGCAATCAAAACTCTAAATAAGCTAGGTTTGTCCTGAATGTGGGTGTTTATGTTTCGGGGTGGATTTTGCAGGTGATTTTGCAAATTTCGCAGAACATATAAAACAGCATTATTTGTAAAACTACAAAAGAAAAATCTTGAAAATTGCATTCTAGGAATAAAATGTGAATACCATTTTATTTAAAGCTTTAGTGCTCAATGTGACAAGAAAGCATTTTTTAACTTCTTTTTGTGTTTGATCATGTGCCAATCATTGATAGTTATGTTGACACTTGGGGTTATTTATGGTGCATAGTACAGGCAGCATCATTTTGGCTGAAAACAAGTAGATATGTACTGTGATTCTGTTTTCCTTAAAACAGTCCCTGGACATAAAAAGGAAAGTGCTGATTACTTCACTTTGATCAGAGTGCTGGATGTCATTAAACATAACTAAGATTTGGGCCAGTTATTACAGTTGGTTTCCCTTCCTTCACAAATTTCCAAAGTGCTGCCGTACAATTCCAGTTAGCTCTTCCCTCCCTAAAACAGCAGTGGGCATACTGATGCCACATGCATTGCAATGTTTCAAGGAAACAACTCACCACTACCTTCTTACACTGCTGCCCAAGCCAGTAACAGCCATAATGTTGTGGCACGGTGGCTCAGCGGTTAGCACTGCTGTCTCACAGCTCCTGGGATCGAATCCAGTCTCAGTCTGTGTGGAGTTTGCACTTTTTCCCTGTGTCTGCATGGGTTTCCCCCAGATGCTCTGGTTTCCTCCCACAATCCAAACATGTGCAGATTAGGTGAATTGGCTATGCTAGTTTGCTGATAGTGTTCAGGGATGCAGAGGGAATGGATTTGGATGGGATGCTCTTCAGAGAGTCAGTGTAGACTTGTTGGACCTTGTTTCCACACTGTAGGGATTCTATAATTAAAATAAAATCCATGACGGAATCAAAAGAGAGCATGCAATCATGACAGAGGGTCAAAAATTTATAGTCGAGAGTGTGATGCTGGAAAAGCACAGCCAGTCAGGCAGCATCACTGGAGCAGAAGAATCGACGTTTCAGGCATAAGCCCTTCATTAGGAATTTTTCCCACGGACATTTATAGCCGAGGGATAGCAGGTTTCAGCTGTGACTGTTGTTGGATGTTGCAAACAATAGTATCCCTACAGTGCAGAAAGAGACCAATCAGCCCATTGAGTCTATACTGACCTTCTGGAGATATTTTCAAGCAATCCATTCAGAGATACTATTCCACCACTCTGGAGTAGGAATTCCACCCCTCTGGCTCAGAGCTAGGGCAGCGGACAGACATTCAGAAAGTAAGGTGGTGGTTTTACAGAAGTAAGCACAAATATGTACTTCTTAGCTTGGAAATAATTTGGGAGTCTACATTGTGTGAATTGGGCAGTAAAATGTCTTTCAACTTCATGATTCGTTCTGTGGAAATATGCACAAATGTTTCAATTTGTCAGCAATTTATATGGGCCCCGACTTACTATTGTAGCTCAGCTCAGTCAGGTACCCCAGGCTTTAATTAGTAAAAGCAGGAACAGCCATATATATGTGTGTGCAAATGTGTGTGTCTCTGGACGCAGATATGTGAATGCGTAAAATGTGTGTTAACTTCATTTTATAAATTTGGCTCAAGTATATGGTTAATATGAAAAGACTTAAGTTTATAAAGTGCCTTATCAGGTTTTTTCAGAGAGGTCTCAAAGCAACTGAGCAATCAATTACTTTGAAGTCCTGTAACAGTAGGGATCTTGAACTAAGCTTCAATTCAGATTCACAATACTGCCTTTGAACTCATCCTGACTGAGCAGCAGGCTCCTTACAACCACATGTTGCCAGTATGCTGCAGTCTGCAGGCATATACAGCGCATACATGCACAACTTACTCAGTACTGTCAGTCGAGCGGGTTGGGATCGCAGGGCTGCGTGTGTTGCCTGACATTCGTAAACTGCATCATCAATAAGTTCTGCTTTATCGATGCGAAGGCTGTATTCACCAGCTGCATGGTCTCCCACAATGGAATAACGTGGAAAACCTGCAAGAGAGAAGAAGTAAAGTTACTTTCAGTTCAGCTCTGGGCATGGCACATGGACTGGAATTTGTTTAATTCACAGTTAACAGAAAACCTGATAAAAAATAATCAGATTGAAGGACATGTATTTATAAAGCACTTTTCACAGGCAGGGGCTTCATAGCCAAAGAGTGCTTTTTAGTAAAAGAAAGAACTGTGGATGTTGAAGATCTGAAACAAAAACACAAATTGTTGGAGAACCTCAGCAAGTGTGGCAGCATGAAAGTGCTTTTAACCTCATCAGAAGTCACACAACACCAGGTTATAATCCAACAGGTTTACTTTCTGAGTGGAGCTCCTTCATCAGTGAAGTCCTTCGTGGGATTTCTGACTTTGCCCACCCCAATCCAACTGAAAATGTGTTGCTGGAAAAGCGCAGCAGGAAAGGCAGCATCCAAGAACAGGAAATTCGACGTTTCGGGCACAAGCCCTTCATCAGGAATGTGGCACCTCCACATCATGACTTTTTAACATCATCATCATTGCAATGTCAGAAATGCAGCTGGCTTTGCATGCGTTAAACTCCCATGAACAGCAACGTGATACCAATGGGGTAATCTGTACTTTTAATTATGTTGATTACGGAGTAAATATTTGACAAGACATCAGGGAAAATTTGCCTGCTTTTCTTCAAAGCCTCGGAATATTGTGTGCAATCCTGGTGTCCTTATCAGAAAGATGTGAAACTTGAAAGGGTTCAGAAAAGATTTACAAAGATGTTGGCAGGGTTGAAGAACTTGAGCAATAAGGAGAGGCTGAATAAGCTGGGGCTGTTTTCCCTGGAGTGTCAGAGGCTGACGGGTGACCTTACATAAGTTTATAAAATCATGAGGGGCATATAGGATAAATAGTCAAGCTCTTTTCCCTTGGATGTGGGAGTCCAGAACTAGATGGCATAGATTTAGGGTGAGAAGGGAAAGATATAAAATGGACGTAAGGGACCAACTTTTTCACACAGAGGGTGGTGCGTGTATGGAATGAGCTGCCAGAGGAAGGGGTGGAAGCTGGGACAATTACAACACTTAAAAGGCATCTGGATGGGAACATGAATAGGAAGGGTTTAGAGGAATATGGGCTAAGTGCTGACAATGGGACTAGATTAGGTTAGGATATCTGGTTGGCGTGGACAGTCGGATCGAAGGGTCTGTTTCATTGCTGTACATCTCTATGACTCTAGCATTCAGTCATAGGTGAGATTTAATGACCGTTCACTGAGCATGTCTTGGTCTCTGTCTCATCTGAAAGATAGCACCTTTGGCATTAGTAGCATTCGCTCAGTAGGGCACTGGATAATCACCCTTAATTTTTTAAGCTCAAGCCCTGGAGAAGGAAATTAACTGAGAAATCTTATAATCGAGAGATGTAACTAACTGAGCCATGGCTGACACAAAACCAACAAAAGCTGCTTTACACCACTTGGGTCAACTCTGTTACATTGACTCATCACTGCAGAATTCTATTGACAGTATTTAGTCCTAAGGGTAATAATAGGAGATAGAAACTGCAACTTCTCCAAACACTAATTAATGTGTTTTAATAAGAACGATTACTAAGTCATTGATTATTGTGCACATCAAACAGTGTTTGTCTATTAAACAGGTTTGCGACGTTAGAAGATTTGTTTAGAATTTCACTGCTCCATGCCCAGTGATTCCCTTAACAAATCTCATATCAATGTATTAATCCAACTGGGAGTCATTCTAGTTTGACCTGTAAACTCCACTCTTATGATCAACTCACAGTCAGCCTTAACAACTGGAGGAACTGCATATATTTTCCTTCACTAGCTGCATAGTTCCATTCCCCATACTTTTTCTCTGCCAGTTCATGCATCTCCCCTTTATCTTTCGGGGAACATTCCATTGTCCGCCAGGTTTGAATTTGAACTGGAACTCAACACTCTTTGTCGGAGTCTCTAAAAATGTAGGGTTAGCAGTTATGCAAACAAAATAGAAGAATTGCACTGCATTACAACACAATGTCTTCTCTCACATTCCTTAAACACTTATTTATTGCAAATATCATTCTGGTAGTGGATCAATATTTTGTTCTTGACTGACAGTGAAGAATTAACCACTTGGATAATGGTGACTCTCTTTCCCTTCCTATTGTTGGGGGAAGAAGGTGCCTGTCAGGATGAACATTTGAGGGATTTTTAATGAAACCACCAGTCTCCATCCAAGCAGATTTCTCAATGATACATCCTTATTATTCCCCATGCTTTAGTTAGTGAAGATATTGAATGGGCCTGAGCTGGGAACCAGATCCTAAATGCGCAACACATTCATTTATCATTCAGTACTTGCTAACACCTCACAACAGATCATCAACTCTGCTGAGTTGTTTCTGGATCAGTACTGAAATGAGGAGAAGTATCTTCACCCTGAGAGTGGCAAGCCGGTGGAATTCACTACCACAAAAAGCGATTGAAGTCTTTTCACGAAGGAAGTAAATACAATTTTTGTGGCTAAATGGATCAAGGGATGGAGGAAGGGCAGGATTAAGGTATTGAGTTGGATGATCAGCCATGATCGTACTGAATGACAGAAGAGGCTTGAGGGGTCAAATGGCCTGATCCTGCTCTGACTTTTTATGTTTCCATGGTCATATGTAATTAACTGACTGTCATCTCACAGTAGTTAAAACATCACTGTACCCTGGAGTGCCCAAAGCCAAACCACAGTGTCAGCTCCTTACCTGGCAGTTGCTTCTCGACTCCCAATCCCAGACCATCCTTTGTCCACAGGACAATCCCATGATACCCCGCGACTGCACAGGACAATGTGACTGGGTGTCCTGCGACTACAACTCTGTCCTCAGGCTGTAGGGTAAACGAGGAGGCATGGCCTGGAGGGAAGAACAGATCAAAATTAGACTACTTACAGTGTGGAAACAGGCACAACAAGTCCACACAGACCCATTCCCCTACATTTACGCCTTCACCTAATACTATGGGCAATTTAGCATAGCCAATTCACCTAACCTGCAGGTTTTTGGATTTTGGGAGGAAACGCATGCAGACATGGGGAGAATGTGCAAGCTCCACACAGAGATTCGCCTGAGGTGGGAATTGAACCCAGGTCTCGGGCACTGTGAGGCAGCAGTGCTACCCACTGTGCCACCGTGCCGCCCGTGATGTGGTTAAACATTGAAAATTGTGATGTGGAGGTCCTGGTGTTGAACTGCTTTCGGAGCGCTGTTCCTTCATCAGGTAACTATGGAGCAGGATCATAAGTCTGATGATCTTACTTCACAGTTGCCTGATGAAGGAACAGTGCTCCTAATGCTTGAATTTCTAAATAAACCTGTTGGACTATAACCTGGTGTTGTGTAATTTTTAACATTGCAAATTGTGGCAGTTTTCTAAAATATAATTCTATTTTGAAAATCTGTTCCACTTTAAAAAATATGTTTCATTTAAAGTTACAATTTTGAGTGCACAGCTGCGACTTTAAGTGTGGATTTACTCTACATAAAATCTATGTTTAATCTCCTTTACTTCAAGAAAAATGTCCCAGCTTCTCCAATATAATCTCATAGCTGAACTCTCTCCTCTTGGTAGCATTCTCTTACATCTCCTCTGCACCATCTCAAAGCCTTACATACTTCCGACAATGTGGGGTGACAAGAACTGGACACAATACTCTCATTGTAGTTTGACTATATATTTATAAAGTTTCATTAAAAGTACTATTTGTGATGTTCAGGATCCCATTTGCCTTGTTAGCTACTTTCTGATATGTTCAGCCACATTCATTGATCAATGCATGTACACCACCATGTCCCTCGGTCCTGCACTATCTTTAAAACCATGTCATTAATTCAATACTGCCTTCCCCAAAAGGCATCACCTCTCGCTTTCTAAAGTCCAGTTGCCAGCCCATTCTGTTGTCCTGCAGCAGTCAACTGATATCTCTATAACATGCCACACCTTCAATTTTGGCATCAGTGGTCAACTTTTAAATTTTATCCCCCCATTCCAATATCCAAAAAAATTTCCATATATCAGAAAAGTAATGGTCCTTCCACTGAACCTTGGGAAGACCAGTATCTTAAAAACAACCCTTACCATGACTTGCTGTTTTCTGTTCTTAAGCCTTTTTTTACATAATGGCTGACATTGGATTGCCTATGTTGTGAGTGTCAGTCTTGTTAACATAGCCACATACACATAAATGCCAGACAGTGATCATTTCCAATGAGAGAATCCAGCCCCCTTCTCTTGATGTTGAATTGAATTACATTAGTGAGTCCCATTGAGTCCAGGAGTTTATTATTGACCATAAATTAACTGGAAATAGCGATACCATAGCGGCTACAAGAATGTGTCACAGTCTGAGACTTCTGCAGTGAGTTACTCACCTCCTGAATTCCCAAATCCGGTCCACTATCTACAAGCCACAAGTCTGGAGTGCAATGGAGCTCTCTCTACTTGCCTGGATAAGTGCAGCTCCAACAACACTTAAGAAGCTCAACTCCATCCAGGACAAAGTATCCATTAGGTTGACATACCATCCACTGGATTCAATATTTATTCTCTTCACCGTCCATGCTAATGGCAGCAGTATGTACCACCTATACATTGCATTGCACTAACTCACCAAAGCTTCTTTGACAATACCTTTCATAACTATTACTTCTACTACCTAGAACATATGAGCATAAGAACTAGGAGCAGGAGGAGGGAATTCAGGCCCTTAATCTGTTGTGCCATATAATACCATCATGCCTGACCTCACTTTCCTTCCTAGTCCTCATATCTCTTTAGAGCTGAAAATGTGTTGCTGGAAAAGCGCAGCAGGTCAGGCAGCATTCAAGGAACAGGAAATTCGACGTTCCGGGCATAAGCCCTTCATCAGGAATTCCTCATTCCTGAAGAAGGGCTTATGCCCGAAATGTCAAATTTCCTGTTCCTTGGATGCTGCCTGACCTGCTGCGCTTTTTCAGCAACACATTTTCAGCTCTGATACTCCATCATCTGCAGACCTCACTTTCTCCTCATATCTCTTTAATCCATTACTAATTAAAAATACGTCTATCTCCTCCTTAAAAGTTATTCAATGCCCTGCATCCAATGCAATCTAGAGTAGTGAATTCCACAGATTCATGGCCCCTTGAGAGAAGCAGTTCTTCTTCCTGATTTAAATTTGATACCTCTTAGCCTAAAACTATTACCTCTCATTCTAGATTGCCCTACAAGAGGAAACATCCACTCAATCTCTACTCCATCAATCTCCTTTAGTATCTTATACATCTCAGTTAGATCGTTTATCCTTTGAAACTTGAGCGAGCATAACCTAAACCACACAAACGCTTCTCACTAGACGAGACTTGCATCTCTGGAATAAATCTTGTGAACTTTCTCTGAATTACCTCCAATGCAATTACATCCTTTCTCAAGGCCAAGACTGTACGTAGGTCTTCAGATGCAGTCTCACCAATGCCTTGTACAATTGCAATGACACTTCCCCACTTTAAATCCATCCCTTTAGAAAAAAAATGCCATAATTCCATTGATTCTTCTTATGACTTGTTGCACCTATACACTAAATTGCTGTGACTCATGCACAAGGGAAACCAAGATTCCTCTGCACTGAAGCTTCTCCTTGTCATATAGTAAGTTGTCTTTTTATTTTTCCCTACCAGAATGGATCACCTCACATTTATCTATGTTAAACTTCATCTGCCAAATTTGGCTCATTCACCTAATTTATACATATCCATTTGTAAATGTCTTATTTCTTCATTATAACTTACTTTCCACCTATTTGCTATGTTCAAGAAGGCAGCTCACCACAACCTTCTCAAGGGCAACTAGGCATGGGCAATAAATGCAGGCCTGCCAGCGATGCCCACATCCCACTGATGAATAAATTTTGTAAAAGTTATTTCTTTAGATTGGAAGTGGTGGGACTCCAAGGATCAAACCATGTCACATCCCACTAAGTACATCATGCCAACTGGGAAAAGACCCATTTAAACCATCTTTGTTTGCTATTAGTTATCCAGTGCTCTACCCAAGCTAAAATATCATACCTCGCCTCATGTGACCTTACCTTGCATATTAACCTTTTGTATGGCACCTTATCAAATGCCTTCTGGAAGTCCAGATGTACTACAGCTACAGGATCCCTATTCTGTACTTTTCATCTTCATCTTGAAGAGCACTAGCAAATTAGTGAAACTCAATTTATTCTTCTTTTGCCTGAAACGTCGATTTTGCTGCTCCTCCGATGCTGCCTGAACTGCTGTGCTCTTTCAGCACCACTAATCCAAAATCTGGTTTCCAGCATCTGCAGTCATTGTTTTTACCTTCCTGAAACCATGCTGACTCTGATAAATTGTATTTGACTTTCCAAATGTCCCATTACTACTTTCTTAATAATGGATTACAACCATTTCCGAATGACAGACCTTGAACTAGTTTCACACTTTCTGCCTCCCTTCCTTTTCAAAAAGAGGGTGCTGCATTAGCATTTTTTAATACGCTGAACCCTTTCAGAATCTGTGGAATTTTGGAATATCATAATCAATATCCACTATCTCTACTGTCACTACCTTTCAGGCCCTAGGATGTAGGCCCTGAGGCCCTAGAAACTTGGCTTCCTTGAATTCCAATAATTTGCTCAGTCCTTTGCCCCTAATGAAAATGCAAGGACTGTGGATGTATTTGAGCTCCATCAGTTGCAATCTCCCCTCCAAATCATACACCATCCTGTTTTCAGTATCACTGTGTGAAACCTCTGGAGTTCCCTTCCAGACAGCATTGTGGGGGTGTCCCTACATCACAATGATTGCACCAATTCAAGGAGGCAGCTCAGCACCACAGTCCCAAGGGCAATTAGGTGTAGATAATAGGTACCGGCCTAGCTACTGACACCCATAACTCATGAAAGAAACTTAACAAGCTATTCTCGAGAGATAGAATTAGAAAGTAGATGTAGGGAATTTATGGCAGATCCTTTATGGGATCATTATTTGAGTTCTGTGAAATGTTCTGATCTCCATCCTAGACATGGACACAGGGACACTCGAGAGTATGTAGAAGGATTCACTGGATATAGACCAAGTCTTTTCTCCTTCTGCTTCTGGATCCACTTCACGATGTCGATTGCTGGTCATGGCAATTTACCACATGAAAACAAAACGTCTCCTCATTTTTCACTTGGCATTTTGGCCAATCATCTGTACCCAAAAAAACACTAACAGAATTTCAGATGCTATAAATCAGAAACAAAAATAGAAATTGCTGGTGAAGCTCAGCAGGTTTGACAGCATCTGTGGAGGGAAATCAGAGTTAATGTTTCAGGTTGAGTGACCCTTCCTCAGAACTACTCTTTCTCCTCACCTTTCAGTCAAGGCTCACACTGGTCAGATACCAATCTCCCGAGTCTAAATCCTACACTGAATAGTTTGATGATCCCAATCATTCAGCCAACACAACTGATAAAGCAGTTCACAGAGTAGTGAGGGAAAGTTGTGGAGGGATTCCTATTCCCCATTTCTCCCCAGTAAACTCCACAGGATACTGTCAGCTTGAGACAAAGTTGGAATTGGCTGTGATGCTGCAAGTAACCTATTGACACTCATCATTCAACATAGCATGAGAGGGATAGATTCCCAGCACCCAGCAATGTTCTCAGGACAGGAGTACTGTGGAGAAAATCAAAGAGAAAACCACATGCTTTCCAAACTATGAAGTAAAGATATTCAGTTAGTTATTTTGTTTCCATTTTCATGCTCTTGTTCTTCAGTTGTCTCCTATAGATCTATTTTTGTACGTTGTTGCTGGAATCTACAACTCTGTGTGATTCCGAGATGTAGAGTGATGGAGTAGAGCTCAGTCTATCAGACAGTTGGTACTCTGAATCAATGAGCTGCATTTCCCTGAAGCAATACTCTTGTCTGATTTTGCCTGAGTGGGGGAATATCAGTTTGCAAAGAAGTTGATCTGGTGCCCAGGTTGCATGTGCAATTTTGCTCCAATGTTTGGTGTGTGCATAGATCTGTATATGTGTGCATCCAAGGTGCAAGCGAGTGTTTTCAAGAATACACATATTTGTGGACATATTTGGCAAATCCCACATGGATTCTCAATTCCTTTTAGGACACAACATTTTTGCTCCGCAAGTAAAAATCTTCCTATTTCTGTCCCCAATACTTTGAGAAGTGCTAAATGGTGTGATGACTTGGAAGTGCCAGTGTTGGTCTGGGGTGGACAAAATTAACAATCACACAACACCAGGTTATAGTCCATCAGGTTTATTTGGAGGCACTAGCTTTCAGAACACTGCTCCTTCATCAGACAGTTAAGGAGTGGCGCTCCGAAAGCTAGTGCTTCCAAATAAACCTGTTCAACTACAACCTGGTGTTGTGTGATTGTTAATTTTGTCCACCCCAGACCAACACTGGCACTTCCAAGTCATCACACCACTTAGCACTTCTCAAAGTATTGAACTCAACCAACACCCAAATCCCTCTCAATCTTGTAATGATCTTTTTCTTTATTGTTGTATTATTGTGATTTTAATCTTTTCAACAGATGCCAATGCTTCAAAGGCAGGAGGGTATTGATTGCCCTTGAGTTACCTGCTGCTCCAGAGTCAAGTACCAGATGGTACAATAGTTGCATAACATATAAATACATCAGATATTGACACAGAATGCATCCTTTTGGCCCAACTAGTCCATGGCAGTCCTCATAGAATCATGGAGTCACACAACACAGAAACAGATCCTTTGGTCCAACATGTCCAATGTCATCCAGGTTTCCCAAACTAAAGTAGTCTCCTTTGCCTCGTTTGGACCATATACCTCTAAACCTTTCCTATTCATGTACCTGTCCAAATCCATCACATAACCTCCAAATCCCAACCACCATATTCACACACTGTCACCAGTAACTAGCCAATACATCAATCCTCATAGTTACCATTCAGTTCTGATGGCTACAATACACATTCTCTACACACCAGGAATCACTTTATCACATGGAGTTATTGAAACGTGCATGTGCCTGGGCTGCATTGTATTCGGAATACATTGCATCCTTGTTAAGTGTCCTGTGGGTGGAAATGGTAAAACATTCCAAGCCTCTCACAGGAATATCTGAGAGATTAGCTCTTCATGTGAGAGAAGACTGGTACAGTGCAGGACGACTGGCAACCTTACCTGGGAGAAATAGCAGAGCGTGCTGTTACAACTTCAAAATGTTAACTTTGCAAATGAAACAACAACAATAGCTCAGGAAAATCATGGGTTGATTATACACCTGTGTATAAAGTGCAGCAACTGAGAAAAACATGCTTTTTAACCGGACTTAAAATTATGTAAGAGATTCTAGCAGAAGGGAAATAAGAAATAATATTTGTACTTTTTTAATCATTAAGTGAAAATGTTTATAAGATTCTAAGGCTGATGTATAGTGGTAGTGAAAAGAAAAATTAATTTATTGACTAGTTAACTATTGTACTAATTATAATATTATAATTATATTACATTGGATAGTCATATGTTGAATATTGAATAGTTTAACAAACTGAATCAATTACTAAACTAAGAGGCAGTAAAGGTGGTAGGGCAGGTGACATATTGCAATTACAGACTGTGGGTTCAGCTGAATGTCAATGTGATCCAGGGCAAAAATAGATGCAGTGAGTATTGATAACTCAAGCAGCTTCAATATAGAGTTTATGAATTGGGTGATACGCTGGCATTGGCACTGGCAGATGTATTAGGGTCAGGTCCTTTGGGCTGCGGGGGTGAGGAAGGGAGTTAGGGGTTGGGTCTTGTGGTGGGGAAATGGTGTTTGGGTGTTGAATGAGGAAAGGGGGCCAGGTGTAGAATTGGGGAAGGGGGAATCAGATCCCTCGCGGTGTTGTGTGTCAGCTTCTGGGAGAAGTGTAATTAGGCACATGTGAGGGGTCAGTGAAATGGTTACTCAGGTATTGGATGAGGTACTTAACAATCTAGGAGAAAGTGAGGACTGCAGATGCTGGAGATCAGAGACAAAAAAAATGGTGTGCTGGAAAAGCACAGCAGGTCAGGCAGCATCCGAGGACCAGGAGAATCGACGTTTCAGGCAAGAGCCCTTCACCAGCAATGAGGCTTGTGAGCCGAGGGGGTGGAGAGATAAATGGGAGGGGGTTGTCTGGGAGTAGCTGAGAGTGCAATAGGTAGATGTAGGTGGGGGTAATCGTGATAGGTTGGAGAGGAGGGTGAAGCGGATAGGTGGGAAGGAAGATGAACAGGTTGGACAGGGTGGTGTCGAGTTGGAAGGTTGGAACTGGAATAATTTGGGGGAAGGGAAAAATGAGAAAACTGGTGAAGTCCACATTAATCCCATGTGGTTGGAGGGTCCAAAGGCAGAAGATGAAATGTTCTTCCTCCAGGCATCAGGTGGTTAGGATGTGGTGATGGAAGAGGCCCAGGATCTACATGTCCTTGATGGTGTGGAAGAGGGAATTGAAGTTTTCAGCCGGGGGGCAGTGGGGTTGGTTGGCGCAGCTGTCCCAGAGATGCTCTCTGAAGCACTCTGCAAGTAGGAGTCCTGTCTCCCCGATATAAAGGAGATCGCATCGTGAGCAACAGATACAATAATGACATTTGTGGATGTAAAGGTGAAACATTGATGGATGTGGAAGACTTCTTTGGGGCCTTGGATGGAGGTGAGGGGGGAGGTGTGGGCAAAGGTTCTGCAATTCCTATGGTGGCAGGGGAAGATGCCAGGCGGGAGGGTGGGTTGTTAGGGGACGTGGACCTGACCAGGGAACAGTCTTGGCGGAAAGTGGATGGGGTGGGAAGGGAATATATATCTCTGGTGATGGGGTCTATTTGTAGGTGGCACAAATGGCGGAGGATGATGCAATGTATAGGGAAGTTGGTTGGGTGGAAGGTGAGGACTGGGGGTTTATGTCCTTGTTATGGTTGAGGGGTGGAGTTCGAGGGCAGAGGTGCAGTAAGTAGATGAGACGTACTGGAGGGCATCATTGACCACATGAGAGGGGAAATTGGGGTTTTTAAAAAAAGGAGGCCATTTAGTGTATTCTGTGGCGGAACTGGTCTTCCTGAGAGTAGATGCGGTGAAGGCAGAGGAATTGGGAATAAGGAGTACCGTTTTTACAGGGGGCAGAGTGGGAGGAGTTGTAATCCATGTAGCTGTGGGAATTGGTGGGTTTGAGAAAATATCTGTGTTGAGTCGGTCACCGTTGATGGAGATGGAGAGGTTCAGGAAAGGTTTCTGAGATGGTCCAGGTGAACTTAAGGTCAGGGTGGAATGTGTTGGTAAAGTTAATGAACTGTTCAACCTTCTCGTAGGAACACAATGGTGGCGCTGATACAGTCATCAATGTAGTGGAGGAAAAGATGGGGAGTAGTACCGCTGCCGGTGTAAATGCAGAAAATGGACCACATACCTGACAGACAGGCATGGCTGGGGCCCATGCAGGTGCCCATGGCTATCCCTTTCATCAGGAGGAAGTGAGAGACTTCAAAGGAAAAATTATTGAGGGTAAGGACCAGCTCAGCCAAATGAATGAGATGTCAATGGAGGGGTACTGTGGGGATGTCGGGAGAGGAAGAAACGGAGGGCTTAGAGGTCCTCTGTCCAATGCTGCAAAGGAGCCTTCCACATCCATCAGAGTTTTACCTGTACATCCACACGTCATTTACTGTCTCCATTGATCCTGATGCGGTCTCCTCTACATCGGGGAGATAGGACTCCTACTTGCAGAGCGCTTCGGGAACATCTCCAGGACATCCACACCAACTAACCCCACCGCGGCCCCGGCCGAACACACCAACTCCCCCAAGGACATGTAAGTCCTGGGCCTCCTCCATCACCAAACCCTAACCACCTGACGTCTGGAGGAGGAATGCCTCATCTTCCGCGTCGGGACCCTCCAACTACACGGCATCAATGTGGACTCACCAGTTTCCGCATTTCCCCTCCTCCCACTTTACCCCAGTTCCAACCTTCCAACCCGGCACTGCCGTCATGACCTGTCCTACCTCTTCACCCTCCTCTCTGACCTATCACCATTACCCCCACCTCCATCTACCTATCGCACTCTCTGCTACCTTCCCCCAGAACACTCCCCCCCCACCACCCCCCCGCCCCCCATTTATCTGTCCACGCCCTCGGCTCACAAGCCTCATTCCTGATGAAGGATTCTTGCCCAAAACGTTGACTCTCCTGCTCCTCGGATGCTGCCTGACCGACTGTGCTTTTCCCAGTTCCACACTCTCCACACTTATCAATTTAGCTTTTTCTAAGTTACAATTTTATTTAATTCTAACTGAACCTTCTGAATCTTCTCATTTAAATAGAAGCTTTTGGACTTCAATATTTCAGCAATTTCTTTGCAACAGGGACTTCACAGGGATCCCATCTACCGTGGAATAAAGACTGTCTTGTCGTTGGAAAGTCCAAGCCAAGATTTCTATTTCAACCATCATTGTGAATAACTGGTTTCAACTGCCTCCACCATACCTCCAGGAATGCATTCCAGACCTGAATCACTGATTGTGTGACTTCCTATTTAAGACAGTGATAAAGAATAATTTTTTCTCTTGGGGAGGGGTATTGTGGTGAATCTTTGGATCTCATTCATCAAAAGATGATGGGAGCAGATTCTTCGAATACATAAAAAAAAGAGATAGATTACCTTTTAATGAGCAAGGAGGCTAAAGCTTATTGAGGATATATGGGAATGTGGAATAATCAGATCAGCCACAATCTTATCGAATGGACGACCAAACTTGAGCTTTCAAATGCTCTAATCCTGCTTGTAATGTTCAAACCTCATTCACATCAGAAAATACTTAACTCGAGAAATTATACCAACTTTGGGAGAAAGATGTACAGTGTCTTTTTAACAATGATTAGTTTATCAATGGCTCTGCCAAAATATTTGATTGAGGAATAGAAAACTGTGAGAGATTAGTTCAATTTGCAGGAGGTGTGAGATATTCTACTCAAGAAGACATCAGAAGTTTTTCATGAGGCTAGCAACTGTGAGGAAGCAAGGGAATTAGATCTCTGTCAAAAACTGAGTAAAACCTAATGCACAAGTTCAAAAAGATGTCAAAGTACATTTAAATGTATAGTCTCTTGGTGATACCAATCTTGAGTACTGGTGAGAAAGGAATATGGGGCTGAATTTTCCTACCTGTGGTGATTTCACACATGCTGCTCCATACCCTTCCTTTCATGAAAGGAGCTGAAAAAAGTGTGGCGCTGGAAAAGCACAGCAGGTCAGGCATCCGAGGAGCAGGAAAATCAACATTTCGGGCATAAACCCTTCATCAGGAATATGGGGGGAGAAGGGGCTAAGAGATAGATGTAGGGGAGTTGGGGCTGGGGGATGTGTTTTCAACTCTGATTTCCAGCATCTGCAGTCCTCGCCTCCCCCTTTTCATGAAAGGTTAGCTCCATCGCCCGAGAGAAGATTCCACTCTGGCTCCGCAATTCTGAGGGTGCACATACTTCCATCTTGCAGCTTTCTCATCACATAGAACTGTCAAAGAAAAGAAAGCTTTCTCCTCTTTCACAGCAGCCAGCTGTTGTGTTCTGAAATGTAAAAGCCCAGAATCCCAGACAGACATTCTGATAGCTGCTGTATGTCGGGTGAGCAAGAGGTTAGGGTACTGGGTGAGCAAATTGCCAGATGGGTACAGGGTCAGATGCCAGGTGAGTAGGGTGCAAAAAAGGATAGGGTGCCAAGGTGTAAGGGGACAAGGTAGCTAATGCAGTGTTGAGGGTATATTGGTTCGGATAGGAGAAATCTTGTCCAATGGGTGTCAGGAGAGGATGAGTGTCAGGTGAGGGGTAGGGTAAAGTTTGGAGTTGGGGAAGGTGGAACTAGTTCCTTGGTAAACAGACAGAGAGCAGAAGTAGCAGCAGTGGAAGGGAAGAGTGGGTCCAGAGAAGGAGAGGAGTTTTGGCCAGGGATCAAAGGGGTCAGCTTCAAGAGGGTGAAGGGGAGGATCAAGTCTATTGGGACTGGAGCCAGGTGGAGAGGGGCTGGTAGTGGGATCGGGGGTGGGGGGGTGGAAAGAGTATCCTGGTACAGTGATGGGAAAAGTGGGACGTTAAGTCCGGCAAAGGGTGCAGGAGTAAGGGGACTGATAGATCTGTGCCTGGTGTCTGTAAGCTGTCTGGGTCAGTCCACTGGAGGTGTGTGAGGTAAGTTGACACCACACACACACGCACGCTACAGGTGCACACATACATGCGCATACATACATACACACACACACACACACACACCTGACGAGGCTAACAATACACAAAAATCAAATTTGCTGAATTGCCCCCTGAGAACCTCAGTAGAAAAGATCCCACTTTTCATAAAGCTGGCGGTGCAGTGGCTCAGTGGTTAGCACTGCTGCCTCACAACAATAGTTTGACCCAGGTTTGATTCCTGCCTTGGGCGAATGTCTGTGTGGAGTTTGCACATTCTCCTTGTGTCTGCGTGGGTTTCCTCTGGGAGCTCGTGTTTCTTCTCATGCCAAAGATGTACAGTTAGGGTGAATTGGCCAGGCTAAGTTGCTCATAGTGTTCAGGGGTGTGTAGACTAGGTGCATTAGTCAGGGGAAATGCAGAGTAATAGGGTAGGGAAATGGGTTTGGGAGGTGTGAACTTGTTGGGCTGAAGGACCTGTTTCCACACTGTGGGATTCTATGATTCTATAACTTTCACTCCAATAATCAACACAAAGTCAAACTAAATGAAACATGATTTGATAGGAAAATTGCAGTCAATATCACCTATAAATTATTCTTTAATTGGCATACAATAAAGATAAATCTCTCAGATTTATGAGCAAGTCTTTTCAGTACGTATGGTAATATTTTCAGCCTCAGAGACCTTCTGAGCGCTGGACCTTTTCCCTTTGGATATCAGTTCTTTGACTTTGAGGATTTAGCGAGAAGTCATTGAATAGCAGCACCAAAATAAGACTGAGTTCATGGGTGTGGTCTTCACCAAACTGGCATAACTCTGCAGACTCTCCTTGGCTCGGCTCACAATTGTCTTGATAAGCAGAATATATAAATACTATCTTCAAGTAAGAGAAATTACTATTACAATTTTGTTTTGCTTATTCTGAGATCTTGGATCCGGCCTCAATCATTTTCAACCTACCAATACTGCATCACTGGGACCGAAGATCTGGTCTCTATGTCTTTTTGTCTAAACTAATGTTAGTTTCCTCAATTCTTCCCTTTCAGTTGCAGCTATAACTTTCCGAAAAACTTGGAAACTCAGTTTCCTATTCATTAGTTGAAGTTTCTGTTTTGAGTTTTGTTACAATCTTGCTCAAAACATCAAAGCTCAAAACCACAGATTCCACCATTTTGCAAACAGACATTCACAAATACAGTCACACACTGACACACCCAGACACATACAGATGCACAGAAACACAGGAGGAAACACAAAAATGGATGCATACATAGAATGATGGACATCAGTGCAGTGAGATGATCATTCAGGAAGTTAGATGATCACTGGACAGAGTGTGCTAGACACTGGGACAGAGTGAGTTAGGTTCTGGGTGGAGTGAATAAGATATAGGCTGGAAGTGTGACTTATCCAACTGACTTAGAGTCATAGAGATGTACAGCATGGAAACAGACCCTTCGGTCCAACCTGTCCACGCTGACCAGATATCCCAACCCAATCTAGTCCCACCTGCCAGCACCCGGCCCATATCCCTCCAAACCCTTCCTATTCATATACCCATCCAAATGCCTCTTAAATGTTGCAATTGTACCAGCCTCCATCCCCTAGCAGCTCACTCCATACGTGTACCACCCTCTGTGTGAAAACGTTGCCCCTTAGGTCTGTTTCCCCTCTCATCCTAAACCTATGCCCTCTAGTTCTGGACTCCCCCACCCCAGGGAAAAGATTTTGTCTATTTATCCTATTCATGCCCCTCATAATTTTGTAAACTCTATAAGGTCACCCCTCAGCCTCCGACGCTCCAAGGAAAACAGCCCCAGCCTGTTCAGCCTCACCCCATAGCTCAAATCCTCCAATCCTGGCAACATCCTCGTAACCCTTTTCTGAACCCTTTCAAGTTTCACAACATCTTTCCGATAGGAAGGAGATCAGAATTGCACACAATATTCCAACAGTGGCCTAACCAATGTCCTGTACAGCAGCAACATGACCTCCCAACTCCTGTACTCAATACTCTGACCAATAAAGGAAAGCATACCAAACACCTTCTTTACTATCTTATCTACCTGCGACTCCACTTTCAAGGAGCTATGAACCTGCACTCCAAGGTCTCTTTGTTCAGCAACACTCCCTAGGACCTTACCATTAAGTGTATAAGTCCTGCTAAGATTTGCCTTCCCAAAATGCAGCACCTCGCATTTATCTGAATTAAACTCCATCTGCCACTTCTCAGCCCATTGGCCCATCTGGTCCAGATCCTGTTGTAATCTGAGGTAACCCTCTTCGCTGTCCACTACACCTTGAATTTTGGTGTCATCTGCAAATTTACTAACTGTACCTCTTATGCTTGCATCCGAATCATTTATGTAAATGACAAAAAGTAGAGGACCCAGCACCAACCCTTGTGGCACTCCACTGGTCACAGGCCTCCAGTCTGAAAAACAACCCTCCACCACCACCGTCTGTCTTCTACCTTTGAGCCAGTTCTGTATCCAAATGTTTAGTTCTCCCTGTATTCTATGAGATCTAACCTTGCTAATCAGTCTCCCATGGGGAACCTTGTCGAATGCCTTACTGAAGTCCATATAAATCACATCTACTGCTCTGCCCTCATCAATCTTCTTTGTTACTTCTTCAAAAAACTCAATCAAGTTTGTGAGACATGATTTCCCACACACAAAGCTATGTTGACTATCCCTAATTAGTCCTTGCCATTGCAAATACATGTACATCCTCTCCCTCAGGATTTCCTCCAACAACTTGCCCACCACTGAGGTCAGGCTCACTGGTCTATAGTTCCCTGGCTTGTCTTTACCGCCCTTCTTAAACAGTGCCATCATGTTTGCTAACCTCCAATCTTCCGGCACCTCACCTGTGACTACCGATGATACAAATATCTCAGCTTGAGGCCCAGCAATCACTTCTCTAGTTTCCCACAGAGTTCTCGGGTATGCCTGATCAGGTCCTAGGGTTTTATCCACCTTTAACTGTTTCAAGACATCCAGCACTTCCTCCTCTGTAACCTGGACATTTTCCAAGAAGTCACCATCTATTTCCCCATCGTCTATATCTTCCATATCCTTTCCCACAGTAAATACTGATGCAAAATATTCATTTAGTATCTCCCCCATTTTCTGTGGCACCACACAAAGGCCGCCTTGCTGATCTTAGAGGGGCCCTATTCTCTCCCTAGTTACCCTTTTGTCCTTAATATATTTGTAAAAACCCTTTGGATTCTCCTTAATTCTATTTGCCAAAGCTAATTCATGTCCCCGTTTGGCCCTCCTGATTTCCCTCTTAAGTATATTCTTACTTACTTTATACTCGTCTATAATTCACTCATTCTGTCCTGTCTATACCTGACATATGCTTCCTTCTTTTTCTTAACCAAACCCTCAATTTCTTTAGTCATCCAGCATTCCCTCTACTTACCAGCCTTCCCTTTCACCCTGACAGGAATATACTTTCTCTGGATTCTTGTTATCTCATTTCTGAAGGCTTCCCATTTTCCAGCCGTCCCTTTACCTGCGAATATCTGCCTCCAATCAGCTTTCGAAAATTCTTGCTTAATACTGTCAAAATTTGCCTTTCTCCAATTTAGAACTTCAACTTTTAGATCTGGTTTATCCTTTTCCATCACTATTTTAAAACGAATAGAATTATGGTCGCTGGCCCCAAAGTGCTCCCCCACTGACACCTCAGTCACCCGAGTCTGGAATTGAACTCACATCCCTGGTAGTGTGAGGCAGCAGTGCTAACCACTGGAATTAAAACTTGAACAAAGACTGTATACCATTCCCACCCAGTGATTCTCCACCTCCAGTTTGCATTAGTGAATTGCAATATCAGATTAACCAGCATTTGAACATTGTCACAAAGCTGCTCCCCCACTGACACCTCAGTCACCTGCCCTGCTTTATTTCCCAAGAGTAGGTCAAGTTTTGCACCTTCTCTCGTAGGTACGTCCACATACTGAATCAGAAAATTGTCTTGTACACAATTAAGAAATTCCTCTCCATCTAAACCTTTAGCACTATGGCAGTCCCTGTCGATGTTTGGAAAGTTAAAAATTCCCTACCATAAACTACGCTATTATTCTTACAGATAGCTGAGATCTCCTTACAAGTTTGTTTCTCAATTCCCCTCTGACTGTTGGGGGGGGGCTATAATACAATCCCAATAAAGTGATCGTTCCTTTCTTATTTCTCAGTTTCACCCAAATAACTTCCCTGGATGTATTTCCAGGAATCTCCTCCCTCATTTACAAAATGCCTTGCAAGAACTGTAACAAACACTACATTGGACAAACAGGCAGAAAACTAGCCACCAGGTATATGGACATCAACTATCCACAAAAAGACATGACCCACTCTCACTAGTATCTTTACATACACCTGAGGAAGGACACCACTTCAACTGGGACAACACATCCATCCTAGGACAGACCAAACAGAGACATGCATGAGAATTCCTAGAAGTATGGCATTCCAAACGGAACTCTATCAACAAGCACATTGATTTCGGTCCCTTTTATTAACCCTGAGAAAAAGAACAGGAAATGACAGCACCACAGGGAACTGACATCACCAATCCAAGGAAACCTAAACACAAACAAAAAGTGGGCCATATCACCAATGCTTCACCAGAGGCTCACTGATGATGTTACCTAGTATGGTGATGAAATGTCTGAAAACAAACCTTCCAATTCAGCAAGCAAACTTAGATCCAAAACCTCAACATGAGCTACAAATCTTCTCATAACTCATCAATACAGTCAATCTACACTAGTCTCACTTTCCAACATTAGACTCATAGCCTCAAATGTTGTGATGTTTCAACAGCTCATCCAAGTATTTTTAAAAAGGTTTTGAGTTTACCTGCATCCAGTACCCTCCCAGGCAGAACTTTCAGACTCCTCAGATTTTTCAAGTCTCCTACAAACCTCCTGCCTTTCACCTTCAAATTGTGCCCATTCGTTATTGATCCTTCAACTAACAGGAACAGTGTCTTCCTATCCACTCAGTCATGACACTGCTAATCTTATATACCTCTAACAGGTCACTTCTCAACCTTCTCTGCACCAAAGTAAACAAGTTGAGCTTATCCAACCTCTCTTCACAGCTAAGATGCTCATCCCAAACAACATCCTGGTGAATCTCCCACAGGGCAGTCACATCCTTCCTACAATGTGCTAACCAGAATTACATACAGTACTCCAGCTGTGACCTAACTAAACCCCTATACAACTCTAATATGACCTCCCTGTTCTGCCTCGATTGACAAAGGAAGGTATCCCACATGCCTTCTTAACTATCTGATTAACATGCTCAGCTACATTCAGGGACCTGTGGAGAAGAACTCCACGATCCAGCTGTTCTTCTGAGCCTCCAAGTGTCCTGCCATTCTTTTTATCCTCACTTGTCTTGTTAGCTCTTCTGAAGTGTGTACCTCATGCTTGTCAGGGTTAAATTTTATCTGTTACTGATCTGTCATCTGTTTATATCATTCTGTACCTTCCACTTCACTGTGAACCACTGGCCAGTGGTTGTGTCATTCACAAACTTACATATTTTCCCCACATATTCTCATCTCATCATTTATGAATATCATGAACAATAGGGACCCAGCACCAATCCCGGTGATATGCCATTGGATGCTATGCTCCAGTGACACAAATAACTTCAACTGCCACCCTCTCTCATGAAGGCAATTTTAGATCTAACATGCCAAGTTACCTTGTATCCCATGTTCTTTTGCCAACACTATTAGTCTCCCCTGAGGGACCTTGTTGAAGATCTTGCTGAAATCCATGTAAACCACATCAATTGTATCACCACAATCTACATGCCTGGTCACCGACTCGAAAAAGTCAATCAAATTTGTTTGGTGTGACCTTCCTCTGACATCAGTTCTGAATTTTTATAATAAACTTGGAGCTGCCAGGAAACTGATTAAGTACATGCATTGTGGAGTCTCTGTCCTACGAATAGTCCTGCTAGATAGCTTCCTGCAGTGGGAATGCCAATTAAACATTTAAATAGAGGTCGGTGTGATCCAAGATGCACGCTGAGTGTATTTGCACATGTGAATGATCATTCTTTTGTAATCTCTCTGCTTTAGTAAGTAGCAGCTGTTACTCTTGGAAATCACTGTCACTTTACTTGTCATTTGATAAACATAAATAATACCTTGACACCATTTACAGCAACTTTAGGCTATACTTATTGTATAAAGAGGTATTGACATTTGATATGAGCTGCTGTAAAGATTGACTAAAGCATCGTATTCTATTTTGACACACAATTCAGTTGAGTTTGAGTTTGAATGTTAAATGAAAAGTGAAGAGTGTATAATGATGTCAAGGGGTACTCTGCCATCACCTCAAGTCCCAAAAATGCACAATGCAAATGCTCCCCAAAAGTAAAATAGGTCTGGACAAATCATGAAGTGGTTGTCGACTTGGAACAAATGCAAGTGTTGATGCATCTAGGTGAACAAGAGCATGAAGTCTACTCAACATGGTCAGAATTGTCAAGATTGGAGACCGATACAAGGAGGAGGGAAAAAAAATGCCTGCTCAATATTGTCAAATACAAACACAGACATGATGGGCCGAAGGGCTGTTTTTGTGCAGTAGATCTCTATGACTTTCAATGGCTCTAATCTTCCTTTTAAGAGACAGCAATTCAACAGGAGATCACAGGATGTTGGTGGAACTTCATGACGTTTCGTGGTGCAGGCCCGAAGGTTGGGGTTCAATTCACATTCATGCTGGGAGCATGTCATAGGATGTCCAAGCAGACTGATTATAAATAACAATGCAGTACTCCCAAAGTTTGGAGAAGGATGTGAGTTCAGCAATGTAATTGCTGAAAGTGATACCCAGCGTTTAATTCATTGCTGGAAATGTGGATCCAAGAGGGTGAGAGAGGCTATTTGAGCAGGCTAATCCATTTTTGATGAAGACAGATGAAATTTATCACGGGGTGAAAGCAATAGTGGTTCAACTAAATGTAATCAGGGACTGGAATAGATGGAGTGTGAGTGTAGTCCATGCAGTTGAAGAAAGCCCAAGGCAAAACTGAGACAAGCTTGTGGAATCCCTAAAGGCTTGTACATGCTGGAGCCATAGAGAAATAAGACTTTGACAGGATATCCGTATGTTATATCCAGCCTTTGTGAAGACACACAATGAGTACAAATAGAGGAACCATTTCATTGCAAGTTACATGCACACAAAGACAGCTTAATAATAGAAGACAAACCAAGGATGAAAGAAGACTGTGCCATCAATGAAGTCAGTCTAAGCGAGTCATAGAGGCATACACAGTCATTCAGCACAGAAACAGGTTACTGTCCAACCAAAACACACTGACTATGTTCTCAAACAACTAGTGCTACCAACCTGCACTCCAAACCTTTCCTATTCATGAACTTGACTAAATGTCTTTTAAATATTGTAACTGGATCTGCATCCACCACTTTGTTTGACACACAAACGACTCCTCATGTCTTTTTTAAACCTTTCTCCTCTCACCTGAAAAATATGACTCCTAGTTTTGAAATCTCCCACTCTAAGGAAAAGACCCTTGCCATTCACCTTTTCTTTTCCTCCTCATGATTTTGTAAACCTCAATAAAGTCATCCCTCAACCTCCTAAGCTCCAGTGAAAGAAGTTTCAGTTTTCTCATCTATTTTTATAACACAACACTCTCCCCCCGCCCCCACCCAATATTCTTGGTAACATTGTTAAATATTTTCTGAACTCTCTTCAGTTTAATAATATCCTTCCTATAACAAGGTAACCAGAACTGCACACAGTACTCCAAAAGAGGCCTCACCTACGTCCTGTACAGCCTCAACATGATGTTCCTATCCTATTCTCAAAGGTCTGAGCATTGAAAGCAAACATGCTAAATGCCTTCTTACTCACACTGTCTACTTGTGATGGAAATTTCAAAGATCTCTCTGTTCTACAACATTACCCAGGGCTCTACTGTTAATTGTGTAAGTCCTATCCTTACCTGTATTTCCAAAATGTATTTATCCAACTTAAATTCCATCGAACTGGCTTCGTTGACTCAAAGTATGAAGCATATAAGATAAAGTCTGATAGCTATCTAAGAAATCAATTAGATCCAGGGCATAATCTGAAATGATTCTGATTCACCGAGAACAGAGAGCAACTCTTTATGCCAGCAAAGATAGTGTGACCATATTAATGAAATGGCTTATGATGAGTTATATCTCTTCATTAGATAACAAGTATGAATTCTGGTCCAAAGTGATGACTATAACTGTAATCAGGGCTATCAGCTAGTGAGGAATACAAATATATAACGTCTGCAGTTGAGGAAGGACTGCCTGGAGGTTGCATATCATTAAAATACAATTCTGTTTTATTCTTTCATGGAATGGGAGCACAGCTGACAACCAGAATTTGTGTCCTATCTTATTTGCCCTTGAAAACGTGTTGGTGAGCCACCCACATGAACTGCTGCAGATGTTCCTATCATTTTAGGAATAGCATTCCAGGATTTCAGTGATACTGAAGAAATGGCAAAAGTCAGGGTGGTGTGTGGCTCAAAGAAATGGTCGTGGTTCTCATGTAGCTGCTGCATTTGTTCTTTCAGCTAGTAGGAGTTATGGGCTTTGGAAGATATTATCAAAACAATCTAGTCAAGATTGATGTATCAAACACTTAAATTGCCACTGTCTGTTTATGATGGAGGGAGTGCATGTTCTTGTCAGAGAATAAGGTGGCATTCAGGCTGGCTGCTTTGTCTTGGATAGCATTGAGTTTCTTGAGCGTTGTTGGAACTGTAGTCATCCAGACAAGCGGGGAGTATTCCTAAAAACTCTTGACTTGTGCCTTGTAGGTGGTGGACAGACTTTGGGAAGTCAGGAGGTGAGTTACTTCCAAAAGTATTCCTACCCTCTGACCTATTCTGGTTGCTGCTGTATTTGAATGATGAGTTGAGTTCAGTTTCTGATCAATGGTAACCCCCAGGATTTCAATGGTGGGGATTCAGTGATGATAATACCAATGGCGATCAAGGCCCAGTAGTGATATTTTCTTCAAAGTTTGGGAGAAGATTTGTAGCTCGGGTGCTCATTGTTGTGGTTCTGTTTGCCGAGCTGGGAATTTGTGATGCAGACGTTTCGCCCCCTGTCTAGATGACATCCTCAGTGCCTGGGAGCCTCCTGTGAAGCGCTTCTGTGATATTTTCTCTGGCATTTATAGTGGTTTGTCTCTGCCGCTTCCGGTTGTCAGTTCCAGCTGTCCGCTGCAGTGGCCGGTATATTGGGTCCAGGTCGATGTGCTTATTGATTGAATCTGTGGATGAGTGCCATGCCTCTAGGAATTCCCTGGCTGTTCTCTGTTTGGCTTGTCCTATAATAACAGTGTTGTCCCAGTCGAACTCATGTTGCTTGTCATCTGAGTGTGTGTGGCTACATCAGGATAGCTGGACGTGTCGTTTCGTGGCTAGTTGGCGTTCATGGATGTGGATCGTTAGCTATCTTCCTGTTTGTCCTATGTAGTGTTTTGTGCAGTCCTTGCATGGGATTTTGTACACTACATTGGTTTTGCTCATGCTGGGTATCGGGTCCTTTGTCCTGGTGAGTTGTTGTCTGAGAGTGGCTATTGGTTTGTGTGCTGTTATGAGTCCTAGTGGTCGCAGTAGTCTGGCTGTCAGTTCAGAAATGTTTTTGATGTATGGTAGTGTGGCTAGTCCTTTGGGTTGTGGCATGTCCTCATTCCGTTGTCTTTCCCTTAGGTATCTGTTGATGAAATTGCGGGGTTATCCGTTTTTGGCGAATACATTGTACAGGTGTTCTTCTTCCTCTTTTTGCAGTTCTGGTGTACTGCAGTGTGTTGTGGCCCTTTTGAAAAGTGTCTTGATGCAACTTCTCTTGTGTGTGTTGGGGTGGTTGCTTTCGTAGTTTAGGACTTGGTCTGTGTATGTGGCTTTCCTGTATACCTTTGTAGTGAAATCTCCGTTCGGTGTTCTCTGTACCATCACATCTCGGAATGGGAGTTGGTTGTCCTTTTCTTCCTCTCTAGTGAATCGGATTCCTGCGTGTGGTGTTGATGGTCTGGTGTATGTTCTCTATTTCTGCACAAAACACTACATAGGACAAACAGGAAGACAGCTAACGGTCCGCATCCATGAATACCAAATAGCCACGAAACGACACGTCCAGCTATCCTTCGTAGCCACACACGCAGATGACAAGCAACATAAGTTTGACTGGGACAACACTACTATTATAGGACAAGCCAAACAGAGAACAGCCAGGGAATTTCTAGAGGCATGGCACTCATCCACAGATTCAATCAATAAGCACATCGACCTGGACCCAATATACCGGCAACTGCAGCGTACAGCTGGAACTGACAACCGGTTGTGGCAGGTACAAATCACTATAAATGCCAGAGGAAACATCACAGAAGCGCTTCACAGGAGGCTCCCAAGCACTGAGGATGTCACCTAGACAGAGGACAAAACGTGTGCAACACAAATTCCCAGCTCGGCGAACAGAACCACAACAGTAATATTTTCTCTTTTTGAAGATGATAATTGCCAAGCACTTATATGGCAAGCATCGTAGTTGCCATTTGTCACCCCAAACTCGGATATTATTAGGTCTTACTGCATATAGACATGGCTGACTTCAGAATGTCTCCTCTCCTGAGTTTAGCTCTTTTGACTATATTTGGACCAGATATATGTCAAGATCAGGAAGCAAGTGATCCTATTAGGTCCAAAACTGACCATAGTGAGCAGCATCTTGTTGTGTAAGTGACAGCAATGCTTGATAGCACCGTCAATAGCAATTTTCATCACTTCACTGGTGAGTGAGAAGAGTAGGATGATGAAGCAGTAATTGGCCAGTTTGGATTTGTCCTGCCTGCATTGAACAGAGCATTCCAGTTTTCCTTTCCACATTACCAAGTAGATGCCAGTGCAATGGCTGTACTTGAACAGCTTGGCCAGTGGCGCAGCTATTTCTGGAGCATAAGTCTTCAATTCTGTTGCTGGCATGTTTCCAGCGCTCATAACCTTTGCAGGGTCCAGCGTTTGTAGCAGGTTCTTCGTATTACATGGAGTGAATCAAATTTACTAAACACTGGTATCTACGGTGCTGAGGACCTCAGGAGACCAACTGGACAGTTCTGGCTGAAGGTATATGCAACTACTTCAGCCTTGTCTTTTATACTGATGTGTGGCCCTATGTCATCACTGAAAAGATAACTGTGAAGCCTTCTCCTCCAGTTCACCACTTAATGTAGCAGGGCTGCAGATTTGAAAAATTGTTTGTGGAAGCACTTAATTCTGTACATTGAATGCCACTTCCAGCTTTTTGTTTGTGCTTAACTTGATCAGGTTGACATTTTTTTTAATGTATGCCTGGTACTGCTTGTGGCTGGATCTCCTACATTGTTTAGTGAACCACTGTTGATTTCCTAGTAAGGTAATAATGGTGGAGTGAGGATATGCTGGGCCAAGAAGTTGCAAGAGGTTTGGTTGAACGCAAATCTGTTGCTGCCAATGTCCAACATGGATGTTCACTTTTGAGTGCTAGATTTGTTCGAATTCTTTTCCATTTAATATGGTGATTGTGCCACACAAGACAATGGAGGGTATTCTCAATAAGAAGGAGGAACTTAAACTTCACAAGAATTGTGGGTTGTCACTCTTATAGATGCTGTCATGGTGAGGTAAGTTGGAAAGTGCAAGAACTGGTGAGATTTTCACTCTTATTGGTTCCCTCATCCTTGAGCTAAATGTATACATGATTGATATGTGCAATCAATGACTACAAATCAGTTTAAGAGTAAAGCATCCTTTGCCATTATGTGTGGGGACAGAAGGAGTTGAGAGAAAGTACTCAGACTCAACAAGGCTGGAGATCAGGTCATAATGTGCTCTGCCATGTGCCAGTGGCTTTAAGGAATAGACTGAACAAAATTCTGTGTGTGTGGTTAGAGTTATGTCAAGTGAGCAGGAAAATAGAGGTGGGGCCAAGATGAGATCAGCCATGATCATTAGCAAATGGCAGCACAGGATTGAGGGGCTGAATTTCCAACTCCTCATAGTTCTAATGGTCCTATCTGTTCAGCCAGTACAGTATCACTCCGACAGCAATCCTGGATTGTGGATAAGTTTATTAGCAGCTGTTTCTTAGATGAAAATCTCACTCCAAATCTACTTTAGATTCTAAATAGGGCTCTAAAGTGAGAGTATTATCCTCTCATAACTAATCTAGATACAGCTGTGTTCGTACGGTCTGCTCAAGTCTTCATCTTCGATGGCCTGAAATAGGTTTTGGAGTAAGGGTTTCAAGGGATGGTGAGGAGCTTAGAATATTCCTACATCATTTGGTCAATACTGTCAAAGGTGTTTATCATTTGGGATCACTCAAGAGGTCTGTCAATGCAAGGTTCACACATCAGCTGAAGAGTTTTGAGGAACAGGTGCCATTGCAGCTGATTTTGTGGTGTAGGTTTGAAGAACTATTTGAAGAGATTCAAAGTTGTTAGAAAAGCTTGGACCTTTCCCGCATTGATGTAATAAGTATCATGTAATGCCAAACATTAATAGAAATTGAACATTTTAGTCAAGAAGTTTCATGTATAGGACCTGTTACTACAGGAAGTAGACTGTAGGGAATGTTACCAAATGATTTTCAAGATCCTTATATCTGGTGGAATTCAGAGATTGCTTGGGTTTCTTCAATATCTTTGTGTGTTTCTCTTACATCAACAAAACCACTTAGACTTAGTCCAAAAACCTTCTGTGCCAATGTTTGTTGAAGCATATCAAAGAAAAACTAATCAAAGTCATCTGGACTTGGGACAGCATTGATACAAAATGACCAACCTGTTATATATGTATCAAGGGTATATACAACCCCAGAGCTGAGGTACACAAAGATTGAGGTGGTCTGGGGTCAATCAAGCGGTGTCTGATTCTCTCTACTTCTACTTTGACTTGTGAGATCAACCAACCGTCCAAGGTGATCTGATACCAAGGGGGTTGCAATCCATAAACCCAGCCGCATTGCAGAAGGAATTAATGTCAGCTGCAACTTCAACAAACATTGGCACAAAAGGTTGTGTCTGTAGATGTGACAATGTATGTCAAGCAAGGATCTTAACAGAGCATGAAAATGCTTAACAAAATCTGATGTCTGAAATAAAAGCAGAGAGTGTTGAAAAAACTCAGCAGGTTTGGGGAGAAAGAAAGAGAGTTAACATTTTGAGTCTAATATGACTGCTTCTGGCCTTGAAAAATATAGTAGAAAGGTGTAGGGAAAGCTGAAGTTCTGTGCATGAATTATATTGGACTTGAAGCATCTCTGTTTCTCTCTCAAAGCTGCTGCCAGATCTGCTCAGTTTTTTCATCACTTTCTGTTTTAATGTCAGATCTCCAGTATCATTAATACTCTGCTTTTCATAGAATCCCTGCAGTATGGAAGCAGGCCATTCATCCCATTGAGTCCATACCAACCCTCTGAAGAACATCCTACCTACACCCACCCTATTACTTTATCCCTGTAGCCCTGCATTTCCCAATGCTAATCCACCTAACCTACTCGTCTTTGGACTGTCGGAGGAAACTGGAGTGCTCGGTTTTATTAAAGTAGAGTGCCTATTGGCTTCATCACAGGTCTCCAGGTAATGAACCATTCCAACTCACAAGATAGAACTTGGTCAAATGCTGAATTTGGTCTTTGTGAATTACTCAAATTGTTATGCATGACCATTGCAAAAACAACTGATACTGGCTTCACTTTCCTTACAATTGTGGCATTCTGAGACTTTTGGGACATTAGACAGCCCAGTGTTGTTCTGATGAGTGTCATTGATCTGACCTTTTCTCTCTCCACAGATATGATCAGATCTGTATGCATTTTCAACAGTGTGTATTTTTCTTTCAGGTTTCCACAATATTTTGCTTCTGGATCCCAATATTGGATAATCGGAAACAAATTGTAACCGTGAATGTCAACTCGGTTTTCAGCTTCATCACACAGCCCACCAAGGACAAAATTGATGATGCCCATCAAACTTCTTCAACAAAATATAAGAAATTTTTTTCAACCAGCGTTTAGCTCTGTTAAGTTGGCACAGCACATCAAGGGAAGGTGTAGATCCAAACTCTGCATGGAGTCATAGGTGCAAGGCACCATTTCCTATCACAGGAACATTCTTACAGCTTAGAAATCCAGGTGGGGAAGACACTTGTTAGCTTGCAACAGCAGTATCACCTGAGAGGAATGTTACCCTGGTGATACAGTGTGAATTATGCCCCCGATCAGAATAGTTGAAGTACTGAAACATGCAGACATGTGATAGGTCCTTGATATTGCAATATGCCAGTCATTGTACAGCAGAAATTGATTCTAGACTAGAGTGGTGCTGGAAAAGCACAGCAGTTCAGGCAGCATCGACGTTTTGGGCAAAATCCCTTCATCAGGAGTAGAGGCAGAGTGCCTGCAGGGTGGAGAGATAAAGAGAGGAGGGTGGTGGTGGGGAGAAAGTAGCATAGAGTACAATGGGTGAATGGGGGTGGGGATGAAAGTGATAGGTCAGAGAGGAGGGTGGAGTGGATAGGTGGAAAGGAAGATGGGCAGGTAGGACAGGTCATGGGGACAGTACTGAGCTAGAGGTTTGGAGCTGGGGTGAGGTGCGGGAAGGGGAAATGAGGAAACTGGTGAAGTCCACATTGATGCCCTGGGGTTGAAGTGTTCCGAAGCGGAAGGTGAGGCGTTCTTCTTCCAGGCGTCGGGTGGTGAGGGAGCGACGGTGAAGAAGGCCCAAGACCTCCATGTCCTCGGCTAAGTGGGTGGGGGAATTGAAATGTTGGGCCAAGGCCGGCAGGGGGTATTCAGGTGGATGGAGTGTGTTGGAGGCGGGCAAAGGGGTCCTCGGAAGGTGGGCAGGAGTCCTGATTGTGAAAGTAAGCCCGAAACATCGATTTTTTTGCTCCTCGGATGCTGCCTGATCTACTGTGCTTTTCCAGCACCACTCTAGTCTAGAATCTGCAGCCCTTGTTTTTACCTAGCAGGAATTGGTATTAATTGATTTACGCCAATGCAGAGCCTATAAACAAGACGCCTGAGATTGAAACCTGTTCTGAGGCACAGATTCCCATTGGACCCTTGAATTGTCTGCACCCTCGTGAGTTGAAATTGCCACACCAGTTGTGTAAAGCATTAAAAATGGATGAAGATTATCTCTGTATTGAGAGGGTCTTGCCTAATTTATTACTAGATTCTGCCACAAATCTCACCATAACCATGTCATTAAACTTTGATTTATTGATCGCTTTGTAGCACAGTCTCATTCGCTCTCTAACACACACTCTCTCACAATGATTCCAGCACTGGTCAGAAAATGTGGCAAACAAACAGGCACATCATAGCTGTCACTCACTTGTACATTTGCACACATCCAGACAAACACCCACTCACTCACTCACACAGGGTAAATCTTATTGAACTGACAACCGGAAGCGGCAGATACAAATCACCATAAATGCCGGAGGAAAGATCACAGAAGCACTTCACAGGAGGCTCCCAAGCACTGAGGATATCACCTAGACAGGAGACGAAACGTCTGCAACACAACTTCCCAGCTCGGCGAACAGAACCACAACAACGAGCACCCGAGCTACAAATCTTCTCCCAAACTTTGAGCTAAACCAATCTCACATGTACAGGTACACTCACACATTCAAATATTTACACACACACACACACACACACACACAGAGGGAACTCACTCACATACATATAGATACAGCCAAGCACATACTCGCACAGGCCCACACAATCAAACAGGCGTACAAGAAACATACTTCTTAGAATATTGGATAAATCCGAGGCTAACTGTATCTTCATACAGAGCGGAACTCTCCGGTTCAATCTTCAAAGTACTTTAGTGTAGTACTGAGGATGTCTGCACAGCTTGTTGTGCCATCTTTCACATGCAACTTCATCCAGGATTCTGATATGGATAGGATTGATTTCAGACTAATATTTATTTTCTCAATAACACCACTAAAGCCCAGACCATCAGATTATTATCATTATCACATTAGTATTTACAGGATGTTCCCTTTATTCTTTCATTGGTTATGAGCATTACTGGCAGAGGCTAAACCTGATTTGATAATGAGCTGCTTTCTTGAAAGACTATAATCCACCTGACAGACCTCACTCACTGTGCTGTGTGCACTCTGGCTCGTACAATTCCTACACTTCAAAAAATTTGAGATGATGTACTCTGGGATGTCTGGTAGTTGTGAAAGACACTCAGGGAAAAGTGAATAATTTTATTGTTCCTTTTTAATTATATTATTGACGGCTCTTCCCCTCAGCCCCTCTCTCATCTGGTACATCATTGCCCAAGTTGGACTTTGACAACCTTCACACTGTGGTGATGTGACAAAATGGACGAATAGCTACTCATCATATTTATGGGACATTGAGGAGCCTGATAAGGGCAACCAGAGCCTTTTCAATGTGGAAACCATCTGGAGTTCTCAATTGCATTACATGCTATAAGTACCAAATAATAACATGGCTATTCTGTTGTACAACACAGAGGCTGAAACCCTCAACTAGATTGCAGCTATTTTAATTGCACCCAGATGGCTTTTATCCTCTATGTAACATTCAGTGCCTGCTCCTTCCTGCTGACCACCTGGATATTAGAATTCAATAAGCAGCCAATGGTAAGAGTCTGACTGCAACATTATCATGCTGCCAGCTGTAAAAACTGTAGTCACAATCAATACCTGCCCTAACACTAAAACCAGCCAAATTATGATAAGTCAAAAGTCAGTTATCTGAAGTTCCAAAAAAACCTTATATTCCAACCATCCAACTCTAGGTGAGGGAGCTCCCCCAGCGGCATCGAGAGCAGGATGCCTGAGGTTTCCCAGAGAGTGGGCCAAAGGATAGGAGACTTAGCCCTTACAGGGAGTGCACTTAAGAAAGACTGTTGAACTTTTACCTTTATTCCTTTATTTTTCCACTTAAAACTAGGAAGGACTGTAATGTTAACATTTAACTTTATTTCTACTTATACCAAAAATGGTGTGCTTTACTTTTAACTTTGTTTCTCTATTTTACTATTTGTTTCTAAGACCTTGTACCTAGGTTTCTTTGACCAAAGTTGGTGTCGTGTGTGGCGATATTGCACATTTTCACTATATTCCTGTATTCAAGTACACGTGACAATGAAGCTTAAATCAAATCAACTGAATTCACCAGGTTACAAATGGGTTCTAGTTTTGTGTATGTCTAAAAGTATGCAGGTCAGAACACAATATAATATGTAATAGCCATTCATAACTTTAAACAAGCGTTTGCCCAACGAATCTTTCAAATTAATATCAATATACCCCTGTGTGGGATATTGTTCATAAGTTTGAGTGTTTGTTCGTCAGACGTCCAGAAGAATACGTGTATATAGCCCTGATCAACTTTAATACTGCTGCCTTAGAGCACAGTACAACCTAGAAGTGCCTTGAGCCATTACATTATATGAAAATATACAATTAAATGTAAAACAAATTAAATGGTTTGCTTTAGTGACCCAGTAAATCTCTATCCACTTCTTGAAAGAGCCATCCATGATTTCTAATCTCCTTTCTAAATTATTCTTTTGAAATGAAGTAAGGACAGGCATTTGATAGCACCTTTCATGACAGAACACTTCCTGTGTAGCAGTGCTGGAAATGCAGAAGGCAATTTGCACACAGCAAGATCCCTAAACTTGGGGATCTTTGGTGAGTAGACAATCCATTTTTAATTGAGGAATAATTATTGACCAGGACACAGGAGAGAACAGCCCTTGTCACAGTTAAATAGTGCGGAGGTATTTTTTATGTCACCAACAAGGGCAATCAGACTCGCAATTTTGCACCTTATTTGAAGAACAACACTTTCAACACCTCAGTACTCGCTGGAGTCAATCTGTATTACTGAGAGGAGGTTGAATCCAGTCTTGTAACTCGGAGGTGAAAGGCTAAGCTACTGGGCCACTTAATTCCTTCCAAAAACTGCACAAAAGCTTCTTTCTCAGTGTTTTTGGCAAGACATTCTGTGTCTTAATAATCCCCTGCATCAAAACCATTCTCCTAACCTCTCCCCTCTTTAATTTATTTCCTGTGGAGATTGGCATGCTAACCAGCTTCCGTCAAACACCCTAGAGACATTCATAGACAAGAAATTATGATGCAGTAACCTGTTAAATAGGCTGTGTGACAGCCAGAGAGTCATTGAGTTACTGAGTCATACAGCAGGGAAACAGACCCTTCAGACCAACTAAACCATGCTGACCATGTTCCAAACTAAACTACTTCCTGCCAGCATTTGATCCACATCCCTCCAAATTGTTCCTATTCATGAACTTATCGAAACATCTTTTAAACATTGCCATTGTACCTGCATCCAAGATTTTCTCTGGAGGTTTATTCCACACGAACTAGTTTCTGTGTTAAAAAGTTTGCCTCTCAGCTACTTTTTAAATCTTTCTCCTCTCACCTTAAAAATATGCCCCCTAGTTTTGAACTCTCAGGAAAAGATGCTTATCATTCATCTTATCTATACCCCTCATGATTTTATAAAGCTCCATAAGGTCATTGCTCAATCTCCTATGCTCCAGCAAACATTGTTGCGTTTAGAGCGGGTGTTTAGAGCAGTGAAAAGGGGAATGGCAGTAGTGCGGTGGATGACAGAGGGAGGGAAAGCACATTGTTCAAAATAAAGTTAAAAATCACACAACACCAGGTTATAGCCCAACAGGTTTAATTGGAAGCACACTAGCTTTTGAATGAATCACCTGACAATCACCTGATGAAGGAGCGTCGCTCCAAAAGCTAGTGTGCTTCCAATTAAAACTGTTGGACTTTAACCTGGTGTTGTGTGATTTTTAAACTTTGTACACCCCAGTCCAACACCGGCATCTCCAAATCATTGTTCAAAATAGGTAGACATCTGGGATGCTTAGGAGTAGAATGTCGTGCTGTGTTCTTCCAGTCTCCTTGGAATCCAGCATCTGCAGGGTTTTTTTTGTCTTAAATAGCATCTCAAATGGCAAGGGCAAAGAAAATACCTTCCTCTCCCTCAAGTGCCTTGGAAAATTTAAGGTTATTCTGAACATACAAGAATATAATTAACAACTTCAAGTGCTTGGTGGCTCAGTGGTTAGCACTGCTGCCTCACAGCCCCAGGGACCTGGGTTTGATTCCAACCTCGGGTGACAGTCTGTGGGGAGCTTGCACATTCTCCCCGTGTTTTTGTGGGTTTCCTCCCACAATCTAAAGATGTGCAGGTCAGGTGGGTTGGCCATGTTAAATTGCCCATAGTGTTCAGGGATGTGAGGTTAGGTGCATTAGTCAGGGTAAATGTAGGGTGGGGGAATGGGTCTGGGTGGGTTACTCTTCAGAGGGTCAATGTGGACTGGTTGGGTCAAAGTTTCCACACTGTAGGGATTCTAAGTTCTGTTATCATGCATATAATGTACAAAAGGGAGATGTTGTGGTGGTAATGTCACTGGAATAGTAACCCAAGCTAACAATCTCACCAAGGCAGATGGTACAATTTGAAATTTATAAATATTGGGAATGGAAAATTAAACCTAACGACAACCATGTAATATTTGCCAAAGCTTGTGAAAACTTATCTGGTGTAATGATGCCTTTTGGTGGAAAAAAATCATGTTGTCATTACCTAGTCACACTACATGTGACTTCAGACCCACAGCAAAGTGGTCCATTTTTATCTGTTCTCTGAAATCTAGAAAGTCATAATTTACAGATTGGATATTTAAATGCTGGTTGAGCCAGTGATGCTGACATCCAGTGAACAAACTAAATAAAATGCCAATAGACATTATGCAGTCAAAGGACTGGTATATAGTACAGTTTGCTCAATAGAAACTTATACTTTGAGAACTTGCTGTAACCTTACAGGTTGTACTATATGACCTGAAATCTCCAAATGAAGAGTGGGTTAATCCGTTAAATAGTTCATGTCCTCCCCTGGTCTGTAATTGTTTACTGAATTACTCTTAATACAAGGACTGATAGCAGCTGCTAGAGTGAGGTTGCCTGCAGTCCTGCTTTTGCTGGCGACCCTGTGGACCCTGTGAAATGTTGGCAGAATTGGACTTCCCGGTGATGCCATATGCAGCTGAATTGCTGTATCAATCAACAAAGTTTGATCGGGGTGTGAACTAACAGCATCTTGTTACAGATCCAAAAAGGGTGATCAGGAGGGTATCTCCACAACAACACACACTCAAGAAAGAAATCACACCAATATTTTGTGTCACATAAGGAGAAGGGTAATTTGATAGGCACACTGGAGGGACGGTGGGATTCTGTATCTTACCCCAGCAAGCAGCCAGCAGTTTGCAGAGTAGAGACTTACTTCACCTTAATTTGTTGTCTGCTTTCTGGGGAAATGGGTAGAAAGAGACCCTCACTGGTCCAAATCTATCACAATCTCTTTCGTTCCAGCCCAGGCCATATCCTGCTGTTGAAGACCCTCCTGATATGGGCTATGTCAGGTTTTCTTTGACCAGCCCCATCCTTGTTTTTCATTTGTGGGTGATGTCTATTCTATAGTCACTCTGCGCGTATATCCAGGAGGAGAAGGGCATTCTCTGGCAGTCTCAGTTGTCTGTCCCTCATGCTGTCCTGTGGACAATTTTGATCATCTTGTGTCCTTTGCTGATGCTGTAACACCCAGGATCTCATACAAGCAGCACAGCTGAAAGGCATTCAACTTACATCAAAACAGAATGAATGGGAGGAAGGATGTCATGGATGTGAATCTTCTCCTGTTGAGGCCAGTCTTGTCAACACCAAAGGGTCAGTTTCGGCCAAGCCAGCAGAGACGGTTCCGGAGTGTTGAACACGCTGCTGATTTCCAGTTGTGGTCATGCTTAATTCTGGTTCAACATTCAGTTGGGCCCAAATCAATAGTTGAATCATTAGTATGAGATGTCACTCAGTTGTGCTGATTTGATTAGATTAGATTCCCTACAGTGAGGAAACAGGCTCTTCAAAGGGTTGATGTGAACTGGTTGGGCTGAAGAGTCACTCACCCAGACCCATTTCCCTCTGACTAACGCACCTAACACTATGGGCAATTTAGCATAGTCAATTCACCTAACCTGCACATCTTTGGATTGTGGGAGGAAACCAGAGCACCTGGAGGAAACCCACACAGACACGGGGCGAATGTGCAAACTCCACACAGACAGCTACCCAAAGCTGGAATTGAACTTGGGACCCTAGTGCTGTGAGGCAGCAGTGCTAACCACTGAGCTACCGTGCCGCTCTCTTTTTAAAATAAAACGTTTTAGGAGACTTTAGAATTTACATTTACGTTCTTAAGCACGTAAGGACTAGAAACACATTTTAAAAGTCTGTCATGACTATAATATTTAATTTACTAAGAAATTGACCAGTGTCCAGCAATAAAAATACTAAGTTATAGAGTCATAGAGGTGTACAGCACGGAAACAGACCCTTCTGTCCAACTTGTTCATGCCGACCAGACATCCCAACCCAATCTAGTCCTCATGATTTGGAGATGCCGGTTTTGGACTGGGGTGTACAAAGTTAAAAATCACACAATACCAGGTTATTGTCCAATAAGTTTAATTGGAAGCTAGTGTGTTTCCAATTAAACCTGTTGGACTTTAACCTGGTATTGTGTGATTTTTAACAATCTAATCCTGCCTGCCAGCATTTGGCCCACATTCTTCCTAATCATATACCTATCCAGATGTCTTTTAAATGTTGCAATTGTCCTAGCCTCCATCACTTCCTCTGGCAGCTCATTCCATCCACGTACCACCCTCTGCATGAAGAAGTTGACCCTTAGGTCTCTTTTATTACTTTCCCCTCTCACCGTAAACCTATGCCCTTGAATTCTGGACTCCCCTGACGCTCCAGGGAAAACAACCCCAGCATATTCAACCTCTCCCTATAGCTCAAATCCTCCAACCTTGGCAACTTCCTGGTGGATCTTTTCTGAACATTTTCAAGTTTCACAACATCCTTCCGATAAGAAGGAGACCAGAATTGCATGCAATATTCCTGTACTCAGTACTCTGACCAATAAAAGAAAGCATACCAAACACCTTGTCTGGCAGCATCTCTAAGGAGAAAAAAGAGCTGACATTTCGAGTCTAAATGACCCTTTATCAAAGCTTGATTTGCAGTAATTTGCTTTTATACCAAACACCTTCTTCACTATCCTATCTACCTGCGACTCAACTTTCAGGGAGCTATGAACTTGCACTCCAAGATCTCTTTGTTCAGCAACACTCTCTGGGACCCTCCTATTAAGTGTATAAGTCCTGCTAAGATTTGCTTTCTCAAAATGCCGCACCTAGCAATTATCTAAATTAAACTCCATCTGCCACTCCTCAGCCCATTGGCCCATCTAATCAAGATCCCGTTGTAAACTGAGGTAAACTTCTTCGCTGTCCACGACACCTCCAATTTTGACATCATCTGCAAACTTACTAACTGTACCTCTTGTGCTCACATCCAAATGTTTCAGTATACTTTACTGAAGACATTTTCAGAGATTTTTCAATCAGTTTTTCTCACCTGGAGAGAGAACAATCTTATTAAAATTACGTATTTTTCATATAAAATCTCATTCTAATAGAATTGCACCACCTGACCATTTTTAAACAGGTCAAGAATTAAGTTATCTTGCAAATTGAAGAAGAAACTGGCTATTATTTTCGACCATGCTGCCCAATTTAAGCTTGGCTCAGAGACAGTTTTATTTACGAATTGAATGAGAGTTTTTCAGGCTGAGGTGTAAATTTGTTTGCCTCTCCACAGACAGCAACCAACCCACTGAACATTTCTAGCATTTTCTGTTTGTAATTTCGGCTCTCCAGCAACCGCAGTTTTGAGCTTTTTGTTATAGCCCAGGAGATGCTGATTCAGTCTGAATTTCACAGAAAGCTTTTGCAATTTCTTTTGATGACAGAAAGATTTCACACTGGTTATTTTCCCTGACGACCAGTTGGCAATGGCTGCTGCTCACTGCCTGAATGTGATAAATGGTATTATTGCTCTGTGAAAGCAGCCAGCCAAGCACAAAGCCTTAAGTCAATTCCCCAGCCCTTGTAATCACTGGTGACAGGTAATCAGATAGAAATATCTTCTCAGGTGGAATGGGAGTTGCACTGGTCTATAGAGTCAGTGGATGGGTGATTGCTCCTGAACAACATGGTGCCTATTGGGTTGGCAACTGTGGTTCAGTGTACACTGGAACCTTCATCAGAAAATATCCCATCACTAGGTCTCCCAGCCCAGTTCCAACCCACTCAATGCAACATGTCCATCCTTGTTATGTCCTGTCTTCTCCCTCCAATTGACATATCCTGGGCGCAAGAAGGGAGCACATACTTGAGGCTGGAGGAGAAGAGCTTGGGTCTTCTGTTTACCTTCTGAGACAGGGAGAGTTAGACCTGTGAGGGAGACCACAGGATGAGTTAGAGCTGTGAGGGAGGCTACAGGATGAGTTGGACAAGTGAGGAAGTATGCAATTGGAGTTGCAAGGCTGATTTTGGACAAAACGTTTAAGAGTGATTCAACTGTGGATGGAAAAGAATCTTTGTTGATTGTCAATCAAGCAGACTTTCTTTCTCATCTCCAAACTTTTTATAACAATAAGCAGAAGCAATCAAAAAGATGTTGAAATAAACGCTTTTGAACACTCCTATGATTTTACCCCCCAGGCTGATCAGCATCCCCGGGAGGCTTTAGGCTGAACTGGGAAGATTGACAGCCAGTGAGTTGGTGGAAAGAGAAAGGGGAGTGGAAGGGAGGGTGCAGAGTGCTGGACATTCAGGAGGGAGTCTGCAAACCTGTGAAGATTCATGTCAAGCTTTAGGTGAAATATGGGCTAGCAATATTTCTGCTACTTCCTCCTGACTGCTCTGCCTTGGTGGGTGAATCATGGTTCACCATGCTGGATACTGTGTGGAAAAAACTCCAAGTGTAGTGAGGGCAGAGAGGTCGAGAAAATGGATAATCTGATTTCTGGGATATGGAGATTGTAAATTCCACCTTCTGTGTGTGCCTTTGTGTTCAGTTTGACAAGCTTGGCGAGGCCACCTTGACTTCGTGATTACAACGTTTGTTTGAGTTGCTCCCCCTTCTGCACCACTGTCTGCAGAATCTATAGTCTGTGCGTATGAAGGAAAATGAAAAGGAGGGCTTGGTGGTTGGGCTTGGATGGGGGTAGGTTGCAAAGCTGTATTGTAACTGACTATATGCCTAACCAGTATGTTCTTTTTAAGGTAAAATGTCACTTTAGACAAAACCTGCACTGAACAACATAGCTGGGATTTAACTTAAAAAATAAGTAAAACTGGAGCAAGGTTAGTGAAGGGGAGGACGTTCTTGAAGACAGTGGGAGTATCTGAAAATAAACATCATGGTTTGTTCTTCACCGGCATTAGAGTTGACAATAAAATGGTCTGCTCCATTTTACAGAACATTTGAAGCCTTTACAAATCAGCTCTGCTCATTCAGACTGTGCAGAAACCTGAACACCAGGGAGGTGAGTGGATTTAGATTGGCGGATGTGATACTGGGGGTGTTAGCATGAGAGGTAGACAAGATGAGAGATGTGATGGCTCCACAGGGAATCAGGATGCTCCCAGGGAATATCCTTGGAAAAGTTGATCAGGGAGATCAACTCCCAAGATCTGGAACCAAGCACCTGGATCTGGTGCCTCAAAAAATCTAATGACCTCACCTGGATGGTCAAGGTCAGTGAAAGCATGGCAGCTCCAATTGACAATGCACCAACCTCTCGCACTGCTCAATGTGCTCTGACACTCGGTACTCTCAGAGCCTCGGTTAGCAGTCGGCCAATCTCATGCAACGTTTGCAGCCTCATACCCAGCTTTCACTGCTTCCAACTTCCTCCAACAATTCAGATACATGGACCTGTGCCAAATAACCACTGGCATTCTGGCCCCACACTTGTGACATACTTGTTATTTTTGGAGTTTGCTCACTGTTTGCACATGCATTGCCCAAATCAGGACATCGGCAAATTGAAGCCTCCTGTGCCCACTGAGGAGGGGTCAGTGCCCGCTGTACAACCCTGTGCAACGTGCAGTGATGAGCCTCCAACATCCCACCCAGCTATCTCTTACCCCAGCCCGCCCCTCCCAGAACCAGCAGTATTGCCCTGCAGTACCTATTCAGATGGCACTACTCAAACAAATGTTGGGCTCCGAATGTTCTCAAGGTGAAGTTGTCAATGTCAAAGAACAACTTGATTGCACCAACTATTGATCAAGCCCTGAACCGGGGTTTCTGATAGATAGTGAAGGGAGAAACCTACTAGAATCATCGAGATCTACTGCACAGGAAACATCTCTTCGGGCCATCAAGCCAGGACCAGTAAAGAGAAAGCCTAACTTTTTGAATCCCATTTTCCATCATTTGGTCTTGTATGCCTTGGCATCACAACTGTACTTCTAAATAACTCTTAAATGTTATGAGGATTTCTAGCTCTGCCTGCAGACAGTGAGTTCCAAATTCCCATCACCACTAGATGAAAACATTTTCCCTCCGAACCTTCTGCCTCCAACTTTAAATCTATGCCCCCAGTCACTGAGGACTCCATTTGACCTCATCCTCACCAATTTATCTGTTGAATTTTACTCAAGCACAATCTGGCATATTCCCCCACCCTCCCATTACCCATAAACCAGGGGACCCACCCTGGTTCAGTCGGAATGTATGAGACCACATCAAGACTAGCTCCAGGCGTAACTGAAAATGAAGTGCTAACCTAGTGAATTTGCAACACAGGACTTAAATACGCAATAAGCTGTGCGACAGACAGAGCAAAGCATTCCCCAATGCACAGGTTAGATCAAAGCTTGACAGTCCTGCCACTCAAACTATGAATAGTGGTGGATAATTAAAAACCTCACCAGAGTCTTCATGAACATTTCCACCTTCAATGACGGGGGATTCTAATGCATCAGTGCCAAAGATAAGGTTAGGCATGTGCAAAATCTTCAGCCAGAAGTGCTGAGTAGTTGATCCACCTCAGCCTCCCACTGTGGTTCCCAGCATGACAGATATCTGTCTTCAGTTACATTGACTCATTTGCACGGTATTGAATAACGGCTGAGTGCAGTGAATACAGATAAGGCTCAGGGCCCTCCTATCAGATTTGGGCGTATGAGTTTGAGTCATATCATCATGGGTTCAAGTCTCACTACAGAGAGACACAAAATCGAGACAGATGCTTCAATGCTGAGGCAATGCTGCACTGCTAGTCATGACATTCCCTCATTTGATTCATTAAACTCTAGACTTGGCTGTCCTCTCAGGGGATATAAAAGACCCAGGACACTATTGGAAGACGAGCAGAGGAATTTTCATTGATGTCCTGATCAGTATTTATCTCAAATGAATAGATTATCTGACTACTGTTAGCTTGAAGGAGCATGTTGTAAGCAAATTGGCTGCTTGTTTCTTGCACTGCTGTCCATTCACTGTAAATGACATTGGGATGTCCTGAGGTAATAAAAAGCAGTGGAGATGCAAAATCCCCTTTGTAAATATTGTCAAAACCTAAGTATTAAGCCTTGTTGGTTTGTTACTTCAGAGATTTGACACAAGGATTATATTTTATGCTCTACAACAACAGCAATCTAAATGATAAGGGGCTACATCAACATAAGACTTTATTTAAGTTCACTGGCTTTCTTCCTTTTCTGTGTGTCACTTATCTCAAAAATCATTTAATTACGGCAAAGCTTCACGGGTCAATGAATAGGTCAGTGCCACTTTCAGGAAAGTGCCAGCTCCTTGCCATTTTCAATGTGATTGATGTGTCAGTGCTGTTAAGTGGCATAGAATACGGTATTTCCACCCTGATTAACACAGAGGTCCATCAGCTGTCTTCAGTGAGCAATTTTATCAATCTTTGCCTTCAAGGCTTTTCAACAGTGCTTAACTCAGACAGACATTTTTGGGATTAACCAATACTCCTGGAAAATGGCCTTTACTGACATCTGTCAAACGTTCAGCAATTACATTTTCAGTCAGTGTATGGGATGATAGGAAGCCCCTAAGCAGCAGACTGAGGAGAGCAGAGCCACCTACCCCCTTCCCACTCGTCTCTCTCTCTAGCACACTCCTAACAAATCACTACCAATTGTAAGCGCAGGATTCTCAATACAAAACAGGTCAGAAAGCTACTCGCAGAAGAAAAGCAAGGTTTCACAACACTGCAAATGCTGCTATGGCATGCAGCGTGATCCATAACAATCACATTTCCAGTAGGTGCCTGAAGTTTGAGTCTAACATAGAGATTTGAACATGCAGTTGGCCCAAAAATCATGTATCAGGGATTCTCTAATCCATTGTTATCAGGCTATTATAACCACGAAGGGAAATCATAGTTAAGTATGGAAGGCACAGTATTTCTTGGAAATAAGCTTGTGATTTACATCTGGTTGAGGAAGTCATGCAGCATGGAAACAGACCCTCCAGTCCATCTCGTTTATGCCAACCAGGTCTCCCCAACTAAAGTAGTCCCATTTGGCCCATATCTCTCTGAACCTTTCCTTTCAACATACCAGTCCAAATCCCTTTCTCACACACACAAAGATACTGCCAGTCACTCCTACTTGTGACTCCTGAGAATATTATTCTAATCTGCAAGCCGTTCATCTTTCTGATCCATTTCCCCATCTAGCCTCCTTCTCCCAAAGATACTTCCCTCTAAAGCAAGTCCATTAACCTGCTAAAGCTGCCCTGCTCAGCCCCTTCCCTCACCATCCATTGTACACGAAACTTCAGCTTCAAGTCGAAGGTCTGAGGTCTGAGGTTCAGCTAATGAGATGCAGCTGAGGAAGGAACTTTTGTTACCTAGACACTGTTCCAGGACCCAGTCACACCCTTTAGTCTAGATATTTTAGCTTTGGCCTGTGATCAAGGACACGGGATTTGATGAGGGTTTGACAGTGAGTGAGATGAGTATAGAAACCCAGGAGGTAGCAATATTGGAGACTCAACCCTTGGAACTGTCTGACCGGTTCAATGTTATTGCAGCTTGTCTAGATAAAAGGAACTGTATGGAGTTTGGGCAAATTGGCTGTGGCCTTTTGTTGCTGGAGCCATTGAAATGTTCTTGGTTGGTAAGGGAATGAAGGGTTATGGGGAGAAAGCTGGAAAATGGAATTGAGAAACATATCAGTCAAGATCAAATGGTGGAGCAAACACATTGGCCAAATTGCCTAAACTGCTCCTCTGTCTTATGGTTTTAAGGAATGTGGTGACCAGAACTGTATGCAATCTTCCAAATATGGCCTAACTAAAGTTCTATACAGCTGCCACATGAATTAACGATTTTTATTTTCTACACCCCAACCAATGAAGACAAGCACGCCTTCTGCCTTTTTTGATCACCTCATCCACTTGTGCTGCCACTTTTAGGGACCTGTGCACCTGGATCCCTCTACGTATCAATACTTCTAAGAGTCTTGCAATTTCCTGTATACTTTCGTCCTGCATTACACCTTCCAAAATACATAATGATGCATTTGTCCTGTTTAAATTCCATCTGCCATTTCTCCACCCAAGTGTCTAGCCTACCCGTATCCTGCTGTATACTCTGACGTTTCTTCTCACTATCTGCAGCTCCCCCAATCTTTGTGTCATCCACAGACTTACTAAAGCAGATCACCCACCTTCTCCTCCAAATCGTTTGTATATATAATACAAACAACAGGAGTCCCAGCACTGATCATTTGTATCTCTTACAAACAACAGGAGTCCCAGCACTGATCACTACCTGGGAACTCACATTGTGGAAAGGCCACCTGATCAAAAGAAAGATTACAAACTGGAAATATTTACCTCTCTGCAGATGCGGTCTGACCTGCTGAGCATTATTTTTGGCTTCCAATGTTGTTAATCCAATTCAAGGCCATTTGGTGATAGAACTGGACATTAACACATTCCCTGATAATAGATTGATCCCAGAATGCAGTGATACCTAATTCTGTGTCCGATCCAGCCACCCAGTTTCCCAGCAGTCCCTCTTGTTAAGTGCTCTAAGTACTTAAGTCAACAATACCTTTCACCTGTGAATTGATAATTAACATACTAAAAACAAGTATCTTTGGTATTTCTGCTCTTCATTTCAGAAACAGTTGGAAGCTGCAATGTGAAAACCATGGGGTATTCTAAATTGATAACATGAATGGCCTTCATTGTCGACATACATCTCAACAACCCCAGGGCATTGTTGAACGAATGTAAAGTGCATCAGGGTGAGGAGACCCGATGAACTGGCAGATGTAGCTCAGGTGTGCTGAAGGGATGCTCGAGTGGGTCTCAGCTGTGTTGTTTTGCCTCATGTTTACACACCAATGACACTGTCGAGTCTGTCAATATGTGCAGCATCTGCCCTGCAGTGCTTTCTCAGTCTCAAAACAGCCAGAAATAATCAAAATGTTTAGCTGAATACAGTGAGAACAAGAGCTAGGCCACCAGAAAGCCAAAACTGTGGAGAACTTGGACATGTTTTTGAAAATATGCTCAGCACAGCGAGGCAAGTTAAAACCCAGACAACAGATAAAGCTTTTCGCACCATCCACAGCCTGTTTTTTTGGAAGCAGATGCAACAAATCAACCTGCTGATGTTCATCATCTGTGACATGATCGAGACTTGTCTTCTCCACCATTTGGAAACACAAACTGCTTCTACAGATGCTCTATCCCAGATAAATGCGACTGTGTGCAGCTTTGTGCTTGCTCTGGTTTATTCAGTCACTGTTACTAAGAAAGCTGCCAAGTCCCTCAGCACAAAAATGCAATCCTCACTTGCCACAATCTGTTCAAAGGCAGGGAGAGGGAAGGAAGAGGGGGATTGGGAAATGCACCCATAGACTTCATGTTGGCCAAGACTCAGAACAGACACAAAAAGGAATTTAAGGCAGACAGCAGAGGGAAGATATGTGATCCTGTGAAATTTGCAGGAATGTCCATGCAATTCAATGAGCACCCTTTCAAGCTGCCAGATCATCTCCACTGGTCTCATACTAAAACAACTTTAGTCCTCTCATCTCCTTAGTAACAGGGGAACTAGGAGCAGGCTATTCAGCCCGTCTAGCCTGCCCTGCCATTCAATAAGATCATAGCTGATCTGATAACTCCACATTCCTACCTCTATCAGTAGCCTGTCACCCCCTTGGTCAACAAGAAACTACCTACCTTTGTCTTAAAAGTATTCAAAGACTTGCTTCCACCACTTTGTGAAGAAGAGAGTTTCAAAGACTTGTGGCACCTTGTGATAAAAGACAAGTCTCAAATGGATGAGCTGTTAATTTTAAGCAGTTGTTTCATAGAAACCTTTCAGTGTAGAAGCAGGCCATTTGGCTCATTAAATCCACACCAACCCATGGCAGAGCATCCCACCCAGACCAATCCCTTATCCTATCTCTGCAATCCTGCATTTCCCCTGGCTAATTACCCAACCTGCTCATCTTTGGGCACTCCACCTAACATGGCCAATCTACCTAACCTGCACATCTTCATAATGCAGGAGGAAACAGGAGCACCTGAAGGAAATCCACACAGAATCAGGGAGAATGTACAAAGTCCACATAGACAGCCCCTACAAGGTTGGATTCGAACCCAGGTCCTTGGAGGCAGCAGTGCTAACCACTGAGTCACTGTGCCACAGTATTAGGCAATCAACAACTGAAAAGGCCAATTGACATCTCAGGATAAGCTCCATCTATCAGGAAATGAAGGACAGCTGCTGGGAGGAGCTAACCAGGCTTCGCTCTGATAGTTATGTATTGCTTCAGTGATTTCACTTGTTGTGAACATTGTGTTGCTGATGTAGGAATGTATCCTTACTCTTGTTGAGCCTGATATATTAGGTGTAATGAAACTCCATAACCTAATTAACTATTATTTGTTAATGAAGACTGGGCCTACCTTCTGTTGAATACATTGTTGGACATCCTTTCCCACTTTGACTACCACCAATAAATTTGGTGAAGACCGGTAAGAATGATTGATGGCAGTGAACATGCTGTCAGAGTTGGCAAGAAACATTATAAGAACCTTGGTTCCAATCCTCCCACAAAAGGAGTCATCCTTTCCACGTGTAGCCTTATCATGCCCCCACAGGGATTTCAATCAAATCAACCCACACCTCCGCCCCACTCTTCTAAATTCCAGCAGACACAGGTCTATTCTGTTTAACCTCTTTTCGAAAAATAAGAGAAGCCCATTCATGACTCCTCAGTTGCTGTCCAAATGCAACAGGACCTAGACAACATCTAGGCTTGGGTTGACAAGTAATAATTGTGCTGCACTGACCCTCCCCAACAAGAAATAATGTAAACATTGCCTCTCGATATTCAATAGCATCACTATCACTGAATCCTCCATTATCAACCATTGACCTGAAAGGGAACTGGACTACAAGATAAGAGCAGGTCAGAAGTTAGGAATCCTGCTTCAAGGAATTCACCTCCTGATTCCCCGAAGTCTGTCCACCATCTACAAGGCACAAGTCCGGAGTGTGATGGAACTTCCCACTTGCCTGGATGGGTGCAGCTGCAACAACACTCATAAAACCCGATAACATCCTGGACAAAGCAGCCAGCTTGATTGGCACCACATCACAACATTCATTCCCTCCACCACCAATGCACAGTGGCAGCAGTGTGTATCATCCACAGCTGCATTGCAGAAATTCACCAAGGCTTCTTAGAACCTTCCAAATTCAGACCAACTATCATCTCAAAGGGCAACAGCAGCTGGTATAGGAACAATACCATGTGCAAGTTCCCCTCCAAGCCACTCACCATTCTGACATGGAAATATATCACTGTTCCTTCAATGTCGCAGGGTCCTGGAATTCCCACCCTAACTACGTTGTCGGGTTGTCTACACCAAATGGACTGCAGTGGTTCATGAGCATAGCTCACCGCCGTATGCCTGCTGCTCTTGTCCTTTGAAATGGGTTTGGAAGGTGCTGTCTCAGAAGCCTTGGTGAATTTCTGCAATGTGGGAGGTGAATGGCTGTATTTATACTGTCCTTAAATAAGGAAACTAGTACAGTACATGGTATTCCAGATGTGACTTCAACAATGCCCTGGACACCTGTAACTGAAGCATAACTTCCCTACTTCTGTGTTCAATTCCCTTCAGAAGAAAACAGAGCATTATATTAACTTTCCTACTTACCTGCTGTGATTAATGCACTGGGATACCCAGATCTCTCTGACGCTTAGAGCTCTGAAATCTCTCAGCATTTAGTTATACACTACTTATGTTCATTCTTTCTACCAAAATAGACAATTTCACACTTCTACTCAATTTTCCAGGTCCTTGCCCACTCACCTAACTTATATCTCTTCATAGTGTCCTTCATAGTGGTATCTGATCTTCAAAGCTTACTTTCTGAACAATATTTGAGTCATCTACAAATTTAACAATCATTCCTTCAGTCCCTTTACATAAGTTATTTATATAAATTGTAAAAAGTTGAGGCGCCGACAGTGATCCCTATGGCACCCTGTTATCTCTTGCCAACCTGAGGAGGCAATAGCCTCATGGTATTAATTTTTTTTTAGATTAGATTAGACTTACAGTGTGGAAACAGGCCCTTCGGCCCAACAAGTCCACACCGACCCGCCGAAGCGAAACCCACCCATACCCCTACATTACCCCTTACCTAACACTACAGGCAATTTAGCATGGCCAATTCACCTGACCCGCACATCTTTGGACTGTGGGAGGAAACCGGAGCACCCGGAGGAAACCCACGCAGACACGGGGAGAACGTGCAAACTCCACACAGTCAGTCGCCTGAGTCGGGAATTGAACCCGGGTCTTCAGGCGCTGTGAGGCAGCAGTGCTAACCACTGTGCCACCGTGCCGCCCCACGGTGCATAATCCAGAAACTCAACTGATGTTCCAGGTACCCAGGTTCAAATCTTGCCATGACCTTGAATTTATTAAAGAATCTGGGTTTAAGGGTCTAACGATAACCATGAAACCATTGTCAATTGTCAGGAAAATTCACATGGTTCTCTAACGCCCTCAGGGAAGGAAATCTGTCATTTTTATCTGATATGTGACTCAGGCTCACAGCATTGTGGGTGACTCTTAACTGCCCACTGGGTGATTTAGGGATGGACAATAAATGCTGGCCTTGCCAGTAATGCCCACATTCCATGAGTGAATTTTTAAAATTTTGAAAATTGTCCATTTGTGTCCAGTCTCTTCTTGCCGTTAGCTAGTCAAACCTCTATGCAGGCCACTATGTCCCACTTACACTATGAGCAGTACATCAGAAACTCAAGCTCCAATACCATCCATATTCATCGATAGGGACCTTATAATCGGTTAATCATTGCAATTGTCTATGAGGGCCCATGGAAAGGGGTGAATTCTTACATTTAACTTCCCTCAAAGTGAAAGCCGTACACTGACAAAGTCTCATTTGTATATCACTGTTCCTTTATTTTGTATCCTGATTCCTCCCTTCGGGAATTACTGGAAGGACTGGCAGGCTGACTATCAAACTGGTGAACTGTGGCATGAATGCTCCTTGTGGAACCAACATGTCTTGGATTGGGACTTGAGCCCAAAGGTTCCAAATCAGAGACAAGGATGTCACCCATTGCACTACACAACATGCTCTTTGTTTTATGCCCCTAAATCCTTTGCATGTGACAAACATAACCAAGTAGAAACTTGATACATTGAACATCAAGTGTTTTCTCAAGATACTCAATTGGATAGGAACAGTTATGAACAAACACTGAAAAGGCAGCTCAGTGAAAGTTGATAGGGTGCTTCAGAAAACTAACCAAGGCGTGAAATAGAAAGTGAAAGGGTAGATATTACCCAACACAACACTACAAAGCTGGTCCTCTGAAAGTCTGGTGTGTAGTAAGTAAATAGCAAAATATGTGCCCTGCTGGACAAGGAAGTAGTAATCCTTAAGTACTGTGGGTACCCTGTGACCCACACATAGAGGAAGGACAGTTTTCCCACGTTTTAACTGAGTTGTATAACTGTGCAATAATTATCCATTTGACTCTTCTTATTCACTTAACATACTGATGAAGTGGAACACTCCAATCCATTTCATCTTCTTTTCTCAATTTCAGCTTCTCTTATAGATAATGACACTCACATCTTTATTTTTCATGTTAATTTCTGAGGTATCTCGATGCTTTATCGTGAAATAATTTTCTTCACATGCTTCTGTTAAGCTGCGTGCAATTGACATTATACAGGACCTGATGTGAGGGGAATAAGCAATGTAAACAGCTCTTGAATACCAACGAGGAAGTAACCAGCCCAGAATTGCCAATGCAAGCATGTTACTATTGGAGCAGTGGCAATAACAAAGAAGCAATTTGCATTTGCATATCTCCAATTACTACCTCAGGATGTCCCAAAACCACTAATAACCACTCAAGTACCTTTCATGTTCAGTTCTGGCTGCAATTTAAGAAGTAGTGCAGGCAATTTCTGCACAGCTAGATCCCATAAAGAGCAATGAGATACTGACCAGGTAATCTATGCTTAGTGATAACAAATACAGAAAGTGCAGGAGCAAATGTACAGTGTAACATCTGGTTAGAAACAGTGTTAAAGTTTCAAGCCTGACCCTTTGTCAGAATAGATTGCTCAGTCTTATGTTCAGTGATGTCATTGCAGGATAAATGTTGGCCAGGATATTGGAGAGAATTCCTCTGATTTTGTTCAAAATAGTGGCAGATTTGTTTTCCCCTATTCATTCAGGGAATATGGTGACCAGCATTTATTGTCCATTCTTAATTGCCCTTGAGAAGGTGGTCGTGAGCCACCTTCTTAAACCACTACAGTCCAAGTGCTGCCTCTGTCCCTACAATGCTATTAGGAGGGGATGTTTGGGATTCTGGGACCGGCAAAGTATTTCAAAGTCAGGATGGAGGGTGGTTGGAGGGGGGCATGCAGGTGGTGGTGTTTCCATATATCTGTTGCACTTGTCTTTCTAGATGGTAATTGTCACAGATTTGGAAGTTGCTCATGACAATATTTGTGTGCTTTGGTTTAATTTCTCATCTGTAAAGCTCATCCAACATTCCAGAACTCCAACTCATGGTGCTGAAGTGTCAGCCTGGATTGTGTTTTTCAGTTCTGGAGAAGGACATCTGCGGCACAGGGAAAAGCATGGGTTTCCTCCGAGTGCTCTGGTTTCCTCCTACAATCCACAGACAGGCAGGTAAGGTCAATTGGCCATGCTAAATTGCTCATAGTGTTCAGGATGTGTAGGTTAGGTACATTAGGCAGGGGTAAATATAACGAGAATGGGTCTGGGTTGGTTACTCTTTAGAGGGTCAGTGTGGATTTGTTGGGCCGAAGGGCCTCTTGCCGCACTATAGGGATTCTAGATTCAGTCAGTCTGAATATCAGTCTCCGACTGGCTTTGCAGTCTGACTGCAGCCTAAAAAAAAAACTGAATGGGCAGCAGAAAGACTCTCAAACGCTTCACTTACCTGTAAGTGTTGTGGCTTCTCCTTCACTGAGCACATCTGTAACTCAGTGACAATAATGTTCAGGGATGATTCAAAGAGATTTAAAAAGTGTCAGCTTCAATACTTCACTGGTTGTCACGGAACTGAAGAATGATTGCTCACAGGGACAATGTTCTCTGGACCCGGTACTGCCTGTTCACATCATTATTTTCATTCAGACTGAGTATAATCCCAAACTAATTCTTTCCAAGTTCCTATTTTAAGACACTCCCCATAGGATTTTTATTTCATGTAATAAAAGTAGAAACTGCTGGAGAAACTCCGCAGATCTGGCACCATTTGTTGAAGGGGAGACAGGATTAATTTTCAAGACTTAGAGTGGTTTGAAACATTCACAGTGATATACAAACATATATACACATGCACACACATGGATAGTCGCACACATATGCGTACATAAACACAGGTAAATGCACACACACACACACACACACACACACACACACGCACACACATACGTATGCCCGTTGACACAGGCACGCACACACACACCTGTGTACATACACAGGCACATACACATACATACACACAGACACTATATAGACTGGCACAGATAACAGGATGTACACAGCACACACACACACACACACACACACACACACATGCATATGTACACAGACAGATACGTACACATGCACACGAACAGATACATGCACAGGTACACACGCACAGATGCATATGTACTGAAGCACAGCAATAGTATCTTTGTAAAGCTCACAACAAGATTGGAATCGAATCTGGACAGCCAGACACTAGAGCTGTTTCTGTAAAACTTTTCTTCATCGTTGCTCTGAGCTTCCCCTCTATTTTCTGCTTTTCTCTACATCTCCATGTTCTTCTTCAGCTTGTTCATCAAGGGTAATATGTTGTCCTCCTTATACCTTTTCTTATACAGAAACAGGCATATTTGCAAGCTCTGTAGTCAGTAATGGCTCACTAGGCATTACTTCCACTTGCCTTACTTGCTGTACCTCCATACTAAGATAACCAAATCCCACTGTAGCTCAAAGCTCTGCAATTCCTCGCTATCTACACAGCATGCTACTATTTCTTCTTCCTGCCAAAATGGATAATTTTTCATTTTCCCAATTTGTACTCCATTTCTGAGATTTTTGCCCAAGCATTTAATGTTTTTATTATTTCTTCATGAGATGTGGGTGTCACTGGCTTGTCCAGCGTTTATTGTCTATTCCTCTCTGTCCTGGAGAAGGTGGTGATGAGATGCTTTTCTGAACTGCTGCAGTGCTTGAACAGCCAAAGTGATGTTAGGGAGGGAGTTCCAGGGTTTTGACAAAATGACAATGATAAAATGATTCCAAGTCAGGATAATGATCCCTTTGTAGCTTCATCCATCCATCCATCCATCCATTTATGGAATGTGGGCATTGCTGACAAAGGCAGAAGTTATTGTCTGCCTCTGATTACGAGGCATGCTAGTTCATTTTGGAGGACAATTTGGAGTCAACCACATCATTGTCAGGCTGGAACACATTGTAGGTCAGACCATGTATATGATCTATAAACAAAAAGTACAGGAGAAACTTAGAGATCTGTCAGTGTCTGTAGAAAGAGAAGCAGTTAACAATTTGAGGCTAGAATCCTTTGACTTCCAAAGGGAGATCATACTGGACTAAAACTGGACACTGTTAACTCAAATTGTTCATGCTACCAATGCTGGGTTTCTCCGGCACTTTCTGATTTTATTTGAGATTTCCAGCAACTGCAGCATTTTGCTCTCATGTAAAAATGACAGATAGTCTTCCCTGAAGGGTATTAGAGAACTGGATGGGTTTTCAACAACAATTGGTGAAATTTGCCATCACTATTATTGAGACAAGCTTTCAATTCCAGATTTTTATTCATTGTATTTAAATCTCACTCATTGATGTGTTAGAATGTGAATGCATGTCCCTCAAACACTATCCTGGACTTGTAGATTACCAGTGCAGTAACATGACCACCTAGCCATCAAAGTTATCTCAGCCAAGCCCTAGAGTCGGACTTAAATATGGAGCTTCTGTCTCAGAGAAGGGGCACTACTCACTACACCACAAGACCTCCTCCTGAATTCCTTTACCCTCACCTAAAAGAATCTTGCAATCTAAGTTCAGATTGTCTTCAATAATTTTATATTTCCAGATTTTATGCAGACAGAGTTTCAGGTTATGAACCTCTACACAAATAAAATACTTCCTAATTTCAGTCTTAAAATTGTTTGTCTCTAATTTTAAAATAATGTCTCCTTGTTCTAAATTCCAGCATTTGAGCAGATAGCTTTCCTGCAACCACCAGATCCAATCCCCTGATTATGTTAAACACCTTGGATAGATCAACCTTCAGCCTCTGCTAATCTGAAGTTGAAATATGGTTGAATCAAATCAATAATGTGAAAGTGTATCTCCCTTAGCCTGTGACTCGTACATAATCAGCCAACCTCACAGGCAAAGAGGAAGTGATGTTTGAAGCCAGCTGGTGGAGTTAAAGGAATGGTCTTTGGATCCTTGAAGGAGAGAAACTCTGAAAGATAGTTCCATTTGTGTTGCATCTTTCCACAGCTGTGGAATTGATGCACAGGAATACAACTAATGAAGCATTCCCTTGATTTGAAATCTCCCATCTGCTGCCCATCTTCCTCCATTACCCATCAGCCATTGCAGGCCAGGGCCTAGCAACAGCAATCAGCATTGTTTGTCACTTCCAGCCTTAGCAATCCGGGACAGAGAGTGGGCGTTGTTGGTAACTGTTTAACAGTCACCATCACAGCTGGGACTCTGACAGCACAAACCATTATGTACGCATTCTTTCTGAAATAATCACTGCAGTATTTTAGAAGTTAGACATTTAAACAGGCATTAAAAGCGCACAGTTCCATTAGAATAATCCTTAGGGAAACAATTCTGTATTCAAATCAACTGTAAGTCTGGGAGGTAAACCTTTAATTCAGAAATATTTGTAGAATTATGTAAATTTTCTTCATGTTCCTTAAAAATATTCAGCAACTGTAGTTAAGCCAAACATGCCTAGGTAAAGGTAATGTTGCAGTAAAACTTGTGAATGATACGCAATTGTCTGACTCATCTAGTTTACCTCAGAATGGAAATCTAGTATTTTCAATATGTTTGGTTCCAAAATTCCTGGCCTTTAATGGCCTTTCCCTCAGGTTGGGCCTTTGAGACACACAGATCTAGCTGCACCCTGAGATGCAGAATTTGTAGTCACGGAGTCATAGAGTCATACAGCACAGAAACAGATTCTTTGGTCCAACCAGTATATGCTGAACATAAGCACAAACTAAACTAGTCCTGCCTGCTGCTCCTGGCCTTTTCCCTCTAAACTTTTCCTTTTCATGTACTTATCCAAATGTCTTTTGAACATTGTAATTGTACCCAAATCCACCATTTCCTCAAGCAGTTCACTTCACATGTGAACCACCTCTGGGTAAAATTTTGCCCCTCATGTCCTATATCTTAAAAATGTGTCCCCTATTCTTGAAGTCTAGGCAAAAAGACAATTTCCATTAACTCTAACTATACCCCTCATTATTTTATAAATTTCTATAAGATCTCAATCTTCTATGTTCCACTCAAATAAATCCCAGCCTCTCCAGCCTTTATAACTCAAACTTCTATACCCAGCAATATCCTGGTAAATCTCTTCTGAACTCTGTCCAGCTTAATAATATCCTTTTTATAACTGGGCGACCAGAACTGGACACAGTCAACTAGAGAAATAATTTTTATTATTTTTTCAATAGGAGAAATGTTTTTGAGAAGATGTGATTGGAATTGAAAACAAACATTGAAATATTAGTGGTTGACAGGAAAGAGTCCCTCGTGATGTGGTTCAATAATAGTGATAGCAGAAGAGCTCAGATTAAGGCCCACATCCAGGAATCTAGTTCAATACACATCCTGCTTCTCTGCACGTGTTGCCCAAACCTGCAGGATACCTGAGTATTCACACTTTTTGGATATGTTTGATGACAGAACCAGGACCTCAATATTATTACAGTGAAAAAAAGAGGCCATTCAGCTCATTAAATCTGCAGTGGCTCTCCAAACGAACATCATTACCGAGTTCCAATCCCCAGGTCTTCCTCTGTACCCTAGCACAATAGTTATATCCAAATAATCATCTAATTTCCTATTGACTGCCTCAAATGAATCTGCTGCAAATGTGTTGCTGGTCAAAGCACAGCAGGCCAGGCAGCATCTCAGGAATAGAGAGATGCTGCCTGGCCTGCTGTGCTTTGACCAGCAACACATTTGCAGCTGTGATCTCCAGCATCTGCAGACCTCATTTTTTACTCAAATGAATCTGCCTCCATCATATTTCCAGGCAGTCCATTCCAGACTTTAATTACTCTTGGAGTGAAAAACGCTTTTCCCAAATTACGCTTGCTTCTTGTGCACACCATTTTAAATCAATGCCAATTGTTCTTGTTCCTTTCACAAGGAAGAATGGCTCCTCCTGACCAAACCATTTTTTATGCTCATGATTTTGAAAACTTCTATCAAATCTCCTCTTTGCCACCTTCTCTGCAAGGAGAACAGTCCCAATGTCTTCGATCTATCCTCATAATTCAAGTTATGCGCAATGCACCTTAATGTCTGATTATAATTTCTGAGTACATTAAAATAACATTGGTGGAATCACACCTAAATAAAGGTTAATAAATAAATATTGTTGGGAGAAAGGAAGTTTGGTCAAAAAAGTGTGGAATTACAAAGAAGCACAATGGTGATCTACTTCCTTCAAAACCCAGGGGAAATATTAGCTTCTTCCAATCTCACATCTGACTGTACATTGACATAACAAATGTTCAGTTCCAGCAATTAGCCTTAATTATCTGCTGTGGTTCAGTTGCACTTCCATTGTTAAAGGATTTAAAAACAAGCCCAGAGATTGAGCACAGAATCTCAACTGATATTCAAATCACCACTGATGGAGTGCCACATCATCAGATATTCTATCTTTCAGATGAAGTTTGGCTCCCTCTTGCTTCTCGGTTAAAGATCCTGGCACTGGGATTGGAGGGTATGCAAAAGAGATCTAGAAGGTTGATTCCAGAGTTGAGGGGGTTGGTTTATGAGGAGAGATTGGATAGACTGGGACTTTAATCATTGGTATTTAGAATGGGCAATTTTATAGAAACATATAATTATGAAGGAAATGGGTAAGGTAGAAACAGGGTGGTTATTTTGACTGGTGGGTTAAACAAGGGCATAGCCTCAAAATAACGGCAGTAGATGTAGGGTTGAGTTCAGGACGAACGTTTTTCTCCCAAAGAGTTGTGATTCTCTGCCCAGTGAAGCAGCTGAAACTACCTCGTAACCTCTTAAGGCAAAGATAGATAGATTTTTGAACAGTAAAGAAATTAAGGGCTCTGGTGAGTGGGCGGGTAAGTGGAGTTGAGTCCACAAAAGGATCAGTCATCAACTTATTGAATGGTGGAGCAGGCTCAATGGGCAGATGGCCAACTCCTGCTCCACTTTCTTACGTTCTTATCCAATGGCACAATTGTGGAAAATCTCAGGGGGTAATAATGATCTGATTGAACATAGCATGGTTTTGTAAATGGGAAATCACGTTTGATGAACCTGGTTTTGAGGTTTTTTTTAAGGGTATTACCAAAAACATGTTTGTTGACATAGTGCAAACCAAGGGGGCGACTTTGTTCTGAATAGTATCAAGCTTCTTGATGTTGTTTCTCTGGATTGGAGAGAGCTAATGTAGCCCCACTATTTAAAAATGAAGATAGAGTGAAAACAGGTAATTATAAAGCAGTTATCTCAATATTGCTTGTGGGAAAATATTGGAGTCCATTATAAAAGATTTAATAGCAGAGCACTTGGAAAATAGTGACATGATTGGATGTAGTCTGTCTGGCTTTCTGAAATGGAAATAATGCTCAATAAACTATTGGAACTTTTTGAGGATATAACCAGTTAAGTTAGTAAGTGGGATCCAGTGGATGTGGTTTACTTGGACTTTCAGAAGCTTACAATCAGGTCTGTCATAGAAACTAGCATAAAAAATTAAAGAACAGCATTACCTCTGATTGTAAGACATAAGGAGTATGAACAGGGTGAATAGTCAAGCTCTTTTGTCCAGGGTATGGGAGTCCAAAACTAAAGGGCATAGGTTTAAGGTGAGAGGGGAAAGATTTAAAAGAGACCTATGGGGCGACTTTTTCATGCAGAGAGCGGTATGTATATGGAATGAGCTGCCGGAGGAAGTGGTGGAGGCTGGTACAATTACAGCATTTAAAAGACATCTGGATGGTTATATGAATAGGAAGGGTTAAGAAGGAATTGGGCAAAATGCTAACAAATGGGACTAGATTAGGTTAGAATATCTGGTCGGCATGGACAAGATGGACCAAAGGGTCTGTTTCTGTGGTGTACAGTTACGACTCTAAAATAAGATTGGGAGTAGTGTACTGACACAGATCGAGAACTGATTATATTCATGCCAACCTAGTGTTGTATAAATCCATCTCATGTAGTGGCATGAAACAAGTTGGATTGTTTCATCAACTCAACAATAACTAACGTGCATCATTGATTGGGGATGAACAGGCAGCCTTTGTAGGGTAGGTGTGGAGGTGCTGGTGCTGGTGTTGATAAAGTTAACAATGACATAACACCAGGTTATAGTCCAGCAGGTTTATTTGACAGTAAAAGCTTTCTGATACTGAGCTACCTGGCGAAGGCGCAATGCTCCAAAAGCTTGCATTTTCAAATAAAACTGTTGGATGATAACCTGGTGTGGTGTCATCTTTAACTTTGTAAGAAGGCTATTTTATACCATCCAAGATGAATTTCTACTCCACCAATTTTAGCTGTATTAGTGTTAAATGTGTCTAAAAATATAAATGAGAAACCCTTCAATATTGGACACAGATTAATTTATTTTACCTTTCAATTTTTTGTTTTGAAGATAATGGCCCGGAAATTAATGTTGACAAGAATAGCAGTTGTTCACTAAGTGCAAAATTATCAAATTAACCTTTAACCAAACACAGTAATGGGAAAAAACAGGTACCTGCTGTGCACATTAGACCCCTGCCACTAATAAAAGCTAAATCTGAAGGAAACAAGTGTCATCAGACAAGGTTCGACTCATTGCTCATCACCTTGTTTTCACCTCTACCAACAGAGGCTTTCCTCCCTCCATATGCTCTCAAAACCCAAGCTCTGCAAATTGATAATAACCTCTCTCATCCTGAATTTTATTTTCCTGTAAGGGAACCTTGGCCTGTACTTGGTTTGTTGAAAATAAGCAAATTATTTCAAAAAATGCTGTTTTTTTTTAACGGGTGTTGTGATGTGGTTTGGGGGTCAGGGGTGGAGTCGTTGATCTTGTTTATGCAGTTCCAGATACTATGGTGCCAGCTGATGGTGATACTGGACAAGTCAGACCCCAGAATGAAACTCAGCTTAATTGATTGCATGTTTAAAGTTTTGCAGTTACTTTCCCTGAACATATTCACACAAGGTTCAATGTTCTTTTAACACGTGAACACCAGTTTATAACATAAAAGAAAGCAAACAAACACACCTTGCTCTTTCTATGACCCACTTGAAACATTTTAAGCATAAACATCTGCTTGTCAGCCTGCTACCGGGCACAGGAGGGTAAAGGGTAGTTTTATGATGCCACCTTGGCCAGTGTTGATATCTGTCAAATATACAAGTATTTTGCACATTGGTATAACATCTGAACTAAGCTATAAAGATAAATAGTAGAGGAAAAAAGTCTTGTCCTTAACACCTTTCATGAACCCAGGAAGTTTCAAATCGTTTGATGGTGCCCTTGAAATGTGTTCACTGCTGTAAAGTAGAAAGCTTTGCAACCAATTTCTCAGCAACAAGTGACCACCACCAAGTAATAGATAAGGTGTAAACTGTCTGTTTGGTGAAAGGATAATTAATGACATGGACACTGCAGAGATCTCACCTGGCCCTCTTAGAAATTGTACCTTTTCACTAGCAGCTGACAAGGCAGACGAGACCTTCGTTTAATGATTCATGTGAAGGACATCACCTCTGGCAGTACTCACTCAATTATTTATCAAAATTCGGTACTGAAGACTCAAAAACTTAAGGAACAAGATTTAAAATGAATTTCTGTCGCAGACTCATCCAACAATGCTATTGATTATTCTGATTATTCTGGATCTCACAATCAATAGAAAGTTAGTGAAGGTACAAGTTGCAAGTGGGTGTTGTAGTTTGGACTTGTGCAGCATTTCCTGTACGACAGCTTCCAGCAACACCAGCAGGATTCCGAATAATTAGAAAGTGCATCTTACACCTTTGTATCAATTATCAGATTTATAGCTGTGCACTGATAAAACACATCTTTCAGACGAGCTAAGACAGTATTGGAGAATGTCCAATTAAAGGTGGAAACACTGTAAATGGGCAAATGACCAGCTCCTTTACTTGCAGGTCAACAGATAGGCAAGATGAAAAAGAAAGTCTTAAGTTTCCATATTACCTTTTTCAACCTAAGTTGATCCCCAAACACAGTCAATTAACAAACTTTGAAGTGAAGTCACTCTTCCAATGATCAGTATAGCTAGGTTCCACAATCAGAATTACAATAATGCCACGGTCGTCTGTTTGAATGAAGTTGCTAAATATTGGCCAGGAACTCCTCTGCTTTCCAAAATAATGACAAAGGATTTTTAAAAATCCAATCAAGAGGACAATTGGGAGAACTGTTCTTCCCAAAGATGGTCAGACTGGACTCGAAACATTCACTCTGTTTCTCTCTCCACTGTTGGTGGCAGACCTGCAGAATTTCTTCAGCACTTTGCTGGGAAATAGGAATGTCAGTTTCATGCCCCATCAGCACACCTGACACTGCAGCAGTCCCCCAGCACAACACTGGAATGTCAGTCAAGATCTTGCACTTGGGACCTTGGAACTTGAATCCACAAGCTTTAGCTTCAGAGGTGAGAGCGATGCTGTGGTTGACATGAGAGTGAAGCCAGATAAATTGGCTGCTTCCAACTCACCATTGTCCACACGGGTCCTTCATGATGATAGAATAGAGATGGGGGAGATATTAACAAGACTCAGGCCAACCTAGAGGATCTTACATAAGCTCGAGCTATTACACAACAGCACTGGAGTAAATTAAAGATGATGCATTGAATTGATGGAAGAACTGACATTGTGCAGCTTGGCTTTCTTCCTCAGTCATGAAGAGGGTTGTTTGAGTTAGATACACACTAATACCTAGCCACATGGGGCTTTAGAACCTCAATCATAGAATTATAGGATTCCTACATGTGGAAGCTGGCCACTCGGCCCATCAAGTCTACACGAAAGAAGGACATCCCACTCAAGCTCACATAGCCTATAACCCTGCAAATCCATAGCTAATCCACTTAACCTACTCATCCTTGGGTACTATGGGCAATTTACCATGGCCAATCCACTTTACCTGCACATCTTTGGACTATCGGAGGAACCACACAGGGATACATGGATAATGTGCAAAATCCACAGAGGCAGTCAACCAGCATTGGAATCAAACCCAATTCCCTGGCACTGTGAGACAGCAGAGCTAACCCCTTGGCCACCGTACTGCCCCAAAAGTGAAGTACAGGCACCACAGTCATCAAGGAATCTTCGAAATGCAGTCCTTCGCACTCAACATCTGTCTTCTCATCTGAAATCTACAGGCCACACCTAACTGGTGATACACTGACAGGATCCTCTCCTCTCTTCAAGCTGAATTGGCTGCTCTAAGTGAACAGGAAAAGGGCAGGAGAGTCACATCAGTGAGGGTGCTCCTCATTCCCGCACTTAAGCCAGTGAGAAATAAACTCCTTCGAGACACTGAGCAAATATCCAGGGAGTAGATTAGACGAGAAAGTTAAGAAAAGGCATGCTGCATTGAGGTCAGAATCAAAGCTGGTTTCAAACCAAACACATTTTGTAAAATGTTATTGCAAACTTAACATATCCAGAAAACAAAGGTGGAAAATTGATTGTTCAATGTACGCTGATTGGTTTTCTACTGATTTATTTTAAAAAATTGAAAGGCTGTTTTTCATGCTAAATAAAGCATGTACTGAATCCTGGGATGAGGTGGCTGTTACAATAGATGATAGCAATTGTTATATCAAGGTTTTCACTCTATTTACTGCTGACCCAGACATCATGGAATTTAGAAAATAGCCACTCATCAGGTGTTAGTCTCTCTGAGCACCCCATCAGTAACCAGGTTTAATGGTACTACATAAATTACAACAAGTCATCAACAAGTCAACTTGGAATGAAGCCAAGCTTTTCATACCCATGGAGTTCAACCTGTGACCACTGCATGACAATGTCATCCCAAATATTGAGGTCAGCCCTTGCATGTCTGACCTAGTGCAGCACGCTGCTTTCCATCCAAGCTAATGATTTTAGATTTTCTATTGTTGTCATGACTTTGTGGGCTATGAATGTTGCTGGTAAGGCCAACACTTGTTGCCCATCTCTGAATGTCCATATGGAGGTGCTGGTGAGTTGCTTTCTGGAACGTCTGAAGCCCATAAGGTGTGGGTTCACCTGTCCTTCTAGACGGAGTAGTTAGTGGGTTTGGAAGGTGGTATTCAAGGCTGAAGGGAGTCAGAATAACAGGTGGGGCAATGCTTTTCATCCACTCAGAAACAATGTGTTGATTTTGCCGGAGTTTTTGGAGCTAAATATTGGTGCAGCTGGGTTCAATAAGGACAACAGCATGAGTTTGATGATCCACTCATTTGTGTTGGTCAGCTGCTGTGAAGATAATGATTTAACTGATTTTTATTTTGGATAAAATTTGAGCAGAAAATGGTGAAAATGTTCAGCAAGTCTGGCAGCACTTGGAAAGAAAGAAATGAGTAAACATTTCACATCTACAAGTTTTTATCAGGTCCCAAATCTGAAATATTCAGAAGCATTTTAGAGACCCACTGCCCCCCAGTAGAAAGCTGGCAAGGAAAAAGGGAGGAAGGGCAGGCTGTGGCAAATTTGTATCCCATGGCGGTAGCATTATGCCTCTTTCTGCCGAACAGAACTGGTATTTCACCAAAGGTGGGAGGTTCTAGTTCACCTGACACTGCTACAATGCAGTTTTTGGGTGGAGAGAGAGATGTGTCTGGAAGAGATGACAATGCACTATGGCACCACCACTTGCAAGTACCATGCTACCTCTCCATTGCCCCGAACGTGACCTACAGGGAGGATGATAGAGATAAATCATGAAACTACTTGTCCATGAGTCCAATATCTATGTCAGGAAACAACTAGAAAAATATTCTGAGGGACAGAATTAATCCCCACTTGGTGAGGTAGAGATTACTCAAGTAAAGTCAGCATGGCTTTGTTAGAGGAAGTTCATATCAGGCAGATCTCAGGTTTTTGAGGAAGAGACTAGATATGTGGATAAGGGTAGTGTAGTGGATGCAGTCTATGTGGACTTCACTTATATTTTTTACAAGGTCTCACATGGGAGAATATGTTAAGAATGTAAAAGCCCCAGGCTCCAGGGTAATTTCGCAAATTGGATCTAAAATTGGCCTAATGGCAGGAAGCAGTGGTTCTTTGCTGTTGTGTGCATTAATGGTATAGACATGGATATAGAACCTATGATCAGTGGGTTCATAGATGACATGAAAATTGGAGGTGCGGCAAACAGGGAGGAAGATGAGAACAATAAAGATGGCCTGAACAGTAACAAATGGAATTTAATCCTGAAAAGTGTGAGGTGATGTATTTTGGAAAGACTAACAAGGCAAGGGAGTACATATTCAACAGTAGGACCTTAGAAAGTTACGGAGGGTCAGAGGAATCTTGGTGTACCTGTCCATAGATCTTTGAAAACAGCTGGACAGGTGATAAGGTAGTTAAGAATGCATTGGGGATACTTGCCTTTATTCATCAAGACGTTGAATACAAGAGCAAGAAAGTTATGCCGGAGCTGCATATAATGTGAGTGAGGCCGCAACTGGAGTTCTGTGTGCATTTCCACACTATCAAAAGAATATGATTGCACTAAAGAAGGTGCAGAGGAGGTTCATGGGGATGTAACCTGAGCTAGAGCAATTTAATTATGGAGAAACTCTTTATAGGCTGAGGAAGACCTGATTGGAGTGTTCAAAGTTCTGAGGGGCATAGACAGAGGCAGATGGGGGGGAAACATTTTCCCCTCAGTTAAGGAGTCAATCACCAGAGGGCACAGTCACAATGTAAGGAACAGAAGATTTAGAGGAGATTTGAGAAAGGAAAATTTCACCCAGAGGGTAGTGAGTATTTGGGACTCACTGCTTAATAGAACATAGAAAAATACAGCGCAGTACAGGCCCTTTAGCCCTCGATGTTGCGCCGATTCAAGCCAACCTAACCTACACTAGCCCACTATCCTCCATATGCCTATCCAATGCCCGTTCAAATGTCCATAAAGAGGGAGAGTCCACCACTGCTACTGGCAGGGCATTCCATGAACTCACGACTCGCTGAGTAAAGAATCTACCCCTAACATCTGTCCTATACCTACCACCCCTTAATTTAAAGCTATGCCCCCTCGTAATAGCTGACTCCATACATGGAAAAAGGTTCTCATGGTCAACCCTATCTAAACCCCTAATCATCTTGTACACCTCTATCAAGTCACCCCTAAACCTTCTTTTCTCCAATGAAAACAGCCCCGAGTGTCTCAGCCTTTCCTCATTCGATCTTCCTACCATACCAGGCAACATCCTTGTAAACCTCCTCTGCACCCGTTCCAGTGGCTCCACATCCTTCCTATAGTATAGCGACCAAAACTGCACACAATACTCCAGATGCGGCCGCACCAGAGTATTATACAACTGCAACATGACCTCAGGACTCCGGAACTCAAACCCTCTACCAATAAAAGCCAGTACACCACATGCTTTCTTCACAGCACTATTTACCTGGGTGGCAACTTTCAGAGATCTGTGTACATGGACACCAAGATCCCTCAGCTCATCCACACTACCAAATATCTGACCATTAGCCCAGTACTCCTTAAATTAATTGTTTAAGTGGGAATTTTCGAAATGTATTTAGATGAGTTCTTGGAACACCGTATCATGCAAGGCGATGGGCTGGAAAATGAATTTAGAATAGATAGATGGTTAATGACTAACATGGGTGCAATGGGCTGAAGGGTCTCTCTCTGTGCTGTAACTATGGCTGCATGACCCCAGAGAGATTGGCAATGTTGGCCCCAGGGAAATCCTTAGACTGACTTCAATGCCTGGTGCTGTGGAATGAAGATGTGTCCGTTTTCCAGTGATGGGCAGTTGCCCTGCCCCAAGAGCTATGGGGGGTGGGGGGGAGGCATCTCCTTCCTGTAGGGAGAAAATCTCACCCTGAGCCAATGAAGGGCTGAAATGTTGGGCTTCCTGGCCAAGCAGAGGCATGTTGAGCCATCACCCTTCAACCGAAGGAGGGGCATTTCTTGCCTTTTGTAAAATTCCAGCTAATACTTCGACTTCTTCACTTTCACTATCAGAGCCAAGTCGTAGTTCTAGCATTTCTGGTTTTATTCCAGATTTCCAGCATCTGCAGAGTTTTGTCTTTATAATGCTTGTGAAATGGGAGGAGCTCCAGATGACTGCTCCCTCCACTTCACAAGACAAGCTGTCCTTTAGGAATCACCACAAAACACTGAGACTGGGGACAGCTCATCCAGAGGTAGAAGAGGTTTGCTGCCGTGAAAGGCTTTCATGCTGTCGATTTGTGCCTTATCGTCTGCACCCAGAAGGTCTCTGTCACCTCTAGGCACTTTGTAGAGCACACACATCTAAGAAAATAAGATCATGATGTCAGTAACACCTTTGACATTTGTCTGCTGTACAGGAGACATTAGATGGACAGTAAAGATGACCATCAGTGTACGGTAAGTTTCCCTAGAGTGTAAAGTGTCACAGAACAAACTCCAGGAGTCTTCATATTAACCCTTCAGAGAGTCTATATTCAATACCGGTTGAACTAGATTCCATAAACATTACTGCATGAATCAGATATAACTCTGTTGGTTGCATTCACTTCTGAGTCTCAAAGCATCAGGTTCACGATCCACTCTGTTTCAGCCCATAATTCAGGCCCGACTCTCGAATGCAGTACTGAGGGAATGGTGCACTGCCAACGCCACAGTGCTATAGATGACAGATTAAATTGTCTCCTAATGTGGTGAGGGATGGAGTCTCATGGTGCTATTTTGTAGAAAACACAGGGGAGTTATCCCTGGTGTGCTAGCAAATATTTATTCTTAATCAACTTCACAAAACATGGCTTGTCAGAACATAATTATGCTGCTCTTTGTGGGAGTTTGTTGAGTCTAAATTGTCTGTTGTGTTTTCTATATTATGATAGTGAGTTGACGACAAGAAATATTTCATTTGCTATAAAGCGCTTTGAGACATCTGGTAGTCATGCCAAGCATTATGTAAATGCAAGTCTTTTTTTTAATATACATGATTCTTTAACCAGATCTCTCATTCTTAACTTAAAACAAAATGCTGGAAAACCCAACAGGTCAGGCAGCATTGTGGAGAGAAATAGAATTAATGTTTCAGGATATTGACTTTCTTTCATTGGGTTGGCATATCCATTTAGAGTCATAGAGTCATTGAGATGTTCAGCAGGGAAACAGGCCCTTCAGTCCAACCCATCCATGCTGACCAGATATCCCAAAACAATCTAATCCTACCTGCCAGCACCCGGCCCATATCCCTCTAAAAATGGGTATTCATATACCCGTCCAGATGCCTTTTAAATTTTGCAATTGTGTTAGCCTCCACCACTTCCTCAACAGCTCATTCCATACACATACCACACTCTGTGTGAAAACGTTACCCCTTAGGTCTCTTTTATATCTTTCCCCTCTCACCCTAAACCTATGCCTTCTTGTTCTGCCTGACCCCAGGGATAGAGACCTTGTCTATTTACCCTATCCATGTCCCTCATGATTTTATAAACCTCGATAAGGTTGTCCCTCAGCCTCCAACACTCCAGGGAAAACAGCCTCAGCCAATCAATCTCTCCCTATTGCTCAAATCTCCAACATTGTCAACATCCTTGTCAATCTTTTCTGTAACCTTCCGTTAGGAAGGAGACCAGAATTGCACGCAATATTTCAAAAGTGGCCAAACCAATGTCCTGTACAACCACAATATGACCTTCCAACTCCCAACTTCTCTTTTTATTTCCATTTTCAGAAACAACATGAACACTAATGCAAGAGGAACAATGTTAAAGTTTGGCAATGATTCCAAATTCAGAAGCATAACAAGTATCAAGGAGAAAAGCAGGAGGAGAAGGGCAGTTTTATACAGTGGTTACATACTGTATGTAGTGTCCAATTGTCAGCAATGAACTACATTTTTCAATGGAATGCTCACTTGTCACAGCAGCGAATGAGGAAGTGACTATCGTTTGAATATAAGACCATAAGACCATAAGACATAGGAGTGGAAGCAAGGCCATTCGGACCATCGAGTCCACCCCGTCATTCAACCATGGCTGATGGGCACTTCAACTTCACTTACCCACACTCTCCCCGTAGCCCTTAATTCCTCGAGACAACAAGAATCTATCGATCTCTGCCTTGAAAACATTTAGCGTCCCGGCCTCCACTGCACTCTGCGGCAATGAATTCCACAGGTCCACCATTCTCTGTCTGAAGAAATATCTCCGTATTTCTGTTTTGAATTGACCCCCTCTAATTTTAAGGCTGTGTCCACGGGTCCTAGTCTCTTTGCCTAACAGAAAAAATTTCCTAGCGTCCACCCTTTCCAAGCCATGAATTATCTTGTAAGTTTCTATTAAGTCTCCCCTTAATCTTCTAAACTCCAATGAATACAATCCCAGGATCCTCAGCCATTCCTCATATGTTAGACCAACCATTCCAGGGATCATGTGTGAATCTTCATTGGACACGTTCTAGTGCCAGTATGTCCTTCCTGAGGTGTGGGGACCAAAACTGGACACAGTACTCCAAATGGGGCCTAACCAGAGCTTTATGATGTGGAGGAGCTGGTGTTGGACCAGATGTTGTGTGATTTTTAACTTTGTCCATCATTTGAACAGGAAGTGAATCAGGACAAACAGAACAAGGGAAATGGAAGGGGTCTGGCATGAGCACAGATTGTTCAAGTTAGTGAGGGAGCAGTAGCACTGAGTAAGTCTCCCTTCCGTCCTTTCATTCCTTTTATTCGATATGGTGAGGAAGTGTAAGGAATCGATGCTTACTTTGTCTCCCACAATATTAGCACTTGCAATTAATGCAAATCATACAGTGTGAATCTCCTTTGTCCTTTCACTGAAATAAGATGCTGTGGTACATGACTTAAAGAGAACACCTAAACAATAATTAGGTGAGATTTTTCTGTGTCAAGACGAGAGTACAATATGTTAATAACCCTATCAAAAGCAAGTGAAAATAAGGAACAGCGTGAACTTGTCATTTCAAATTCTAAGGCATCTGTAGAAATCTATTTCAAAGTCATTTCTACAGTAGCTCACTGCAGTAGCCTTGAGATATTGAATCTTATGATCAAAGGCCTAACATTAAGCATCAAAACTCATCTGTCAACTCATAAATCAGTAATTAAAGCACAAACTGGCAAATGTTAATGATAACCTGAAGCACAATAGAACTGAAGACAAGTCCAAACAAATCAAGTGATAATTGACATGTTGATGTGCACAAGAGATTAATTATTTGACAGTCCTTGATTGTATCATGCTTAAAGTATATGATTATACTTTGACAGAACAATTGCTTATCATGAAAATTTGGGGCTTGGTTTCAAGTTCCAACCGATACCTGTCATTGTATTGTCACCATGCCCTATAATCTTCCAAATCTTTTTTGTGGAAAAGAACAAGACACTGAGCTGAGATCAAACATACAGGTGATTATTGATATTCTCACAGTTTGACCAGTGAGAAATAAAAAAAAGTATTAGACCTATAGCTGGAGGGCTCAAGATTCCCAGGGACTTTTATCAAAGCTTGTTCAACCTCTTTTGGAAAATTTCTCCTGCGTTTGGCGACTACAGGGAATACTGCACAACAACAGGAGGTGCTTTCTCAAAGTAGCTGAGATAAGGATAATACACATCAGACAGATACTGCCATGAAAACACAAGGATCACAATGTTTTCAAAGACTGAGGGCTCTTTACATCAACATGGGTTCCAATAATGAGATGAAATCCCATTTATGCAGATTAGTATGGCTTATAATACCCTGGGGGGAAGCTACAATGAATAACTGTGAGTCCATCTGAGGACGTTGAACAGCTATCAGCTTTGTTAAGACTCAATTGTGTGTGGGGAGAGTTCGATACTCTGTTCAATTATGAGCTTAAACAGTTGGTATTCCCTTCAGAGTCTGTCCATTCCCTGAGTATATGCCTACCCATTCGCTGAATGCCTGTCTGTTAATTCCCTGAGTGTATAGCTGTCCTCTCTGGAAACCTGTATGTTTTGCTCTCATTACCTCCTCATCCTGGAAGAAGATACTGAATAATTATTCCCTTATCTTTCACCAAATTGTACAGAAATGCGAATGAAGACTATTTGAGGTGAAAAAAAAACTTGATGATCAATAGGAGGGGGCATTAGCAAGTACCTTCATACAGATTTAAGAATTAAGTCTGTACGTTAGTTCGCTGAGCTGGAAGATTTGTTTTCAGATGTTTCGTCAACAAGACAAGGTAACATCATCAGTGCAAGTCTCCGGTGAAGCACTAAAAATTAAGAATTCATAAGGAATATTCTTGGAAAGAAAGTTATTTTATATTTTCGAGAAAATCAGTAGCTTTACTGCTGATGAATGTTCAAAGAGAACACAGTATCACAGGCCCGATTACTTTCTATTGCACTGTCCAGCACCACTCATTACCATTGATAATGTGGGGCTGGAAAGGCACAGCAGACTACCATCGCATCTACCTTTCCCCCAGCCCCACCCCTCTCTCTGTAGCTCTTTCTCAGCCCCCTTCCCTCTCCCCAGTCCTGATGAAGGGTCCTAACCTGAAACGTTGACTTTCCCACTCCTTAGACACTGCATGACCTGATGTGCCTTTCCAGTCCTGCATTTTATTGATGCTGACTTCTAGTGTCTGCGGTCCTCACTATCTCTACTCACTTTTGGTTGTAGTGTGTTTTTTTTTTCTACAGGATGAACAGCAGCAATCAGCCAAGTCTTCTGTGACAGCACCTCCCAACCCTGCAACCTCTACCACCAAAGACAAGATACATGGGAGCTCCCAATTCCTCTCAACGTCACGTGCCTTCCTGACATGGACGTATATCATGGTTCCTTCAATGTCACTCAGTCAAAATCCTGGGACTCCTGAGATCCCAGAACTCAATGGAAATTGGGGAGGAGATAGGAAATGTATTTGGAAATGTGCCAAAGAATGAGAGAAATGTAAGACCTTTCTTAAGAAAAGGCAAAAAATAGATAAATTGAGAAAGAAAAATTAGAAACAAATTAATCATGTTGTTGCAATGCGTAAAATGTTCCATCCACGACACTGTCTGACTTTAATTAACAGCTAAAGTTAGAATAGTCTGAAAGGTTTATAAAAGGCACGTTGTGGCTGGATGTATTGGGAATGCCTGCCCTCCAGCTGAAACCTTATTGCAACAGTGGAGCTGACATTGGCTCAAAAACGGATGACAATACCCAAACCTCTCCCACCTTGCATGGCGCTGCCGCAGGCCAACGCTCCAGTTAATTACAATCAGAGAAGGTTTAGCTTCCCATGCTTCAGGCCAGAAAAGAGGTTGACTACCAGTTTTCCTGTTGGTTACAGCTAAATTTTTAATCCCTAAAGAAAAGTTTCAGTTAAAGTATCTCATCCTTTCTCTCAAAGCTGTCTCAAAGGTCCTCAATTATTACACATTATTTAGACCCGCAGTCATAGTTGTGTAGCCAAAAATTGTAGTTCAACAATACCCCCCACAAAGGTCAGTGGGGTGGACGAAGGTAAATTTATTTTCTGTGAGACAGTATAAGCAAGCAGCACTAGATATGACATTGACAGAAGTCTTTTGTTCATTGGTGCCAATTTGTACTGCTTCTCTGGGTCATCAGAATTGGCTACACAAACACAAATTGCTGGAAAAGTTCAGCAGGTCTGGCAGCGTCTGTGGAGAGAATTCAGAGCTAATTTCTCTGCACAGGTGCTGCCAGACCCGCTGAACTTTTCCAGCAATTTCTGTTTTTGTTTCTGATTTACAGTATTCACGTTCTTTCGGTTTTCTTTCACCAGAATTGACTGTCAGGCTTTAGTTAGCATCTGATCATGGAATGGCAGTTCGAAGAATACAGTAATTCTTTTGCTGCAGTCCTAGCTAAATAACAACCACAGGCTTTCAAGCAAGAGCTGGTTCATTATTTAACTAAATGTTTATGGAACCATTCCCCATACGTTGATGTTTGCTCAGTTTTTGTCAGCACGGGTTTCCCAAACGTTCTTCTCAATTTGTTTTCAGTCATGATCCCCTCACAGATCCCAGATGATTCATTCACTAATGAAGTCATTAATTACTGAGTTGGTCAGAGATGGTTGTTAGGACTCTTGGGGTTCAGTGGTAGTGTCCTGCCTCTGCGCCAGGAGTGCCAGTTACATGACATGTGTTATAACATACCCAATGGGGTTGATTTAGAGAAAAATATCAGAGTTGGTTGTATAAAGGCATCCACACTGTCACCACGTAGGCAGAAATGTAAAAAAAACCAGAAAGCTCTGTGGCTTTATTTGTATGGCGTCTAGGCTGGTCTTCACTGCTCAGTGTGTCACAAGGCACTTTTAACTATCTATTGTCCCTGCTGTTCAAGAAGCATAAGGTGCAGGCTTTTGAAGTCCAGGCTTCAGACAAATAGGCAATTGTCTTGAAAAGCATTTAATTAAGTGCCCAAGTAATAATCCTGGATAGATTTCCAAGCTCCTTGGTTGTAAAGAATAATTAAAGGATTCAATATGTCTGGAAATCAAGATTTATTTCTGTACTTAAGCACCTTACTGGTACAATGATTCCTTTATAATCACTGATTCACCCATAACTCTGTGACAACTGGCCACATCCCGTTGTTAAAAATCAACTCTCCTTGCTCCTGCAGAGAAATGTTGTTGGATTATCTAAAACCAGGAGATCAAGTGTAATCAGAGGGCACCTAATGGCTGACTGCAAAGCACTCAAGAATAATAGAGAGTTGAGTACTTCCAAAAATAATGCATTTCAACTCAGAATCCTGTTGCAGTTTGTGCTGAGACCTCTCACAGCTTTCCACAGCATACTCTTACATCCACTGGCACTCATTTACAACCACTCTGTGACATCTATTATCCAACTATGCTTGGGTCAACTCCCCATTCTGCTCCCCTCCACTTTGTCTTCAAAAAGAGATCTTTATAGCTTTTCAGCTCTGATTAAATGGCCAAATTGGATTTTGGCATGACATTTTGGCATGGTGCTTCAGTGGTTAGCATTGTTGCCTCACAGTGCCAGAGACTCAGATTTGATTCTACCCTCAGGCAACTGTCTGTACAGAGTTTGAGCATTCTGCCTGTGTCTGTGTGGGTTTCCTCTAGCTGCTCCAGTTTCCTCCCACAGTCCAAAGATGTGCAGGTTAGGTGGATCAGCATGCTAAATTGCCCAAAGTGTCACGGGATGTACAGACTAGGTGAGATAGCCATGGGAAATTCAGGGTTACAGGGATAGGGTAAGAGAGTGGAATGCTCTTCAGAGGGTGAGATGGTATAGTATGGACTCAATAGGCCAAATGGCCTGCTTCCACATTGCAGGGATTACCTTTTAAGAGTTCTTCTTGTTCTTGCAATTTCAATCACTTCTGTTTTTGTCTTAGAGTCTGTGTATGGAAGCTTTAGCATATATTATAGGACCTACATTGCAAAGATCTCTGTTTTTCTCTCAATCGACATTAAACCAAGTGATCTGGTTATTTACATTACTCCTGGGAACTTGCTCTGCATAGTTAACTGATGTGTTTCCAAAATTGCAATGTTGATGTTTGCAAAGGAGTTAGTCATAGAGTCACAGAGATGTACAGCACGGAAATAGACCCCTTGGTCCAAAGTGTCCATATGGACCAGATATCTTAACATAATCTAGTCCCATTTGCCAGCACTTTGCCTATATCCCCCAAAACCATTTCTATTCATATACCGATTCAGATGCCTTTTAAATGTTGTAATTGTACCAGCTTCCACCACTTCCTCTATCAACTCATTCCATACACACACCACTCTCCACATGAAAAAGTTGCCTCTTAGATCCCTTTTAAATTTTTCCTCTCTCACCCTAAACCTATGCCCTCTAGTTCTGGACTTGCCCACCCTGGAGAAAAGACCTTGTCTATTCACCCGATCCATGCCCCTCACGATTCTGTAAACTCTATAAGGTTGCCCCTCAGCCTCCGACGCTCCAGGGAAAATGGCCCCAATCTATTCAGCCTCGCTCTACAGCTCAAACCCTCTAACTCTGGCAACATCCTTGTAAATCTTCTCTGAACCTTTCAAGTTTCAAAACATCCTTCATTTAGCAGGGAGACCAGAATTACACACAATACTTCAATAATGGCCTAATCAATGTTCTGTACAGCCACAGCATGACCTCCCAACACCTATACTCAACTCACTGACCAATCAAGGCAAGAGTACCAAACATCTTATTCACTGTCCTATCTACCTGCAAGTTAATTTACTGGAACACAATTAAGGACATTCAAAGTTTATGAGAGGCATGATATAAATGAAAGTTCATCCTGAGAAGGACGCGGATGTCTTGCTGAGATCAGCAAAGGATTTACAAGGTACACCTACACACAGCATGAACAAGATGGGCCAAATAGCCTCCTTCTATATAGTATCATTTAAGATGTACAGCATGGAAACAGATTCTTCAGTCCATGTTAACCAGATATCCTAAACTAATCTAGTCCCATTTGCTAGCACTTGGCCCATTTTCCTCTAAACTTCTTCTATTCATATACCCATCGTTTTCAATGCTGTGATTGTACCAGCCTCCAGCAACAGCTCATTCCATCCAGGCACCACCCTCTGTGTGAAAAGGTTGCCCCTTGGGTCCAATTTATATCTTTCTCCTCTCGTCCTAAACCTATGCCCTCTAGTCCATGACTCCTCCAGCCCAGGGAAAAGACTTTGTCTATTTATCCTATCCATGCCTCACATGATTTTATAAACCTCTGTAAGGTCACCCCTCAGCCTCCAATGCTCCAGGGAGCAGCCTTTAACCTCTCCCTATAGCTCAAATCCTCCAAACCTGGCAACATCCTTGTAAATCTTTTCTGAATCCTTTCAAGCTTCACAACATCCTTCTGATAGGAAGGAGACCAAAATTGCATGCAATATTCCAAAAGTGACAAAAACAATGTTCTGTACAGCTGCAACATGACCTCCCAACTCCTGTACTCAATACTCTGACTAATAAAGGAAAGCATTTCAAATGCCTTCATCACTATTCTATCTACCTGCGACCCCACTTTCAAGGAGCTATGAACCTGCACTCCAAGGTCTCTTTCTTCAGCAACACTCCCTAGGACCTTACCATTAAATGTATAAGTCCTGCCCTGATTTGTTTTTCCAAAATGCAGCACTTCACATTTATCTAAATTAAACTTTATCAACCACTTCTTAGCCCATTGGCCCATCTGATCAAGATCCCGTTGTACTCTGAGGTAACCTTCATTGCCGTCCACTACTCCTCCAATTTTGGTGTCATCTGCAAACTTACAAACTATATCTACTATGTTCACATTCAAATCATTTATATAAATGATGAAAAGTAGTGGACCCAGCGCCGATCCTTGTGGCACTCCGCTGGTCACAGGCCTTCAATCTGAGAAACAACTCTCTATCACCACTCTCTGTCTTCTAACTTCAAGCCAGTTCTGTATCTAAATGGCTAGTTCTCCCTCCATTCCATGAGATCTAACCTTGCTAACCAGTCTCCGATGAAGAATCTTTTTGAACACCTTACTGACGTCCATACTGATCACGTCTACCGCACTACCCTCATCAATCCTCTTTGTTACTTCTTCAAAAAACTCAATCAAGTTCATGAAACATGATTTCCCACACGCAAAACCTGCAGACTATCCCTAATCATTCCTTGCCTTTCCAAAACATGTAAATCCTGTCCCTCAGGATTTCCTCCAACAGCTTCCCAACACCAACGTCAGGCTCACCGGTCTGGCTGTTATTTACCACCTTTCTTAAATGGTGGCACCATGTTAACCAACCTCCAGTCTTCCAGCACCACACTTATGACTATCGATGATACAAATATCTCAGCAAGGACCCCAGCAATCAGTTCCCTAGCTTCCCACAGAATTCTAAGGTACACCCGATCAGATCCTGGGGAATTATCCACTTTTATGCATTTTAAGACATCCAGCACCTCCTCCTGTGTAATATGGACCTTTTTCAAGATGTCACCATCTATTTCCCCACATTCTATAGCTTCCATGTCCTTCTCCCCAGTAAACACTGAGGCAAAATACTGATTTAGTATTTCCCCCATCTCCTGTGGCTCCACACATAGGCCGCCTTGCCGATCTTTGAGGGGCCCTATTCTCTCTCAAGTTACCCTTTAGCCCTTATTTATAAAATCCCTTTGGATACACCTTAACCCTTTTTGCCAAAGCTATCTCATGTCTCCTTTTTCCCCTCCTGATTTCCCACTTAAGTATACTCCTACTGCCTTTATACTTGACTAAGGATTCACTTGATCTGTCCTGTCTAGACCTGCATATGATTCCCTCTTTTTCTTAACCAAAATCTCAATTTCTTTAGTCATCCAGCATTCCCTATACCTACCAGCATTTCCTTTCACCCTAACAGGACTATTCTTTCTCTGGACTCTCGTTATCTCATTTCTGAAGGCTTCCCGTTTTCTAGCCATCTCTTTACCTGTGAACATCTGCCCCCAATCAGCTTTTGAAAGTTCTTGCTTGATAATGTCAAAATTAAGCTCCCTCCAATTTAGAACTTCAACTTTTACATTTGGTCTATCCTTGTCCATCACTATTTTGAAACTAATAGAATTATGGTCACTGGCTCCAAAGTGCTCCCCAACTAACACCTCAGTTACCTGCCCTACCTTATTTCCCAAGACAAGGTAAATTTTGTACCTTCTCCAGTCGGAACATCCACATAATGAAACAGATTTTTTTTTGTACACAGTTAACAAATTCCTTTCCATCTAAACCATTAATACTATGGCAGTCCCAGTCTATGTTTGGAAAGTTAAAACCTTCTACAATAACCACCCTATTATTCTTACAGTTAACTGAGATCTCCTTACAAATTTGTTTCTCAATTTTCCGCTGACTATAATACAATCCCAGTAAGGTGATCATCACTTTCTTATTTCTCAGTTCCACCTGAATAACTTTCCTGGAAGTAATTCCAGGAATATCCTCCTTAATATCTCCCTGTCTGGGAACAGCGGGAGACACAGCGGAGGTGACGTGGAGACCAGAAGGGTGCCAGGAAGGTCAGGAAACTGCTTAAATGCTTACCTTTCTTCTTTTTCTTTCTTTTTCATATATTTAAGTGCATTGTTTGGTTTTAGTTGATATAAAGCTAAGCTTACAATGACAGAGAACCTCAGACCTGTAGATTGTGCCTCTTGCTTGATGTGGGAGTTCCGTGACGTAGCTGGTGTTCCTGACTCTTACACTTGCAAGAAGTGTGTCCAGTTGCAGCTCTTGTTTGACCACATGACGGCTCTGGAGCTGTGGGTGGACTCACTGTGGAGCATCTGCGATGCTGAGAAGGTTGTGGATAGCACGTTTAGTGAACTGGTCACACCGCAGGTTAGAATTGCTGAGGGAGAAACTGAATGAGTGACCAAAAGGCAGAAAAAGAGTAGGAAGCCAGTGCAGGTGTCCCCTGCGGTCATCTCCCTCCAAAACAGCTATACCATTTTGGATACTGTTGGGGGAGATGGCTCACGAGGGGAGGGCAGCAGCTGCCAGGGTCATGGCGCTGTTGTTGTGGTTCTGTTCGCCGAGCTGGGAGTTTTTGTTGCAAACGTTTCGTCCCCTTTCTAGGTGACATCCTCAGTGCTTGGGAGCCTCCTGTGAAGCGCTTCTGTGCTGATTCCGTTGGCATTTATAGTGGTTTGAATCTGCCGTTTCCGGTTGTCAGTAGCTGTCCGTTGCAGAGGCCGGCATATAGGGTCTAGGTCGATGTGTCTGTTGATAGAATTTGTGGATGAGTGCCATGCCTCTAGGAATTCCCTGGCTGTTCTCTGTTTGGCCTGCCCTATAATGGTGGTGTTGTCCCAATCGAATTCATGTTGTTTGTCATCTGAGTGTATGGCTACTAAGGATAGCTGGTCGTGTCGTTTCGTGGCTAGTTGGTGTTCATGGATGCGGGTTGTTAGCTGTATTCCTGTTTGTCCTATGTAGTGTTTTGTGCAGTCCTTGCATGGGATTTTGTACACTACATTGATTTTGCTCATGCTGGGTATCGGGTCCTTTGTCCTGGTGAGTTGTTGTCTGAGAGTGGCTGTTGGTTTGTGTGCTGTTATGAGTCCTATTGGTCGCAGCAGTCTGGCTGTCAGTTCAGAAATGCTCCTGATGTATGGGAGTGTGGCCAGTCCTTTGGATTGTGGCATGTCCTCATTTCGTTGTCTTTCCCTTAGGCATGAATTGATGAAATTGCGGGGGTATCCGTTTTTGGTGAATACCTTGTATAGGTGTTCTTCTTCCTCTTTTTGTAGTTCTGGTGTGCTGCAGTGTGTTGTGGCCCTTTTGAATAATGTCCTGATGCAACTTCGTTTGTGTGTCTTGGGTGGTTGCTTTCATAGTTCAGGACTTGTTCCGTGTGTATGGCTTTCCTGTATACCTTCATGGTGAATTCTCCGTTCAGTGTTCTCTGTACCATCACGTCTAGGAATGGGAGTTGGTTGTCCTTTTCTTCCTCTATAGTGAATCAGATTCCTGTGAGTGTGGCGTTGATGATTCAGTATGTGTTCTCTATTTCTGTGTTTTTAATGATTACAAAGGTGTCGTCCACGTATCTGACCCAGAGTTTGGGTTGCAATTGCGTTAAAAATAGTCCCCTGAAAAACCATTCAATCAGCCTCAGGATGGTACTCGCCACCAAGGGCAGTTAGGAATATATATAAACTGCTGCCCTTAAAAGTGACGTCCCTCTCTCATGGACTTATGAATAATAATAATTCCCCTCCTCTTAAATAATTCCAACTGGGTAACAGTCCCACCAGAAATGTTGGGAATGATGAAATTGAGTGATGCGGAGAGATTAGAGAACTGGGATTATTTTCCTCAGTGCATAGAAGGATGAGGAAAGTGTGAATGGAAATGCTCAAAACAATGAAGGATTTTGACAATGAAGTTTCCAGTGGCCAGCAAACAGTAACAAAATGGCGCAGATTTATAATAATGGGCAAAAGGTAGATGAGGGACATTACTTTGTTGCAGCCAGTTGTTATAATCAGGGTTGCATGGCTGAAAGGTAGTGAAAGCAGATTCAGTCATGTCACTCAAGATAGAATTGGTTAAATATTTGAAAAGGAACAGCTTGAAGAGCTATGGGGAAACAGCAGGTGGTCTGTGTCTAATTGGAGAGCTATTTCAAAGAGCTAGCATATATACAATGAACTGAATGTCCTCTCTGTACACTGTGTGATTTATGATTTCAAAGCAGTTAGAATCTGCATCCATAATCTGTAACTCCTTTAACTCTCATTATTATTTCATTTGTTTGATTTTGTTTCTCTCTGTGTTCTTCCCTCGGGAGAAACAGAGTTCCGTGTTTCACAACAGTCATTAAGACAACGCCCAGCTGCCTGTCCTGCTGGTTCAGATGGATGTTAATAATTACACAATGAGCTTACTAACATACTCTGCAGAATTATCACCACCAGAACTTGTCAACCAGCTCTGCCTGTACACTGCGTTGCAAACCTCAATTTGTCTCAACATTGACAAAAAGAGCTTGATTCCAGAGGTGAGGTGAGAGTGACTGCCCTTGATACAAAGGCAAGATTTCACTGAGTGTGAGATCAAGGAGACTGAGCAAAATTGAAATGAATGGGAACCAAGGGGTAAAGCTCTCTACTGCTTAGAGTCATACTTAGCAGAAAGGAAGACAGGTGTATTTGTTGGAGATCAGTCATCTCACTCCCAGGACAGTGAAAGTGTCACAGGAGTTCCTCAAAGTAATGGCCTTGCTCCAAAAATCTTCAGCTACTTCATCAATGTCCTTCCCCCCATTATTATGTCAGAAATGGGAATAGTTTCTGAAGGATACACAATGTTTGACACTGTTCATGACTTCTCATGTCTGTGCCCATATGCAAAAACCTAGACAACATTTAATTTTGGGCTGATAATTGGGACATAGCACTCACACCAGACAAATACCAGCCAGTAGCCATCATCAACAAGAGAGAATTTAAACATCTCATCTGACATTCAAATCACCAGTTTGAAACACCCACAACAATTCCTGGGGGTCTCCCACTGAACAGAAATGTACCTGAACTATCAAGTAATATTTAGCAACAAGAACAAGTCAGGGACAGGGAATTAACTCACATGTGGGTAACATGCTCCCTAACTTCCTAAAATCTGTCTTATATTTACAAGGCACAAGTTAGGAATATAACTTGCTGTTGTCTGCTGGGAGCTCTAACAACACTCAAGAAGTTTGGCACCGTCCAGGACAAAGTACCCTGTTTATACGTTCACTGTGCTAAACATTCACTTCCTCCAGCACAAATGTAAAGAGGCATTGTGAACCAATGAGCACCACTGACATAAGGCATTGCAGTAACTCACTCAGGTTCCTTTGACACTATCTGCCAAACCCACAACCGAAACTACCTAGAAGAGCAAGGGTAACAAACACCTTCCATTACCTTCAAGTTCCTCCCAAACCACACATCATGCTGGCTTGAAACTATACCAGCATTCCAACAGCATTCTGAAGAAAGGACATTGGATTCAAAACGTTAATCTATTTTCTCAACACAGATGATACCAGACCTGCTGAGTTTCTCCAGCATTCTCTATTTTTGTTCATTCCATCATGCCCGCACCATGATTGGGTGAAGAACCTGGAATTCTGTCTGTAACAGGATTATTGGTGTACCTGCACCACACGGACTAAAAGCATCTTACCACCACCTTCTCCAGGACGATAAATGCTGCTCTTGCCAGCAGCATCCACACAGTATAACTGAACAAAGAATGACTGGTTGTCCATCCTATTGCCTTTGGTTGGATGTTGCTGTGGAAAAGAAAGGCAACTGGTTTATCCACATCACAGCATCAGGTGCCCAGTGCTTTTCAGAATTGTGCTCGGCCCAAGCCTTTGTCTTTTCCTTTGCTTTTTAAAGTGCTACTGTTGGAGTTTGGACTCGGTGGGGTTTGATTTCAGAATGGAAACGATTCAGAGGATTAGGTTCTTTAGAGTGAAAATGGAATGGAAGCTACTGGTGATCCAGAGTGGTATTTGCACTATAGTTTCTGGGGCATTTGTATAGTCTTCACACTGTAATTGGGATAATTTCAGTAGAAACTGAGTGCAGTTTTGCAGAATGCTACCATTAAAATGACAGGTTGAGTTATCAGTGAAGCAGTGAGGAAGTACTGATGGCTGACCCTCTCATAGAATGTCACTATACGTCACTCAAATTCTTCTCCTTTATTTCAAGAAGACCTACAGCAGGAATCAATAGAGCTCAGTAACCAAACAAAGCAGCAGCGTGTGGCATAAATGCAGAAGAAGAACACAGCATTTTTTTTTCTCTCATTCAGACCTTTCTGCTTTTCGTGAAGAAATTGAATTAACAAGGCACAAACCTCTGGGTGTCCTGCCAGGACTATTTCCAGTGCCACCCGGATGAAATCAATGAGTGCCAGCTTTCTCACCCTGTGACTATCAACCAATGTCCAAGAAATATAAGACCTTCACCAGGATGGGGGCCAACACATTGGATACCCTTCCTTTGCTTCCTGGTCCACCCTGCACACCAACACACTTGTCATCCTTTTTAAGCACAATTAACCTCAGCAATTTATCTTTCATAATGCAGTTTGACAAAGCCTTTGCTAACTTGGCAGCAAGCGATGGGGCTTCCCAGTTTTGTCAGGAAGCACAGTGCTGAAAGCTCTTCTTCCATTGTTTCAGGATCAAACTTCCCACAGATCTGCTGTGCCCTTGGCACTCCTCAGATAACATCCTTCCCTTCATCTTCCTCCAGGATAAATGGATGCACAATGCTGATGAGAAGCAAACCCACACTGAGGAAATCATTACCTTTGAAGGCTCCAATATTCTCAGGGGAGGGAGCTCTTGTGCCTTTGGGGATTGGAATTCTGCTCGTGTGGCTAGCAGATTCGCGAAACACCAATATCATATTCGTTAGCAAGGCTGCCTTGGCATGCCTGTGAAATAGTTAAGAGTACAGCAGTGCTGGAAAAACACAGCAGGTCAGGAAGCATCTAAGGAGCAGGTAAATTGATGTTTTGGGCAGGAGCTTTTCATCAGGAATCTGTAAGTGTGTCATTCCTGATGAAGTGCTCCTGCCCGAAATGTCATTTTTCCTGCTCCTTGGATGCTGCCTGACCTGCTGTGCTTTTCCAGCACCACTCTAATCTTGACTCTAATCTCCAGCATGTGAAATGTCACAGTGCCACTGTCAGAATCATCTACACATTTTTCATCTCTCTAATCCAAAAGCCTCACTTGGTCTTATTTCCCATCCTTTTTCCCTGAAGAGTTACCACAGTAATGGCCGAAGGAGCAATATTGTCTACATAGTAACAGTAATGAATAGGTTTCGTTCATTATACGTGGCCACGAACGCAGGCCAGAGCTTAGGGTAAAAGTGATAACTCCTGAGTGAATTAGTAAGAATCAGGCAGAGTTACACAGTGCCCAAGGGAGGGTCAGTGTTGCCAAACGAGAGCTAGACTATATGTTATTGTGATGTTGCATTACAAAGTTTCAATGATTGTTGAAAGCTGCAGGCTGCAAAACACATAGATTTTACTGCAATATATTAATACTTATGGGAATACTTCATGACACATAACATTGTCCAAGCTTAGTCTCCTTGTGTCTCCGATCAAGTGTTTTTGTTACAATACATTACAGACTCTGATAGTCAATTCCTGAAGGGGCTTTGTCCAACACACTGCCAGGGTGAGTTGGGCTGATGTTGAGTTTGCTATGTGGGGGTGAGTTGAGAGCATTGGAGTATTCTTCATGCCAAGGATTGGCTTGAAGTTTGAGAGACATGAAGATTGAATGATGGCAGTCAAACTCTTTAGGAAGGGAGTAATATTTTTCAGATGGCTCCCCTCATCTTCTGATGGAGATTGTCAGGTCAACGAGTGGGGAGAGCTGAGCATCACATGAGACTAAGCCAGCCATTCAAGATGGAGCCCAAGAGACTGACAGAGAAATGTTGAGAAGAAAAATATTGAACGACCGCAAGGCAGACAGGACTGATCTTCCAGTTATGAAATAAGAATATCAAATATGAGAATCAAGTTGGCTTTCAATTCCTAATTTTTGGTGAATTCCAATTTCAATAGTGGTATTTAAACCTTTGTAACCAGGGACCCCTGTTCTGGATTAGTAATCTATTGACATAAGCAGTTTTCCACTGTATCCCCATCTTAAATATGTGAATTTGGCTTATCATCTTTCCCAACAATTAAATTGTTTCTGTTGTGTTATCTCACACAATTAATATGCAGTATACCTTTAAGAGATAAGCTCAGGATAAGATCACTACAGCATGTGATCTGGAGGCAAAAAGATCTCAGACTCATCTTACCTCGGGCTGCCTGAAGCATGACACATTGCTGTAATTGGGCACTTGGTTTGCAATCAAATAACTCGGTGTTGACCAGACACTGAAGTGCCTGTGATTGGAATATTGTCACATATGACTGAACTGGAATAAATATCTGTTGAGTCTTTCAATACCATGTTACCCATGCTCTAGAGTCTTCTGTTGTATGGAGTAACATGAGCATTGTGACATCAGGTGAAGATACCCAGCTAGATGCAAATATTTTTAAATGATCACCATTTTAACTGTCTCTATTACATCTCCCTTTTAACCTGCTCTCCTCTGTAGCATTGTTTTTATTTTATAATCTGTGGGTTGTGGACATGTATTACATTTTCATTCCATATAACGTGGGATCAGAATCACAGAAAACTTCCCTTCTCTGAAGGGCCTTTAGTGAATCAGTTGCATTTTTATCTATGACAGTTTTCATCTGCATTTGTTCAGTTGCCAACCCATAAATTGTTTTCTTTATTAAATTCAATAAATCGATGCTGTCAGTTTATGAACTCGTGATATTGAGTTGCTAAGCAACAGCAATAAATACTGGCTTATAGTACATTCTGCAAGCTGTCTTTCCATTCTAGATGTGATGCTTAACATTGCAAGAAGCACGAATATTTCGATGAATTTCTTCCTTTACGTTAGGTAATATCAATGAATAGGCAGTTAACCTTAGTTTTCTTCTCAACTTTCTGATACAATTCCAAAGCATTTATTGATGCACTTATTAGATAAACTTAGACCATGGAGAACATCACTACCAAGATAGATGGTGCAGTGGACAGTGAAGATTATCATCTCAGAGTATAATTGGACCTTGGTCAGATTGTCTAATGGGCTGAGGAGTGGCAGATGGAGCTTAATTTAGATAAAAGTGAGGTGTTGAATTTTGGGAAAGCAAACCAGGGCAGACTTCTACAGTTAATGGTATGGCCTGAGGGAACACTACCAGCAAAGAGGCCTGGGAGTGCAGGTGCACGGTTCCTTGAAAATGAAGTTTCAGGTAGACAGGGTGGTGAAGAAAGCATTTGGCACACTTGTTTTTGTTAGTCAGAACACAGAGTATAGGAGTTGGGATGCCATGTTGCAGATATGCAGGATATTGGTGAGGCTATTTTAGAATAAGGCATATAATTCTGGTCACCCTTAGATAGGAAGGATGTTGTTAAACTTGAGAAGGTACAAAAAATATTTATAAGGATGTTGCTGGGACTGGAGAATTTGAATTTGGTTTTAAGCAAAGGTTGACTCCTCAGCTGAGGACTAAAAACTGAAACACCCAAAGGAACACCTCACCTATAAAAGGTATGTGAAAAGTGGTGTAAACTGCTTTTCAGGAACTTCTAGTGATTAAATAAAGTAAATCCCTGACACTCACTTTAAAAATCAGCAAGTAACAAATTAATTATCTAACTCTAGCAGTGGACAAATTAACTAAGCTGTTAACAAACTGCCTAAATCCCGTCTTGCTACCAACTATCCCTGAATAAAGCAAGATTCTAATGGTATGCTGTTTCAATAAATGCAAGTCTGACTCATTTATAAAAAAGTAGCATTTAGTCTCTTGAAATTACAGCCAGGTTACATGTCTTCCAGAATGTTCTGTGCCTTTTCTGTTATTCCTTATCTCAGGAATGCCTTCTCCTTCATTGGCGCCATTGTTATTTAGATGGTCCTTCCTCTGAGACATTGATGAGGCTGTGCGAGCTAATGATTCTCTCTTAAGAGCTGAGGGCTGTTAGTCCTGGCGAAAGGCAGCTTGCTCTGGGGGCTTTGTCCAACTGGCTCCTTCTTTTATACCCTTGATGACATATTAATATTTTTTACAATAGGATTTGTCCTATGTTGTCAGAACCATCAGATTTAAATTTAATAAGATTTTGGTATCTAAATACCTGGTTCAAATTGATTGGTTAAATTCAAAAGCCTATTATCTTGGTAAAAAATGCTGCTGGCCTGCTAATTGCTTGGACTTTCAATACAAATATTTCAGTTTGGGGGCTGTATGTGCCCTTGCTGTCTTTTTGCAGACATCCATATTGAATCTCTAAGCATGGAAAAACCACATAATCTTTTAAAGGGACCATGCAATGCTTTCCCCATTTTACAATTTTACAAACACTAAATTCTAACTTCTTGCATCCTAATCTATAATTACTCTACCCAACTTCAGAACAAGTTATAGGGAGAGGCTGAATAGGTCTGGGGATATTTTCATTCGACTGTTAGAGGCTGCCAGGTGACTTTATGGAGGTTTATATAATCATGAGGCCCATGAAGAGAGTGAATAACCAGGGTCTTTTTCCTAGGGTGGAGAGTCCAAAATAAGGGGATACAAGTTTAAGGTGGGAGGGGAAAGATTAAAAAAGGACCTGGGAAATAACTTTTTCATGCAGAGGGTGATGCATGTTAGAGTGAGTTGCCAGAGGAAGTAGTGGAGGCTGGTACAATTACACCATTTAAAAGGCATCTGTATGGGTATATGAATAGGAAGGGCTTAGAATGATATGGGTCAAGTGCTGGCAAACTGGGCTAAGTTAGATTGGGATATCTGGTTAGTGTGAACAAGTTGGAGTAAAGAGTCTGTTTCCGTGCTTTACAACTCTATGATTCGACTGTGTAGTCTGTTACACTCATTAGGAGAGTTATAATCTTACCATGTTCGGTGAGGGTCAGGTATGCACTGTTACGCACACAGTACGCCCACATGATAAAAGTGACAGAACCCAACAATTGTCAACTTTCAATACCAGAGCTGAAAGCAACTAATTAACAATGAAAAATATTTACAGATATCCCTTTTTTCCTCATTACAAGGGCTATTCTAAATGATGAATGAGTGCTGAACTCAGGGACCTTTCTGAAATTTCATGGACTCATGATCGATGAAACGCATTCAAATGTTTCCTTGTTAAAACTGCAAGTTTATTCTTTGTTCACAAAAAAATCTTTAAATCCTGGTCCTTTGAAGTCAGGCCAAAACCATTCTCTGCTATTTAGGGAAGCTGTGGAGATTTGATATTCATATATTGTTGCCACAGAAAGTCATCTTTTCACCAAGCCGATATTTACTGCCGGCCCATACCGATATCTCACACTTGCCCACACAGATGCCTCCCTGCAGCTTATAATGTGTAATGTCGTTCTGCCATAACACGTGTTTTGTTAATGCGAATTCGCTGTGCCACAGGAGACAAATTGGGGCACTGTTCCTAAAGCGCCAACTTTTTCAGCATACATTGGTAATAACATGAATCTGGTCCCATTAGTTTAATTGGTGCTGCTGTAATGCAATTTTCTTATAATATGGGCTTGCATGAGAACGGAACTGCCATATAATAGCAGAACCGACTGTACTTCAATATTAGAGCATGAAATCTACTGGTCTGCCACTATACTCGAAAGCCTGGTATTCCAGTATTACACACATCAAATGAGAGTAATGTGCTCTCTTGCTGATGCACACATTTGTCCTCAGGTAGGTTCCTGTCCGGCAACTGCCTGGGCTGGGGGGTGGGGGTGGGCATTGGGTTACAGCTATCCATTGGAAAACAGAATTGAAAGTGCACCAATGGCCAATACATCGGTTTGTGAAGGACAGTTCAGAACAACTTTTATCATTACAGGTGCACATAATGAGTTCAATATACGCCCCATTAGAGTTCAGGGTGAGATAAGATAGTGCAAGCTTGTTACGCTGCTCCACTATTAAAGGGCAATGACACCCAGGCTCTAAGTTCATACTTGTGTCATTAATGTAAGGAAAAGGAAGGGAGATGGCTTAGGCAGAAGAACGGAACATTTAGGAAGGTATGTCAGACAAGAAAATAGAACAGAGGAATGAATGGTTGGTTACAGCGCAGTGGGATTTGGGGAATGGATTGGCTAGCGATCAGTCACAAGTGTCACAGTTTAGGGACAGACAATCATCCAAAGAGCTGTTTGTTGCCAATTGCAAATATCCAAAAATGACCCCGATTTATCTGCAGGAGATTGTAGCAACTACTTCAGTCATTGGCAGGTAACTGTCCCGAGGTATGCACAGGTGACCATGGGCCTGAATTCATAAGGTCTTCCATCTGCATCATTTAATCTGTGAAAAACCATATTACAAAACACTCTAATATGGCATGGAAGTGGATCATTATCCTAATTGAATATTCAAGTGCTTTTAGAAGAAAGACATACAAGCCAAACATTAACTGAGAATACAATTTGAAGAGCTGTTTAAAATCTCTGTTTTGATTACTTTTGAAATAGAGACTGGTATCCCGTCACCCACTTAGCCTTTATTTGCACATGGACAGTCCTTGACATTGATCTAGTTCCCTCTAAGCCAGCTGTCCCCGTGACCAGGAAGTCTGACACTCTTGCTTATTTTTTGGGGGGAAAGAAAAAGAAACTCTGCTCCTCAAAACCAGCAGGAACACACTGTGACTCAGACAGCACAGTGTCAGTCCACCAGATTGAGGAGATTCTAATCTCCTGGTTATAGTCCCCCTCACTGCCCCCCCCCCCCCCGCTTCCCAACACTACCACCTAACAGCGATAGTGCTTATATTTGCACTCCTGATTATACCTGTCAGTCAAGGCTCCCTGATTGGAACTCCCCATTCAGGGAACTCACATTCTATGAGGTTCACCTGGCTGACCTCATTACAATCTCTACACCTTGTATCCTGAGACAGAACAGTGGAATATCATACCTGAAGGGTGTCAAGGGAGCCTCAGGCAGCACGGGAGAGATACCATTAAATAAACATAAACAACAACAGAAGTTGTTGGAAAAGCTCACCAAATTTGGCCACGTCTGTGAAGAGAAATCATAAGAAGAGACACATCATCCTTCCTCAGAGGAAGGGTTCTGAGGAAGGGTCACTGGACCTGAAACATTTTACTGAAGGAAACATGGTCAAAAACCAATTTCAAGTGCTGGTCTCAGTGAATGGGAGTGTTGGTAAGGTAGCCTGTGGCTGGAGTTCCAAGGTGTTGAAGTACCTGGTGAAGGGGCATAGCTGAGAATTTCCACCAGACATACTGCTTGTGTTGGCAGTGCTCCATCTCTGATTGGTGAAAACAAGTCGTCAGCAAAGCCACTCTTAAAGGAATCTGGAAAATTCTTTGCAGCCTAATGAAGAACAAAGGATCTACAAACAACTACTCAACTACCAAAGTCAGTGCTACAGAATCACGTACTTCAATGCCTGCAATCTTGCACATCTGTTCACCATGGAGGAGACAAAGATTGATTCATATATTCTTTTCTAATTAGATTCACCACTTATTTCTAATCCATATGTATGCTTATCATATTTTATTCTCTTTCACATCTTTCCACAGCAGATAAAGCCATTCTTTCTTTAACTAAAGGAAATCTGACTAAATTTGGCTTCTTTACAAACATAAATATAGTCGTGCTTGGAGAAGCCATCCATAAGGGAAGGGATTATTTTTTAAACTTCTTTGCAACCAACTAAAGGAGAGGGTTTGAACAAAGAAAGCTGGCCAGTTCATCTCTCCTCACTCAGTAACATAACTATCCGGTCGTATCCCGTTCGGGATCTTCAGAAAGTTGTGGTCCTCCCACAGTGACTAGTCGTAAGAAAAAACAAGTTTACAAATGAAAAGTTCTTCCGAAATGAGTCGTAAAATTATGGAAAATTCTGCCATTAGCAATACATTGCACTAAAGTTCACTGTATGAGTGAAAAATTAAAGCCATTCCAAGCTCCCATTCACTCAGATAATATTTGTTTGTTTCAATTCATTATAGGTGCAGAGGGAAAATGCACAGCCAGCCAATGTGGTGAATTGTGCTCTCTAAGATATTTTTGTATGAAATCTGGGAAAGCTGTCCAAGGTCTCATGCACCTGATCACACTTCCCTTCCCTAAGTCCACCTCACACCATCTCCACAGCCACCCTTTCCTACAAGCCCTCCGCATTAGATTGCTGTCACCACAGGAGAACTCCATGCCTCAGGCATCTGGTCGAGGCAATACAGTGAGCTGACAGTAAGCAGTGCTATTGGAGCACAAAGAAAGTTGTTGGCCCTAAAGCAGGTTGCCAGATCTGAACTGGTGATAGCAATACCAAAGGAAGAGGCTCATTAATCTATCACTAAAATGCAGATGCTGAGGTATTGAATCATGCTTTTTTTGAACATTAACTGGGACATGGTATTTTCTTCTTTTGTAGGAACAACCTTTGCCACTCAAACATGATTTTAATTGGTCCTTGGTGGGAAATGGAGTGGGTTCAGAAGCACAGAATTGTTAAAGCACAGAAGGTGGCTATTCAGCCCCTTGGTCTGCTCTGGCTCGTTAACTGAGCATCATTAACAAGTGCCAATCTCCTGCCTTTTGTTCCATGCACATCATTTTAATCCAAATAACCATCTCTTGGCCTCTTGAATGCCTCGAATGAACCTGTCTCCACAATACTTCCAGGCAGTGCCTTCCAAATCCTAACTACTCACTAAGTGAAAACATTTTTCCTCACTCTGCTCTTGCTTCTTTGCGGGTCATAGAGTCATAGAGATGTACAGCACGGAACCAGACCCTTTAGTCCAATTCATTCATGCTGACCAGATATCTTAACCTAGTCTAGTCCCATTTGCTAGCACACGGCCCATATCCCTCCAAACCCTTCCTATTCATATACCCATTCAGATGTGTACCAGCATCCACCACTTCCTCTGGCTGCTCATTCCATACACGCTCCACCGTCTGTGTGAAAACGTTGCCACTTAGGTCTCTTTCATATCTTTTCCAGCTCACCCTAAACCTATGCCCTCTACTTCTGGACTCCCTCACCCTGGGGAAAAGACTTTATCTGTTTACTCTATCTATGCCCCTCACGATTTTGTATATCTCTATAAGGTCATCCGTTAGCCCCCAAGATTCCACGGAAAACAGCCCCAGTCTATTCAGCCTCTATCTATAGCTCAAACTCTCCAATCTTGGCATCATTGGACTTATTGTTGAGTTCAATGCTTTCAAATTGTGAACTCACTCCCATTGCTTCCCTTTATTTTAGCCTTGTTATATTCTCGGTCACCATGTAATCTCTCCACTTCCCACTCCAGTGGGACTACCTGCTCTTTCCAATTTGGCAGTTAGACACACTATTGTTCTACCATTCTCATGTTCTGATCATTTCATCTGCACTATCAGCATCCTTGTTCCTCCAGCACTCCACTACTTCCTCCCTCCCCTCCGCCCAACTATTGTATGGGTGGCACGGTGGCTCAGTGGTTAGCAGTGCTACCTCACAGCGCCAGGTTCAATTCCAGCCTCAGGTGGCTGTCTGTGTGGAGTTTGCACATTCTCCCCGTGCCTGCGTGGGTTTCCTCCCACAGTCCAAAGATGTGCAAGTTAGGTGAATTGGCCGTGCTAAATTGCTCGTAGTGTTAGGTGCATTAGTGGGAGGGGGTGGGTTACTCTTCGGAGGGTCAGTGTGGACTGGTTGTGCTGAAGGGCCGGTTTCTGCACTATAGGGAATCTAATCATGAATGCTGCCCTCTCCACATTTAATTTCAGCTCTGATGAAGAATCATCTAGACTTGAAACATTAGCTTGCTAACTCCACGGATATTGCCTGACCTGCTGTGATTCTCAGCATTTTTTGTTTTAGGTACAGATTCCAGCATCTGCAGTAATCTGCTCCTGTACTATGGCTTCCACTGAGATCAGACACCAGTTTCTCACCACAACAATTTTACACTTCTTTGGAGTAAATGGTATGTTACATATTACACAGCAGATGATCCCAAACATATTCAATGCTTGCTGGTCTTGGTGATGGATGAGGGGTGGCAGGATTGTTGGGGATGGGAGGTGTGGAGTGGCTTTGTAGCAAACCCAAAGCCTTGGCAGTGACCAACTTTTTGAATAGGGAGTCAGGACAGAGAAGCAACAAATCTTCAAATAAATACTTCATTCAATTCTCCTTGTCCTGCTCGAGGAACAATGTTGTAAAACTTGAAAGGGTCCAGAAAAGATTTCCAAGATGTTGCCAGGGTTGGAGGATTTGAGCTATAGGGAGAGATTGAATAGGCTGGGGCTGTTTTCCCTGGAGCGTCGGAGGCTGCGGGGTGACCTTATGGAGGTTTATAAAATCATGAGGGGCACAGATATGGTAAATAGGCAAGGTCTTTTTCTCAGGGTAGAGGAGTTAAAACTAGATGGCATAGGTTTAGGGTGAGAGGGGAAAGATATAAAAGGGACCTGAAGGGCAACATTTTCATGCAGAGGGTGGAATGAGTTGCCAGAGGAGGTGGTGGAGGCTGGTACAATTGCAGCATTTAAAAGGCATCTGGATGGGCATACAACTAGGAAGGGTTTAGAGGGATTTGGGCCAAGTGCTGGCAAATGCGACTAGGTTAGGTTAGGATATCTGGTTGGCATAGACGAGTTGTTTCTGTGCTGTACGTCTCTATGACTCTATGACTGTAAGAGATGCAACTCGCCTGGTGCAATTTTGGTTCAGTTGTGTGTGAGTTGTGGTACAACTGATTGAACAGTTTCCTCAGGAAGCTTGGGATTAGCCCCTTTCTAGCACTTGAGCTTGCAGGCATCTGCAACACTGAGGGAGTGCTGCACTGTTGCTGTAGTTGAGAAGCTAAATCAAGGTTCTGTTTAGATAAATGTAAAGCATTTTATGCTGCCGTACAATAAAGTACAAGGAAATCTTGTCATGTCTCGACCAGCATTCCTCCTTCAACTACATTCTTAAAAACAAATGATCTGGTTATTATCTCATTCACTGTTGCTGAGACATTACTCTGCCTGAATGCAATGATGCACAGTGCAGTGGCTCAGTGGTGAGTACTGCTGCGTCACAACACCAGAGAACTGTGTTTGATTCCACCCTCGGGCGACTTTATGCTTGCAGTTACACATTCTCCCTGTGACTGCATGGGGTTGCTCTGGTTTCCTCCACACTGTTCAAAGTTGTACAGGTTAGATAGATTAGCCATGCTAAATTGCTTCATAGTGTTCAGGGATGTGCAGACTAGATGGGCTAGCAGTGAGAAATGCAGGGTTATAGAGGTGGGTCAGAATGCTCTTCAGAGGGGCAGTGTTGACTCGATGGGCCAATAGCCTGTTTGTTGGGCTTCTATGGTTTATTGGATGTGTTTGTGAGGCGAGCATTTGCTGCTGATCCCCAATTGCTTTGAACTGAGTGGTTTGCGAAATGAGAGATACGATTAAGAGCCAACCATTTTGTTGAGTGTCTGGAGTCAGGTGTACTTCAGACTGGTGAAGACAGCAGATTTCCCCTTCTGAAGGATATCAGTGAACCAGCTGTGTTCTTATGATAATCAACAATATTTCAATGATCATCGTAACTGAAACTTTATTAACTCAATTCCAGATTTTAGCAATGAAGCTTAAATTCTTCCAGCTGCTGTGGTAGGATTTGAACTCACATCCCCAGAGTGTTATAGAAACAAAATACTGCGGATGGTGGAAATCTGAAACCCAGTGTTTTAGCCTGGGCTCCAGTGTTTTATTAGTTCAGTGACATTAGCGCACATCAATTTTTCTGACCTAATGACAGTGACTACATTTCCAAACAAATGTAATGCCCAGAAAGTGCTTTGAGATCTTCTAATAATGTGAGAGGGGCCACTACATTAGTACCAGTTTCATCTTTCTTTGCTCTTAATAAAATTTCAGCTCCTGTTTGAAGGGGCACACTGGGGAAACTGGATAGTAGTTGTTCAAACAAGAGTTTTGTAGTTATAAGGCTTGTTATCCTAAGGCTGAATCTTGCAAAAAACCTATATTTGAAATCAACAAAACCTCCCCCAGGACACAAGAATAGAAATCACAGCCGGAACCATTGTCTTTCCTGTGGAGCAGCTCCATTGGATCAAAATGTGAGTTAGAGGCTCAGATTTTCTCAGTTCAAGCCCTTGATTGAAGTTGTGGTTTGCAGTGCATGAATCAAAACTCATTTATTCTGCTCAGGTGCTGAGTTACTGTGTATCATGCCTCTTCAGTCAGTGAGAACTCAATAATATGCATAAGCCGCAGTTGGGGGGGGTGGCAGAATTTTGACTTTGCAGATTGAGGGCTTTAATTTCATCTGGGCAGACTGCAAGACAGAAAGCTGAAAACACAGGGAGTCAAGAGCACTGAAAGAAAATTCCAACTTTTCTTACAATTGGTTTTAATCATAACACCCAGATTTTCATTGAGTCATAGGGTGATACAACATGGAAACAGACCCTCCGGTCCAACCTGTCTGTGCCGACTATAGTCCCAAACTAAACTAATCCCACCTGCTTGCACTTGGTCCATCTCCCTCCAAACCTTTCTTGTTCATGTACTTATCTAAATGTCTTTTAAATGTTGTAACTGCATCCACATTCATCAGTTCCTCTGGAAGTTCATTCTACATGTGAACCACTCTCTGTGTGAAATGGTTGCATCTTATATCCTTTTCAAATGTTTCCCCTCTTACCTGAAAAATATGCACCTATTCTTGAAGTCCTCATCCTATGGAAAAGCCATTCATCTTAACCATACCCCTCATTTTTTAATAAACCTCTATTAGATTACCTCTCAACCTCCTTTGCTCCGGTGAAAATAAACTCCTATCATAACCAACCTTTCCTGATAACTGAAACCCTGCATTGCTGCCAACATCCTGGCAAATCTCTTCTGAACCCTATCCAGCTTAATAATGTCCATCCTTTAACAGGGAGAGCAGAACTGGACTCAATACTCCAGAAAGGCCTTACCAACACCCTGTACAACTTCAACATAATGTCCCAACTTCTATAATCAAAGGACTGGCCAATGAAGGCAAGCAAGCTAATCACCTTTGTAACCACCCTGTCTATATGTGATGCAAACTTCTCTTCCTGCTCCACTCAAGCAATGACAATTGCTGTCAAGATTACAGTGATGCTGGAAAAGCACAACAGATCAGACAGCATCCGAGGAGCAGGAAAATCAAGGTTTCGGGCAAAAGCCCTTCATCAGGAATTTTGCACGAAATATTGATTTTCCTGCTCCTCGGATGCTGCCTGAACTGCTGTGCTTTTCCAGCACCATTCTAATCTTGACTCTAACCTCCAGTATTTGCAGTCCTCACTTTCACCTTAATGACGATTGGATGTAGGTGTCACTGAACAGTCCAGTAGTAATTAGCCATCTTTAGTTGCCTTTGAACTGAGTGGTTCTCTAGGCTATTTCAAAGGACAGTTAAAAGTCAGTCACATTGGTGTGGATCTGGAATCAGAACAGTAAGGATGGCAGATTTCCTTCCCTAAAGGACATGAGGGAAACAGATGGGATTTTTTTTATGACAGTCAAGAGTGGTTATATGAAAGCCCGAGACTAATTTTTCAATTCCTGATCTTATTGTATTTAAATTTCACTATCTGCCATGCTGGGTTCAAAACCATGTCCCCACAACATTATTCTGGGGTTTGGATTATTAGTTCAGTGACATTACCGTTACACCACCATCTTCACAGAGGTGAATATCATCCCCACACTAAATCTAAAAACATACCGCATGCTTCTTTAGTGAACTCTTATTATTGGGGTTGCTTATATATGTAAGAAAATAGTATCTAGCAGTGAGTTACAAGCTGGAGAGTAATTGAGGGGTTCAGGTTTTTTTTCTATAGAATAACACGTTCCTGGGAGTGAATTACAGGCTGGAATCTAATGCAGGAAATCATTTATACCAGGGTGTCTAGGTTACAAAGTGAAATCTAACTGGGGGATTCAGGGAAGATATACAGAATAACAGATAGCTTGGAGTACATTACAGACCAGAATCTAAGCAAGGAATTCACAAAGAGTTCAACTGAAAATTAGGAAGTATGGGACATAGGGAAATTTGGCCATCCCGATACAGAACTAGCTGACCCATAGAAGGTGGTAAGATGTAAAGTATTGAGCCTGGAGCTTGGTGACCAGTGGTGTCCTGAATGGATCTGTTTTGGGATCTCTGCTCTTTGTGATTATTTTATTAATGACTTGGATGAGGAAGTAAAAGGGTGGGTTAGTAAGTTTGCCGAGAACACAAAGGTTGGTGGAGTTATGGATAGTGTAGAGGGCTGTTGTAGGTTGCAACAGGACATTGACAGGATGCAGAACTGGGCTGAGAAGTGGCAGAAGGAGTTCAACCTGGAAAAGGGTGAAGTGATTCCATTTGGAAGGTCGAATTTGAATACAGATTATAGGTTAAAGGCAGGATTTTTGACAATGTGGAGGAACAGAGGGATTCTTGGAGTCAACATCCATAGATCCTTCTAAGTACCACCCAAGTTGATAGGGTTGTTAAGAAGGCATACGGTGTGTTGGCTTACATTAGCAGGGGGATTGAGTTGAAGAACTGTGAGATCATACTGCAGCTCTACAAAACCCTGGTTAGACCATGCTTGGAATATTGTGTTCAGTTCTGATTGCCTGTTTAGAGATGGTGGACAGGCGACTTACTAGGATGCTGCCTGGACTGGAAGGCATGCCTTATAAAGAAAGGTCGAGGGAGCTAGGGCTTTTCTCATTGGAGTGAAGAAGGCTGAGAGGTGGCTTGATAGAGATGCACAAGATGATGAGAGGCATAGATAGAGTGAAAGCCAGAGACTTTTTCCCATGGTGAAAATGTCTATTGCAAGGAGGCATAATTTTAAGGTGATTGGAGGAAGATTCAGGGGAGGTGTCAGAGGTAGGTACTTTACATAGTGAGTGGTGGGTGTATGGAATGCACTGCCAGCAGTGGTAGTAGAATCAGATACATTAGGGACATTTAAGCGACTCTTGGATACACAAATGAAAGATAGTACAATGAAGGGTATGTAAATTAGTCTGATCTTAGAGTAGGATTAAAGATCGACACAACATTGAGGGCCAAAGGGCCTGTACTGTGCTGTACTGTTTTGTGTTCCATGTTCTATGAAAATAAGTTAATCAATGGTGAGCTATATGTGGGAATCTAATCAATGGATTCAGGGTTCATGTATAGAACAGATTCCTGGGAATAAATTACAGGTTGAATCTAACTGGAGGGATCGTTGAGTTAGAGAGAATAACGGTCAGCCAACAGCGAGCTACACACAAGAATCTAATTGAGGGATTAGATGGTTAATCTGTAGAATATTGGATACCTGAATGATGAACAATTGCTTTATATTCTCAATGATCTTTTGCAGTATTTGTGCATCTAAAATGTATAAGAATTGCTAATAAATAGTGAGTTAATTAATGGCGAGTCTGAAAAGATTCTGGGCTCAATGCCAGCTGTTGCTGCTATACAAAGGCAGGATGGTGAAATTGGTGCTGCAATCTCTCAGTGCTCACTGAGATTAATTTTCTGTGGCATTCTCAGTACCACACTATCTAAACAAATATATCACAGACTGTCAGAGAGGCTGCTGTCTACTCCCCTTCGAGTGCCTGTTCTGCAACAGAAAACAATTGATGTGTTTACAACTGTCCTCAGTTCTTTACTGAGAAACATAATGGTCAGCTTGATCCTCTTGTGGGGAACAATCCAGGATGGCACCAGTTATTGTTGATGAAGAGAAAGAGTGGAAGGGAGAGAAAAATAGGAGGAAAATGGTCCCTCTGGTTAACTGACTATGCTTCTTCCTGTTTCCATAAAGACACAGACAGCTTCGACACAGCTGATCATTTTCTGCTGTTTTGCCCTCAATCGCTGCCCATTGTTGGGGGTCACAACAAATATATTCGCACTGAACATTCACAAATGGGCATTTCTCAGAGGTGCTGAATGGATTGTGATTAGGAAGAGGATCCTTTTGCTGACTTATCCCGCTCCCAAACCCAGGAACAATGAAATTAATTGAATCCCTCTAAATTGTCCCTCCTCTTCAGCTTCACAGGTTGTATTATCAGCTCAGCTCATTAGCATCTTCTCAAGGGCAATTAGGGATGGGCAATAAATGCCAACTTGGCCAACAATGTCCCCATTCTGTGAAAGGAATATTTAAAAGATTACACAGGTTGGAATCCCCTTGCTCTGTAAAGGTTTGTGCTGTAACACTGGCTCACAATTTTGGCATGATCTGATCATGTATCTCACTGCTGTTTGTGGATCTTGGTGTGTACATTATCGTGTTTCCTACATTGCACCAATGACGATATGTCTGAGCCGTTAAGTTCTGAACTGACTAGAAAGCTCTCTGGGATGCTCTGAATTTGTGAAAGGTGCCACATAAATGCAGGTTCTTACCTCCTTTCGTGCCTACTTTATTAACCAGGCGATTGCCTTTGGCACTACAGCTTTAGCTTGTTTCCATGTCCCGATGGCATCCATTACCTCTCTCTTGTGCACTGCTTTGGACTGTCACTCACCACGAAGACTGTCACTGGTGGTGAGTGTCACACATTATCTCCCTGGTTCTAATCGCAGCTAAAGTCAGTCTTGATTTCACCATCATCCACGGTACTCACATCTCAGCCTGACAGAGACATTCTGTCTCACCGAGCAATAATGGATTTCAGCTCGATCACATTGCAATGATCTTTCAATGATTCCCGCACCTGTCCTTATGAATAATCACTTCATCATGACGACTGATCACCAGCGTAGTCATGCTAGGTTTAAGTGTGAGGTATTTGCATGCAAGACTTGGAAAGGACTTGGTAAGAGATGGAGTGAGACGGGTGCTATTTCAGCTTCATTTACAGCTTATGTGCCAGACCCACAGACTTCTAGATATGAGGTTCCTTTCCTGCTTGACACTGCAATCAATTGATTAATCGATCATAAGTTCCATTGTGCTACATTCTCCTGTGCTCAGATTAGAATACAACGTGTCTGGAGTTCTGCCTGCACAATGAACAGCTTGCAGACCTGTCCTTGACTGCACTGAATTGAAAGAAAAACAAATGCAAGCAAATTAAACTATTCTTCATTAATTCTTTATTCCACTCTCTCTTGGACACCATTACTCTCTCTAGGGATTGTTCCACAGAAACAGTGCTGTCTGGGCTGTAGTTCTGAGGAAAGGGTCATTGGACATTAATGCTGATTGCTGTCCACCGATGCTGCCAGACGTGCTGAGCATTTTCCAGCAATTCCTGTTTTTGTTTCTTCCTGGGGCTTCCTGAAGGTTGGAGATCAATAACTGAGGGAATTCCAGAATCATTTCTACATTTTGGGGGACTGTGGGTGACCGGAGGACACTTATAGCTGCCATGGGCATCCACTTCATGATATTTCAAGGGAGTGAATTGACACCCGTGCAGAACTGTGTTTATTCTTTTGATTTTCTATCCGTTCCCTTCGTCCTTTCAGCTGTGTTCACCAAAAGAGGCTGTCAGATTTACAATGTACTTGATGCTCGTTGTCCCCATCGGTTTCACAAGAGAGTAGGCACATTAAGGCTTCCCCAGTTTTTTCTGAAACACTCCCAGGATAGGAACAGCATGGCATTAGATACAGAGTAAAGATCTCTCGCAGTGGCCCAATCAAACACTTTCAGGGAAGGTGCAGCAAAGTTAGATACTGAGTAAGCTCCCTCTTATAATATTTGTCATTGGAACATAGATACATGAGTGGGCCATTTGCCCTCTCAAGCCTGCTCTACCATGCAATATGGTCATGGCTGACCATCCAATTCAATACCTATTGCCTCACTATTCCCATATGCCTTTGCATCATTGTATTTAAAAATCTGTCAACCTCTACTTTAAACAGAGTCAATGATTGATCTTCCACAGCCCTTTGGAGGAGAAAATTCCAAAGATTTACACACGTCTATGGAAAGAAATAGCTTCTGAATTCATTCCTAAGTAATTTCCCAACTTCTGCTGAAATTTTGTCCCCTGGTTCTAGACTCTCCAACGAAGGGAACCCTCTTACCTGCATCTATCCTGTCTGTCCTATTAAGTACAAGAACAAGGAACACAAAACAATACAGCACAGAAAGAGGCCCTTCAGCTCTCCAAGCTAGCACCAACACATTTTGTCCTTCCGTGTTAAAATTAAAAACATTTTATAGATTTCAATGAGATCACCCCTCATTCTCCAAAACTCTGACAATACCAGCCTAGTTTCCCCAATTGCTCTTCCAATGACATTCTGGGAACAAGTTGGGGAAAGATTTGGTGTAATGTCACAATGTCAATAACATTCTTCCTCAGCTAAAAGGATCCACACTCCTGATGCAGCTTAACCAAACTCTTACACAACTGAAGGATGACACCACTACCCCTAAACTCTTGCAATAAAATTAAAGTTGCCATTCGCCTTCTGAACATCTTGCACAGACATCGTTGCCTTCAATAACTTACTCACCTGGACACCCAAGTCTCTTTGTACACCATAATTTAAGAAATACTCATCACAACAGTTCCACCTACTAAAGTGGATAGCCTTATATTTCTTCACATCATATTCCATCTGCTATACTTTTGACCACTCACCAAGCCTGTCCAATCTCCCCAAATTCACTTTGCATGTTCCTCACATTCCCACATACATTCCCACTCAGCTTTGAGACATCAGCAAATTTGGAAAAGTCCCCACTTCTCTGACATATATTGTGAACAGTTGGGGTCCAAGTACTGACTTTTGTAGTGTCCACCCCTTCCCACAGCCTTCCATCATGTGAATTGACCTATTTATTCCTATTGTCTATTTTCTGCATGTTATCCAATCCTTACTGTCAGCCCATTACTGACTCACCCATGTGTTTTAATTTTTGCTAACCAACCTTATGTGGGTGAATTTATCAAAAATTTTCTGAAAATCCAAGTATACTGCATTCATAAGAATATAAGAATAGAAATACGGGTTGGTGACACAACCTCTCAAACCTGCTCTACCATTTCATATCATGGGCGGCACGGTGGCTCAGTGAATAGCATTGTTTTCTCAAAACACCAGGGCGCTGGATTCAATTCCACCCCTGGGCAACTGTCTGTGTGGAGTTTGCACATTCTCCCCGTCTCTGCGTGGGTTTCCTCTGGGTGCTCTGGTTTCCTCCCACAATTCAAAGATGTGCAGGTTAGGTAGATTAACCATGCTAAATTGCCCATAGTGTTCAGGGATGTGCAGGTTAGGTGCATTAGTCAGGGGTAAATGTAGAGGAATACAGAAAGAGGAATGGGTCTGGGTGGGTTCCTCTTCAGAAGGTCAATGTGGACTTGTGAGCTAAATGACCTGTTTCTGCACTATACGGATTCTATGATCATGGCTGATCCCAACTTGGCATCCATTTCAGTTTTCTGCCATTACTAATTAAGAATCTGTCAATCTTCTCCTCAAATGTACTTAATGCTCTGGAATTCACTGCACTCTGGGGTAATGAGTTACACAGATTCATAACCCTTTTTAAGCAGTAATTTCTCCCCCTCCCCTATAACCTCCCATTCTAGATCATCTCACATGAGGAAGCATCCTCTCTACGTCTACATTGTCAATTCCCTTTCACATCTTATATATCTTATTGAGATCTCCTCTCATTCTCACAAATTTCAGAGATTATAGGCCTACACAGTCCAATCCCTCTTCATAAGACAAATGTACCAGCTCTGGAAACAATCTAGTCAACCTCCAATGAATTGCCTCTACCTCAACTCAGTCTCTCCTCAAGGAAGGGGAACCCAATTCCATGCAATACTCCAGGTTCTGTCTCATTAATGCCTTGTACAGTTGTAGTAATGACCCTCTGACCACCACTTCTGTATTCTAATTCTCTCACAACAAATGCCAAAATTCCATTTGCCTTCCATATTACCTGCTGCACCTTCACCCACCCCTTTTTCAATCCTGTTAGCAATATCCTCAATTACTCCAGCAGGTTCATCAAGCAAGATTTCTCATTCACAAAGTCATGCTGACTGTGCTAGAGCAGGACAATATTCTACCAGTGTCCATTTATTATGGGCTTTATAATAAATGACAACATTTCACTAGGAATGATATAAAGTTTACAGATCTGAAGTCCCCCATTTCCTCTTTCTGTCCATTCTCAAATAGTATGGTGATACTTGCTATTTTCCAGTCCACATGAGCCATTTCAGGATCTATAAAATTTTGGAAGATGATCACCAAGCATCTCTATAGCTACCTTTTTAAATACTTTGAGTAGTAAGATATCAAGTCCAAAGTCTTATCAACCTCTGTCTTTCTTTCTTCAATACAACCTTCCTATTAAAACTAAGTATCTTCAATTCCTCATTTTCCTTACTAACTTGGATCTCTAATTCTGGCAGTATTTTGTGTCTTCCTCAGTGTAAATGAGTGAGAGATCTCAGTGTCCATATACATAGATCCTGGAAATCCCAGATTGACAGGGTTGTTAATAAAGCATAGGGTGTGTTAGCTTTTATTGGTAGAGGGATTGAGTTTCGGAGCCATGAGATCATGCTGCGACTCTACAATACTCTGGTGCAGCTGCATTTGGAGTATTGTGTAGAGTTCTGGTCACCGCATTATAGGAAGGATGTGGAAGCTTTGGAAAGAGTTCAGAGGAGATTTACTGGGATGTTGCCTGGTATGGAGGGAAGGCGTTATGAGAAAAGGCTGAGGGACTTGAGGCTGTTTTCGTTAGAAAGAAGAAGGTTGAGAGGTGACTCAGTTGAGACATACAAGAGGGTTAGATAGGGTGGACAGTGACAGCCTTTTTCCCCAGATGGTGATGGCTAGCACGAGGGGACATAGCTTTAAATTGAGGGGTGATAGATAAAGGACAGATGTCAGAGTAGGTTCTTTACAGAGTAGTAGGGGCGTGGAATGCACTGCCTGCAACAGTAGTAGACTCGCCAACTTTAAGGGCATTTAAATGGTCATTGGGTCAACTTATAGGTGAAAATGGAATAGTGTAGGGTAGATAGGCTTCAGATTGGTTCCACAGGTCGCGCAACATCGCAGGCCGAAGGGGCTGTGTTACGCTAATGTTATATTTTCTATGTTCCATTTGAATTTTCTTTATCAGTATTCTCAGTCCTTTGTTGTTATATTCTAAAATACACTTAATCCTAATCTTTACCACTATGCTGGCATGTTGTAAATACTTTCTTTTAACCTTATACAGTCCTGAAATTTATTCGTTAGCTCTCTTTTGGCTGAAATGGTTGGCTCACCTCTTTGGGGGTGGGTTAGACCTTGAAATAATGTACAATTGCTGGAAACTATGTAATAATTCTTTAAAGACTATTTATTGCTTAAGAACTATTATACCTTTTAATGTAATTTTCCAATCCAGCTCAGTGAGTTTGCCCCTCACATTTTTATAATTTCCTCTGTTCAAATTTAACACGCGGGCTTCAGGTGGAACTGCTTCACTTGAAAACATAATATAAATCTTTGTCATATTATGATTCCTAAAGGTTCTTTTACAAAACTATTCACGAGCCTTTTTTCATGACATATTAGTAGATATAAATTAGCCTGCTGTCTGGATTGTTTTTCAAATGTTCTAGCTAATACTTTAGAAACTCATCCTCCATGACATTAGATTTAGAATTTATTGTTATGCGTATTCAAGTGCAGAAGTATAGCGAAAAGTGGATAATGTTGCCACACATGGCACCTTTAGTGTTCATTAGGATATCCAATATTTATGAAGTCACCTGGGATTATTGTATAATCCATACTACATGTCTAATTAATCTCTTGATCAAACCACGCCCATTCTATGACTATGTCTTAATTGCCTATAAACAACTCCTACCATTATTTGCTGACCCTTGATATTTTTAGCTCCACTAGAATAGATTCCCACTTTGTTATTTTGATCTGAGCCCCTCCATTACTAATGTCCTGATCCCATCCCTTATATTTGGCACAATGCTACCTCTTTTTCATGTTTGCTTTTCCTTCTTAAATGTTGAATATCTTTCAGTATTCAGATCCCAGTCTTTTTTACACCACAACCATATCTCATATTGTCAGTTAGCTTATATCCATTTATCTCCATCTGTGCGTCTAAATAATTGACATCTTGAGAACATTGTGTAATTACATCACCCAACACTCCAAAGACAGGTGCTTGCAGTACTACAGAGTAAAACTCCCTCTAAGCTGTCCTTCAAACACTTTGAGATCCAGGTTATGGTGTGGGGTTAGTTACAGAGTACAGCTTCCTCTCAGCATGCACATCGAGCACTCTGAGGTCAGGAATGGCAAGGTTAGCTCCAGGTAAGCTCCCTCTGCTTAGTACCTTCAAATATTCTCTGATAAGGTATAGTACCCGTGAGATGAAGTTGTAAGTTCCCTTTGCATTCTGTTATCAAACATTGCAGGTCAGGTAGGATACAGGCTAGACAGAATGTAACGCTTCCAGTGTCTCGCTCCTCTGGCCTGACAGCATTCTTTAATTCAAATAGTTTTGCACCAGCTAAGACATTTCCATTTCCCCCACCAGCTGTCCTTTAGACCTCTGTCTGCATGATTGACAAGCTAGGAGACATATATAGACAACTTGCACCTTGGACTGGAGTTCTGTGAGGACTGTGGTAGGTTTTCACCAGGGACAGCATTGTACCTGAACCAGATCCCACCCAACACCCCCTATATTGGCTGTCACTTAGTCTGATCCTGACAGCCTTGTTCTGTCAGAGCAGTCACAGACTGCAGACATTGACAGGGCTAACTGCGTGGTATTAGCCTGTCAGGAGCTGAGAAATGAAGACAGTTGCATGTTATTAGTGCCTTCATTGCCTGCACTCCCTTACTGAACACTTCAATCTCACCACACTGCAGACAGCAGCACATTGCCGCAAAACATTTCCTCAGCTTCTGTTAACTCTTTGAGGGGCACCTATATCAGGGGTGGAATATTATAGAGGCAGATTGATGTAAGCTACGGCAAAACTTGTGACAAAAATCAGACAAGAGATCCAATGAGACTGATCTTAATGTGTTGCTCTATCTTTTATACTTTTCACAACCAGCACAGTGAGAGCTGGTATGTTGCCAATTCAGAGGAAATCTTTGTATATTAAACACCTTATTGATGGTCCAACTTGCCTCATTAATATTCAGTTTCTAATCTTATTGAACATGTTAAACAAGCTAGATAGCGTGGAAACTTGAGATGCAAAGTCTGTACCTGATAATTAAAACTTGCCACTTGCTCTGAAATTGCTCGATGTGGGACCCTACGCCCCAACATTTCAGGACCTGCTCCAAGGGCACTGGTTACATGCACCCCACATCCACACATATTGGCATTTGATATGCATCAGTACCTGTTAACAACTTCCATGACACACACTTGATTCACTTGTAGCACGGACCTGAACGTATCCCTATACTTCCAATTGTACCTGCAAATTTTAATCGTAGTGCTGTAGCTAGGTCACTGTGTGCTCATGAACAAGCATCCAACTCCTGGACTGGGCCAGACTGCATCTCTGGTCAGCTCATTTGCTGTCTTAAAGCTCACTCACTTTCAGCCTACTTGGATGCTCACAGCGTCCCTGCCTTTCCTTTCCATTGTGCACTTTGGCCCCTGAGCCAGAGACACTGAGCTTACTTTGATATTGCTTTGCCATTTAGCGCGGACACAGAGGAACAAAACTTTTCATGGCTTTAGTCAAGTCAAGAAGACAGTTTTAGATCAGGGAGCCCTGGAATACAGTGAGTGATGGGTAGCCTTCGACAGCTTGTGAATGGTCAGCCAGCCAGAGGGACAGCTCCTCCATTTAAAGGATAATGAGCCAAATGTTGGTCAGAATATCACTTGTTCTTCGTCTTTCTGTCCTTTTCAGGTGACAAGGCAGGTATTAATGGAAATGAAAGTAGGTGATACAGTTGGTGCAGGGGGGAATGGTGTCCCAAGTGAATGAATAGGCACCACAGCGGGCATGCAGGGTTTGTGATGGGACTGGAGAAGCTAGCAGCAAAGATGTTGCAGGTATTAATGAGAGTGGAAGAATATGATCTTTGATGGGATCTGGATACAGCAGCAGAGATACAGTAAATGTGAGATATCATGGGGGCAGTTACACTGGCAGGGTGATAAAAGATGTTTACTGTCCTACAGTACTGGGCATTCCTTCAGATGGCTGAGACTGCTTTAACCCAGGTGGCAAGCTCACACCAGGTTCACATGTTCTGGTGTAATGACCTTGACCTTCCTTTATGCTAAGTGTGACTTTAGCCAACAGAAAGATCCTCATTTTTATCAATTTTGCCAGTGCCACTTGAAGCCACACTCAATCAAATGCAATTGCAAATGCAGCCTCCAGCATGTTCCATCTTGAGCCTAGTTCTCCAGTCCATATTTAGACTGGAATGACGTCAAGAGCTGAGTGGCCCTGGTGAAATCCAAACTGAGTGTCAGTGAGCAAGTTATTGTTGAGCGAGGCCCAACTGATAGTATTATCGATGACCCCTTTCATCACTTTGCTGATGTTTGAGAACAGAATGGTCGCGCAGCAAGTGGTCCGATTGTAATTTTGTGCTGGGACATATTAGCTGCTTGCTTGTAGCTGTTGTCTTTTTGAAATACATTAAGTAGACCCCAGTGGAGGAAAAGCCTATAGCATTGATAGTGTCTTAGCCACCATTCCTTCCTCAACCAGCAAAAGAACAACTCAAAACTCAACTTACCCACTATCTGTGGGACTCACATCCAAACTGCTGACTGTTTTGACTACAAAACCCTATATTTCAAAGGTACATTCATTGTCTATGAAGAACTTTGGGATGCCCTGCAGATATGATAAAGTGCCAAATAAACATAGTCCATTCCTTTCAAGTCAAAGAAATGTCATGGCTATATGAGAATATGCCTCTGGATTTGTTTGGTTAATTATCACAGGATTTTTCTCTCTAACCTTAATCCCTTATTTGTAAAATCTGCATATTCCATTCCCTAAATCTGCATACTCCTGCCCCAAAATCTGCATACTCCATCCCTAAATCTGCATACTCTTTCCCCTAAATTGCCTGAAAAGTGTATCAAGCGCTGAAATTCACGACCTTTTGATTTTTACTCTCTGTGAGTTTAACCATGACACTACAAAACAATGGGTCTGTATCTCCACGGAACTTACGTTTGAAGTTCAGATTTGAAGAATGATCATTGTTTGGATTGATGAGAGAGTGCTGTGCATTTCTGAGGATGGTGAATCCATAGAGAAAGAGAAAAGTTGAGCTTCAGAACAAACTTTGTCAATTAGAGTGTCACTTTAAAATTTCTTTGAAGAGGACTTTGAGAGAATGAGGAGAGATGAAACCAAGACTTTAATCTTAGCCAAAAGTGGAAATGGCTGGAGAAATTCAATAGGTCTGGCAGCAGCTTTTGGATCCAGGGGGCTTTATTGTTGAACATTAACTCCTCTTTCGCTCTACAGACCTGCTGAGTTTTGCCAGCAATTTCTGTTTTTGTGTCTGATTTTCAACACCCACATATATTTGTTTTGTTTAGGTTTTAAACTTGGGTTTTTATCTCACTCATTTCACACCTTGGAGCTCAGTGATTGTTTTTTTTGAGTGCTGAACTTGTGCACAGAAATCCAGGCCGACACATCAATGCAATTCTGAGGGAGTGTTGCACTGTCAGAGGTGTTGTCCTTTGGATGAGCCGAAAACTGAAGCTGCATCAACCATCCCTGGTGATTCAATGGTACTATTTAAAAGAATAGAGGAAAACTCCAGGTGTCCTGGTCAACATATATCATTTAACAAGATTTACAAAAAAAAACACAGATTATCTGGTCACTATTGCATTGCTGCTTGTCATGTTTCAAGGTACAAAGAGTACCTTGCCAAAGTACTTAATTGATTGTAATGGATTTTGGGTTGTTCTAAAGTTATGAATGGCATCAGATAAAGGCAAATTTTCTTTAAAATAATTCCCAATTTACTACCAGAATCAAATCCTACTAAGGTCCCTGCAGCTTTGAAATGTTGATAGCGGTGTAGATACAGAACACATCAGCACCTTGTCAACTCAGACAGGGTTTAGGAGACTTTCTGCTTCTCGTGATATTGCTTCGGAAAGTCTGAATATCACTCTCACTGATCTACTGGCAGGTGATTTTTCAGTCTAGAGGCAGGTTGGTGCAGGTAAAGCATAGACTGGAGAACCCAAGGAACCAACTGGCACTATTATAGAAAAATTAGTTCCTTTGTTTCTCTGCCAATTGTGCTTCAGTGGACAGCATTGTCCATTCTGAGTCAAAAATGTTGGCTTCAAATCGCATGGCTGGGAATTGAGAAGCTGAAATGTCAGAATGGGACTGAAGGGATTTTGGCATTGCCAAAAAGTGCTGTCCTTTTGGGTGAAACATTAAATTGAGGCCCTTTGGATCATCTCAGCTGGGTATAAAATATCTTCAAGGGAGAGTTATTGCGGAATCCTGGACAATATTTATAGCATTAGTAAGAAACTGCTCATTTGTTCAATATGATGTTACAATTAATGTGCAAGGAGACCAGCTTTTGCTCATAAGCTAAGGGACATTTTGGTATCTGACCAGGTTTGTATAGTAGACTTAAGTATGGAGTAGAACACAGCTGGGAAGAGTTCATGCATGCAGAAGCGAATGAAACAAAAACTAAAATTGTGAGTCAGGACATAAGCCTCAAATATGAGAAATTTGGTAATTAATCAGAAGTGACTGTCCTTATTGACCTAAAACATCGAGATTGACATTCAGACTTTCTGAAGCAATCCCATGAGAAGCAGATAATCTCCAGGTCACCAGGTTTTGGTTACCATGCTAGTTGCAGCTTGCTTTATACAGTTTTCCTACTCCACTTCCTGCAACAGTGACGAAATGTTTAAATTACTTCCACAGAAGACTTGTTCCAGAGAAGAGTCATACTGGATTTGAAGCATGAACTCTGTTTCTCTCTTCACAGATGCAGCCAGACTTGCTGAGTTCCTCTCGCATTCTCTTGTTTTATTTCAAAATAATTTCAGAAGCTATGTCATGCTTTAGGAGGTCCTAAAATCATGAGAAGTTCTGTATAAATGTAAGTTCCTTCTTTATTCTGACTACCTTGTCAGAAAAAATGTATCAAATGTGTGTGATTGCCATGTTATCAAAACTGAATTGCACATCTTCTGATTGCCAATACTTTCTCCTGAATGGCTTGTCACTACAGGACATTGGTGAGGCTGTATCTAGAGTACTGTGTACAGCACTGGGCACTGTGCTTACAGAACAATGTTAATGCACTGGAATTGGTTTAGAGAAGGTTTACAAGACTAATATCTGAAATGAGTGGATTACCTTATTGGAAAATGTTGGACAGACTAGGCCTGTGTTCTGAAGGTTAGAGGTGACTCAATTGAAACATGTAAAACCCTGAGTGGCCTTGACCATGTGAATGTTGAAAATGTGGTGCCTCTTGTGGAAGAATCTAGAACTAGGGTCATAATTCTTTTCTCCCAGAGGGTTGTGAGTCTCTGGAATTCCCTTGCAGAAAAGGCAGTCGATGTAGAATCCTTAAGTACAGAAGAACCTCAATTATCCGAATATCAGTTATCCGAAAATCAGATTATCCGAAGGAGATCTTGAGGTCCCGATAGAAACATTACATCAAAGACGTGTTTCCAACAGTGATACAGTCTTTTGTTAATAGTGATTAAACAGGCAGTGTCTCCAAATGACTGAATGCCCACCTTCTCTCTCTGCCCACACTTTCCCTAGAGTTCTACACAGGGGTGTACCCTAGACCTGCCTTCCCCAGATCATCTGACTGACATTGTTATTTACAGGGCAGAAGTGGAACCTGTCAAAAAGGTGCAGTACAACGTTGTGCGCATGGCTGCGGCTGTATGTGTATGTTATTTGGAGACTTACCCCACAAAGGTAGCAGCAGCAGCAGCAGCAGCAGTCTTGTTGTTGGTTTCCAGTCCGGCTGCCCCAGAGAGGATAGGGGTGCCCGGGGGGTGTTGTGGAGAGGTGGCACGGGGCGGTGTTGGACAGTGTGGGGGAGGGGGGTGGATGGGGGGGCAGTATTGGACAGGGGGGGAAGATGGGAGGGCGGTGTTGAACACGGTTGTGGGGGCGGACGGGGGGTGGTGTTGGAAGGGGGTAGGGACTCGGTGTGCTGTTGCCTTGTCTCCTGAACAAAGAGCTGACTAAACAGAAAGCTCCAAGCCCCAGAAGAAAGGCATTTAATCGATTAACCAAATAATCGATTATCCAAATGAAATAGTGCCCGCCCATCATAATTGAAGTCCCGCTGCATTTTGAAGGCAGAGTTAGATAGATTCTTGATTACCAAGGGGATGAAAGATTATCGGGGAGATGGGAATATGGATTAGATTAGATTACTTTTAGATTAGATTACTTACAGTGTGGAAACAGGCCCTTCGGCCCAACAAGTCCACACCGACCCGCTGAAGCGCAACCCACCCATACCCCTACATTTACCCCTTACCTAATACTACGGGCAATTTAGCATGGCCAATTCACCTGACCCACACATCTTTGGACTGTGGGAGGAAACCGGTGCACCCGGAGGAAACCCACGCAGACACGGGGAGAACGTGCAAACTCCACACAGTCAGCCGGGTCTCAGGCGCTGTGAGCCAGCAGTGCTAACCACTGTGCCACCGTGCCGCCCACGAAGTTGAAGTTAAATTCAGATCAGCCATGATCTTAATGATTGCGGAGCAGGCTTGAAGGCCAAGTGGCCTCATCTTATTCCCTGTTTCTACTCAACTACCCAACAGATATCTGGGAATCACTGGCCCAAGACCATTCAAAGTGGTGAAGGAGCATCCAGGAAGGCACCTCGAGACTTGCCATCAAGAAAAAATGGAAACCAGGCAAAAACCATGAAAGGAGCACACTGCCACACCAACATCTCACCCACCCCTTCCCTGAGACCACCATCTAACCCAAGTGTAATAGACCCTGCAGTAGCTGCATCGGTCTGTACAGTCACCTCTGGACTCACTCTGAAAGCAGAAGAGAGTCATTGTGGTCTGTGAGGGATGGCTGATGATGACTCATCAATGCCTTCATTGGCAGAGGCATGCCTTGGGCACAACAGACGACTGTAAAAGGCAATCAGCTTGAAGTAATGAAGATGCTCCTGACAATGTCACAGAGTGGATTTAGATATTGCTCTATGACAAGAAGACAATGTGTGCGATAGGTCAGCATGATGTTGGCAAACCATGCACTGGGTGAAGCTGCTGATCCTGGAGACGGCTACACCATAACCAAGTAAATCAAAGTAAATCATTGTCAATTCATTTTTATAGATGAACACTTACAGTGAAGGGTCAGTGAACTGAAACTGGGACATTTGGCTAGTGGCAGGGCGACATGAAGGAGGTGGAAAAAGAAATTCAAAGAGATGCACAGACTGTTGGACTGGAAGAATTGCCAAGAGGAATTAAGTTTGCAGCTTCTTTGGCAACGTTCTGCCAGTTCTGATGAAAATCTGGAGCAGAATAACTTCATCTGGGTTGTTTATCTTCTTTACGACAGCTGTGGAATCGATGAGTGGGAACACAGCTAATGAGGCGTCCTCTTGGTTTGACTTCATCCATCTGCTGCCCATCTCCCTGCCTTTACCCAACAACTGCAACAACTGCCGATAAAATCGTCTGCTGCTTTTACCCTGGCAACGGTTGCAGCCCAGGAAAGAGAGAGAAAGTGGCTGTCAGTAATGGATCAACAATCACCATCACAGCTGGCCCTCCAACAACACGGCTCATTATCCAGCACACTGCAGTGAATAACCCACTTTTTAACCCACCAACAAAACACGAAACATTGCATTCTCATCAGGAATCAATCGATGGACTGGATTCCAAATCTGTTGACATGTGCTCCTGGTGAAGTTGAGCCTCAGGGTACAATCAGAGTTAACTCTGTTTCTCTGGAATTCCCTTCATTAAAAAACAGTGGGTGGAAAACTTTTCAGTAGTTTTAAAGGGATAAAAGCTTATTGGGGAATGTAGAGTTGAGGTCAAAATCAGATCAGCCATAATCTTATTGAATTGTTGAACAGACCTGAAGGGCTGATTGCCACTCGTCCTCCTTGTTTGTATGTCTGTAAGTCCATTACAATCATGAATGAAGCAAAAGATTACTTCCTTCTCAGATTTCTGGAAGAGTACAGGATAAACCTATGGATGGGGACTGGAGCTGTACCATGAGATGGCATCGGGAATCAGAATTGTTGGTTGCAATGGAAAGCAAAGATCCTACCGTCCTGATAGTCACATGATGCAATGATAATGGTATCATTGACTAATATAAGTAGTCAATTTCTACAAACTGACAGACCACAGACCAGGACATGTGGTGAGGAAGATTTCAGTGGTGGAGAGCTTTGGGAATCAAAGACTGAAAGTCATCAATCTCTCCAAATTATTGTACACTAAACGCATGCCATATCTCAAGTTACTCACATATAGTGTACTCCAAATCTTATCTTCTTTAAATGATAAAGTACCCGAGACACAAAAGGAGTGGTGCAGAATCTTTAAATCACTGTCATTAGTCCTTGAGATTGATATTCTCATTGCTTGGGTTTTGCAGTCTCAGGTGTCCCGTATTCTCTTAGACTCGCAGCTTGTTCTCTGTTGGGCTGTGTCATTGTTCAAAGGATGCCAGTCTGCAGGTGAATTGTAGCAAGAGATTATTGGCAACTGCAGAGGGATGTTTGTCCATGACCTGTTCCTGAATTGGTGATACAGGTGGGCTAATAGCAACCAAGTCAAGAGAGGCTTTAGAATGGAACCTGTGCCTTTTGTGGTCTGAAATGACTGGGAAGTACCAGATAAGTCATTGGAGAGCAGTGGATTGATAATCAATGCGTGGCCAGTGCTGGGGGAAAGAAAAAAACTCATGCTCTGATGACTGTACTTCAATGTCTGATTTCCTTTCAAACATTCTGAAGGTGCAGCAGCAGATCTTGAACTCCTTTGCCTTGTCCATCATTCCATTAAATCAGTGCAGATCTGCACTTTCCCACTTTTATTTGCATGACTAAGTGCTTCTTGTTTTGCCTCTTGACAGACTGAGTTAAGAGAGGCTAAATTGTATTAACTGGAAAATGGGGCCAATACTTAGAACGCCAATGGCATGCAAGTTCAATGCAGACAAGAGGTTGATTTTATGGTATTTTGATTTCTGTGTGCTGTCAGACTTCATCGTTTAGTCGTCCGCATCAGCAGGGAGTCTAAAATCACAATTCTTGTTATTCTGAACGTTAGGAAACAGAATTCTCAAAACGTATTTGGGTGGGTCATTTTGACCAGTGCATCGAGAAAGAACAGATGTGAACTTAGTTTGTGGGAATGGAACTGGGAAGTTTGAAGGAAAAGCAGTGGGAGAGAATTTTGGTATTAGCGATCATAATTCAGTTAGATTTATTTCAGTTATGGCAAAAGATGAAGACAAACCAGGAGTAGGTATTTTAAATTAGAAAAAGGCTAATTTTACTGAGCTAAGAGACTGGAAATAACGATTTGAAGGTAAATCAATGTCAGAACAATGGAAGGTATTCAGGAAGGAGATAAAGAAGATTCAGAATGTAATAAGGACTGAACTAACAATGTCATCGATTAACTTTTGGTTGCATATTACAAATATAGTTGTACTATAAGAAAGTATTTAAGGAATGATATATCTAATTCAGATTGGTTCGCATTGAATTTATGAACTTGATCTTTGTGGGAATACAATGTTTAAGGGAGTGGAGAACAGTTAAGCCGTGTAAACAAGCACTTAACAGGAACCACTGTGTGAAGTGTTTTGTGTGCTGCTATCGTTGTGAGGATAAGTGCAATGAAATGATCACAAAGTCCACAATTATAAGGGCACAGGGTCAAAGCCAAGAGTAGCAAGAACTCAGATTGTGAGGGGACTCACAGGAAGAATCTCATTAAAATACTCTAGAACGTCTTTTGATTCAATGAGGACATTGTCATGATCAGAGAAATGAGAATCCTTGAAACTGTGTGAAGTTCCACCCGTGATTCAAGGAGATACAGCTGCTTAGCTATATAGGGAATGGTTGGGGGATTTTGACGATTTAAAAAGTTCATCTGGATACAATTCAGAGGAACTGAAATGAGGAGGAATTTCTTTACCCAGAGGGTGGTGAACGTCTGGAATTTTCTGATACAGAAATTAGTTGAGGCCAAGACATTCGATGCTTTCAGGGAGGAATTAGACATCCTTCTCTACAGTTAAGAGGTGTAGAAGCAGGAATAAGATACTGAGTTAGATGATCAGCCATCTTGAATAGTGTAGCAGGTTCAGAGGCTGAATGGCCTATTTCTGATCCTATTTTCTACGTTTCTACATTTTTGTCCATGATGATGTCATCCTCTCTAACCTCTCACAAGCCTGACCATGGAGGGAGTAACCAATATCTGATTGCCACAGGTTCAGAACACAGAGGGGTAGAAAGGTTTACCTTATGTATTCCTTGGTGAACAGCTGGTGTAGGCCAACATTTTGTTTTACCCCTTTAGCATCTCATCAGCATTATAGTTTAGAACAGAGACAAGGGTATTGTGAGTAACAATGACATGGTCTTGTGTCTCCTAGTCAGGTTAAAGAATAGTGCTTGAAGGAAAGTGTCTGTTTGTTTTTTTATAAAGACAAAGTCAGAAGCCCTGGGAGGAAGAGACCAGTAATTTTCTGTGGATCAAAGGAAACAAGTAAATATTGAAGGTCAAGGCTAGTATGAATAATTCAGTGTTATGGGTATCATGCCGAGAAGTGGGCATTTATACCTTGATCTCATGGTTTAAAGTAAGAAAGAGAATGGATGACACCATTGTTCTGTAATTTAAATGGTAAAACACAAACTAGGTTGAGAGGCTGCAGCTTCTGTCAGTCATTATAAAATAAGAATTCAATCAAATTAAAGTAAATGAATTTGCAAATTTGTTTTTTTTCACTGATGGGCCCTCCATGGTGTTAGCCAGCTGTTTACCAGCTATCAGTATATCCTTGTGATTTTGAAACATAGTTCAATAAAATTAGTTTGAATATTGCTGCTGGCATCCAGCCAGCAATATGGGGCAGAATGGTGGCTCAGTGGATAGCCCTGCTGCCTCCAGCACCATGGACCTGTGTTTGATTCCACCCTCGGGCGACTGTGTGGCATTTGCACATTCTCCAAGTATCTGCATAGGTCCCCTCCCACAGTCCAATGATATGCAGGTTGGATGAGTTGGCCATGCTTGATATCTGAGGGATGTACAGGCCCGGTAGATTAGCTAAATGCAAGGTCTGGATGGGTTGCTGTTCAGAGGGTCAATTTAAGCTTGATGGGCCAAATGGCCTCTTTCTACACTGTAGAGATTGCATAATGCCAGCATCATTATCTATTTTATTCAAATTGATTTTAAAGAAAGAATAAACCATGCATTATAGTTTAAGGAAGAATTACCTGATATATTGGAAAGAATAAATATAGTGAGGAAAAGTTAACATCCTTGAATCAGCAGTTCAGATGTAATGTATTCCACGTTGTTAAAAAAAAAGCAAGGAAAGATGGGCTCTGATTATTATTTTCCAGTTCTGCTGGCTTGATGCTGGAAGGTATAAAGGGATAGTCTTAGTTAGAAAAGATCAGTAAGCATAACTGCGATTGTGGGCAAAGTATTGGAAACATTTCTAAGAATCAGTACAAAGCATTTTAAGAAAAGCTCAAATTAATTCAGGTCAGTCAGTGTGAAGTGGTTATGGCAAGGTCATGTCTTGCTAATTTGGTTGCATGTTTTGTGAAGGTACCACTGTTCTCAATCAAATGCTCATTATCAACACTGTCCAACCTCACACACAAAGAATGACAGTTTATGTAAGACTATCAAAGAGGGAAAAATAAAGCCAATGAAAGGAGGACATGAATATTGGTTCACTGGGAAGGAGGACATGAATATTGGCTCACTGGGAAGAGCTCTCACCTCCAAATCCAGAGGTCTTGGTGTCAAGATCCACTCCTGAGAGTTGGGCACAGAACCTAAGCTGCCAAGGGGGAGTGCAGTGTTGAGGAGGTGCTGCACTGCCCGAGGTGCCATCCTTTGGGCAGAATCACAAAATACATCAGAGGACTATGTGGAAGAAGAGTGGGGCATTCTTCCTGAGATCCTGCTAATATTTAATTGATATGATAAAAAGATGATCTCATGACTGTCTTCAGGGAATTTACTGTCTGTAAATAGTCTGACATATTTCTTACATTCTGACATTGTCCATAATCTTGAAATGACTCATCGGCTCAAATTAAAGTGTTTTTGATGTCCTGAGATTGAGGAGGGCACAGTAGAAATGCGAGTCTGTCTTTTTGTTTATAGATTGATTCTGTTCAAACTAAAGCTAGTCGATTTCTGAAGTACAAAAACTGCAGCAATCTGCTACAGTGATGTGCCAATTGCAGGACGACATGCCAAGGGCTGCCTGGTGTTGCTGCATTCTGAACTGAATGAGGATTTCCAACTGTTTAAATACCCTGGTGGGTTAGTTACATACGGTTTGTCAGATCTGTTCATGAAAACACAAAGGAAACCATTATAGTATGTAAATTTTTTAGTTCATCAGTAATTGTAGGCAGGAATGAGTTGTCCTTTCAGAAGCAACATACCGGTAATCACAATGTTCTTTAATCCTATTAATTTATCACTACGGACAGAAACTAACCATTGCACCACCAATGCAATGCAAGTTAATGATGTGTCTACTGCAGTGATACAGGAATAAGTCTTTTTCAATAACACTCCAAGGCTCACTGGGTAGTGTTCACTTCTAGATTGAACTCCATTTCTTCAACACTTAATTAAAATTCTCAGCTCACACTCGAATGCAGTACTGAGGGAGTGTTACATTGTCAAAGCTGCTATTTTGCAGAACAAGCATTAAACTGAGCCCTCATCCTCCTTCTAAGTTGAAGATAAAAGATGTCAAATGCATTATTTTAAAGGAGAACAGGGGTCTTTTCTTCAGTGTCCTACATTTATCCCTCAGGTCCTGTCAGATAAATGAATTATCGTGACATATGACAGCTTGCTAAGCACAAACTGGTTGCCTTTTTCCGCATTACAGCAGTGGCTGACATTTTAAAAATGCTGTCGAGTGTTCTGAGGTTTTAAAAGGGGTAGGTCTTGCTTTTATATTGAGAAAACTCATCAAAGATGGTGAGGACGTTAACAAACACTGGAAGGAAGAATTGAGGTAATGCAAAAGGTATTTACTGGGCGATACCCAGATTAAATTATCAAATCCTAGAGAATGTGGGAGCAAAAGGGGAACAGAGAGAAGTTGGCAGGTTTAGGATTCTTGCAAAGTATCAAATAGACAGTATAGTAAATCTTCATTGAATCCACTGATGATGCACAAGGGAGTATGGAAGCTGAGAAGGACAATCCTATTACAATATTAATTACGTCAAAAAACACCAGAGGAAAGAATGTAACCAAATGACAGACGTGTTTTGTAGGATAGAAACAAGGGATCATTCCAGATCACAGATTCCTCCAATCAAAATCAGTGACCAGAAATGGTAATTTTGTCACTGATATTCATTTTAATAGAAACGCCTGAGATCCCTGAGGTAAATCTCATTCACATCTCGACATTTATTCAACAAACATCAGCAACCATTCAGTCACCAAGGAAGTCAGCCGCTTTAATAATCTCAACTAACCTCATGTTAAAGATTAAAGTTCAGATTAATACTTCATAACTGGCAGCAATGCGATCACATAAGCAACAATTGCATCTGTGAATTATTTTATGAAATGGCTAATTGGATATCCAATTAGGCTTACCTGGATTCCTAATGAGCTCCTTCTGCTCATGTCTAATATATTGGAATACACTGACCCATCAGAAACCAAAGCAAAATATTGAATAATAGGACTCTGGAATATACAGGCAGTCCCCAGATTGTCCACAAACTCCATTCTGGAGTCTGTTTGTAAATCGATTTGTACTCAAGTTGAAACATGAGCAGGACAATGGTAAGCAGCTGTTTGTATGTACAGAAAGCATATGTTGGATCTTTAAAATTAAACTGACTGAGCTTGGGGAACATCATTTGGGCAAAGACAATTGAATACCTCACCCAGGACATATCCTGAACAGATGGACTCTAAGTTAGCCCACTGCAAAACTCCAAACCAAAGCCAAGCCTGAGCCAAACAATTGACATTTGCTTCAGCATTTAGGCCAGCAAACAATTATAAATGCAGACTTGAGACAGCAAAAAAACTCCCACTAGACCAAAATTGAATAAGAAAGCTCATTAGTCAAAACAAGGAGCATGCACACCCAAGAAAGTCCAACTACATCTAGTTTGGAACAGTTAAATTGTTTAGCAATATCCAAATCAAAACTAATCAAAAAGAACATCTGATTAAATGGTCACCCAGTTCTAATGGAAGTCAATACTAGTGCGGCCGTTTCAGTGATCACAGAACCAGTCATTAACAAAATTCAGCCTGGACTTAGCCTTTACGTTTGTGCAAGACCTCAGCCAAACTGAGAACCAATACTAGGGAACCTTTGTAGGTTAAAGGCTGAAAATGTGTTGCTGGAAAAGCGCAGCAGGTCAGGCAGCATCCAAGGAACAGGAGATTCAACGTTTTGGGCATAAGCCCTTCATCAGGAATCTTTTGGTTGGTGGGGTGGTAGGTGAGAACCAGTGGGATTCTGTTCTGGTGGCGGTTGGAGGGGCGGGGCTCAAGGGCGGATGAGTGGGAAGTGGAGGAGATACGGTGGAGGGCATCGTCGATCACGTCTGGGGGGAATCTGCGGTCCTTGAAGAAGGAGGCCATCTGGGCTGTACAGTATTGGAACTGGTCCTCCTGGGAGCAGATGCGGTGGAGATGAAGGAATTGGGAGTATGGGATGGCATTTTTACAGGGGGCAGGGTGGGAGGAGGTGTAGTCTAGGTAGCTGTGGGAGTCAGTCGGTTTATAGTAGATGTCCGTGTTGATTCGGTCGCCCGAGATAGAAATGGAAAGGTCTAGGAAGGGGAGGGAGGAGTCTGAGACGGTCCAGGTGAATTTGAGGTCGGGGTGGAAGGTGTTGGTAAAGTGGATGAACTGTTCAGCCTCCTTGTGGGAGCACGAGGCAGCGCCGATACAGTCATCGATGTAGCGGAGGAAAAGGTGGGGGTGGTGCCAGTGTAGTTGCGGAAGATGGACTGTTCCACATATCCTACGAAGAGGCAAGCATAGCTGGGGCCCATGGGGGTGCCCATGGCAACTCCTTTGGTTTGGAGGAAGTGGGAGGATTGGAAAGAGAGGTTGTTCAGGGTGAGGACCAGTTCAGTCAGTCGAAGGAGGGTGTCAGTGGAAGGGTATTGGTTGGTGCGGCGGGAAAGGAAGAAGCGGAGGGCTTTGAGTCCTTCGTGATGGGGGATGGAGGTGTACAGGGACTGGATGTCCATGGTGAAGATAAGGCATTGGGGACCGGGGAAATGAAAATCATGGAGGAGGTGGAGGGCGTGGGTGGTGTCCCGAACATAGGTGGGGAGTTCTTGGACTAAGGGGGACAGGACCGTGTCAAGGTATGCAGAGATGAGTTCGGTGGGGCAGGAGCAGGCTGAGATAATGGGTCGGCCGGGGCAGTCAGGTTTGTGGATTTTGGGCAGGAGGTAGAAACGGGCAGTGCGGGGTTGTGGGACTATGAAGTTGGAGGCAGTGGATGGGAGATCCCCTGAGGTGATGAGTTAATGGATGGTCTGGGAGATGATGGTTTGGTGGTGGGAGGTGGGGTCATGGTCAAGGGGGCAATAGGAGGAGGTGTCCGCGAGCTGGCGATTGCCCTCAGCGGTGTAAAGGTCTGTGCGCCAAACTACTACCGCGCCTCCCTTGTCTGCCGGTTTGATGGTGAGCTTGGGGTTGGAGTGGAGGGAGTGGATGGCTGCACGTTCCAAGGGTGAGAGGTTGGAGTGGGTAAGAGGGTTGGACAGGTTGAGGCGGTTAATGTCACAGCGGCAGTTGCCTATAAAGAGATCGAGGGCGGGTAAGAGGCCAGCACAGGGCGTCCAGGTGGATGGGGTGTGTTGGAGGCAGGAGAAGGGGTCTTCAGAGAGTGGGCGAGAATACTGGTTGAAGAAGTAGGCACGGAGGCGAAGGCGGCGGAAGAATTGTTCAATGTCTCGCCGCGTGTTGACCTCGTTTATCCGAGGGCGTAGGGGAATGAAGGTGAGGCCTCTGCTGAGGACTGATCTTTCATCCTCAGAGAGGGGGAGGTCTGGAGGGATGGTGAAGACACGGCAGGGCTGGGAGCTAGGACCTGCTGTGGGACTGGAGCTGGGAGTGGGGGTGGGGTTAGGCGCAGGGGCGGGGATGGAGATCAGCGTGGGGGCGGGGTTAGGTGTGGTGACGGAGATCGGCGTGGGGCGGGGTTAGGCGTGGTGACGGAGATCGGCGTGGGGCGGGGTTACACGTGGTGACAGAGATCGGCGTGGGGCGGGGTTAGGCGTGGTGACGGAGGTCAGCGTGGGGGCGGGGTTACATGTGGTGACAGAGAACGGCGTGGGGGCGGAGACACTTGAGGTGTTGTGGTCGTTAAGGGTACAACTTTGGTTGTGGTCTCTTATGAGAAGCAATTGGTTCATTACCACTGAACGCAGTGAAAGACTTGGGCCCAAGCTTGATGGGGTGAAATTGGTTGAAAAAAATTCTCCAAGATTGGGTCAACATTTTTCAATTGGAAAGTGGCCACCTGAGTGAAGCTCTGATTAAGTACATGCAAGTTTTTCAGGAAGGTCTAGGCACTATCAAAGCAGCCAAGGCCACTTCACATGTTGACCATGAAGGAATTCCATGATTCTGCAATGCCTGCCAAGTACCATTTGCCTCGTGGGTAAAGGTACAGGCAGAAATCAGAAAGCAAAGGAATCATCAAAGCAGTTCAGCTTGTGGAATGGGCAGCACTGGTCGTACCAATCGTTGTGGGGATTGTAAATAAATGGTGAACTGCTTTTTGAAGTTGAATTAATACCTAATCCTTCAGATAGAGGATTTATGCTCAAAACTGGCAGGGGGGTCTGCCCCTCATAAAGCTGGACATGAGCCATTCATACTTGCTCGAGGTGAACCTGTCCAACCTCTCTTTATAACTCAAACCTTCCAGTCTTATGAACAGCCTTGTAAATCCTTTTTGTACCCTTTATAGTTTAATAACATCCCTTCCCCTTGACGGCCAACCAGAATTATCGCTTGCTGTCCTTTCACCCTGACTAGTGCATGCACCATGATGTCAGATGTCTGACATTTCTCAGTGTGTCTCGAGCACAAACGTGTCTCCCAATAGAATGTGGCAGCATTCTGCAAGAAAACTTAAACATGAGTGCTGTCTCTGTTCACTGGTGACTGCGCCCGAAGCAGAGTTGCAATGAATAATTTGTCAACTTGAGCAAAGGTACAAGTGAAGCATGCAAAAGGTCAAATGGGCGATGGCAATCACTTGAATTGGACATCATTACAGGGACCGACAGTGTGCTGCTGGAAATGCACAGCCAGTCGGGCAGCATCCGAGGAGCAGGAAAATCAACATTTCGGGCATAAGCCCATCATTTCAGGCATAAGCCCATCATTTCAGGGGTTTGGAACATTACATAACTATATGCAACCAAGACTGCCCTGTCAAGCATTCGTTCAACTGAAGGCCTCTCTCTGAGCTGCCCTAAATCTGCACACAAAGTCCATCATTTTCTCCTTCCCCACTTGGGTGATAATGTAATAAGGTGGGTGGCATGGTGGCACAGTGGTTAGCACTGTTGTCTCACAGCACCAGAAACCTGTGATCAATTCCCGCTTCAGGCATTTATTTACAATTTACATTTATTTACAATCCCCACAACAATTGGTACGACCAGTGCTGCCCATTCCACAAACTGAACTGCTTTGATGATTCCTTTGCTTTCTGATTTCTGCCTGTACCTTTACCCATAAGGCAAACTGTGTGGAGTTTGCACATTCTCCCCGTGTCTGTGTGGGTTTCCTCTGGGTGCTCCGGTTTCCTCCCACA